>NC_066581.1:41394698-41994698 GCF_024323335.1 Lathyrus oleraceus
GGTTTGGCGAAGTAAGTTAATCTCTACCATTATATGTTGAATCATTTTTAATTTTAATTACTTATATTTTATAACATATACTATAAGTTATTTTTAGGAGAGAAATACCAAGAAAGAATTAAAGATTGTTGCACATGGTAACAAATTGATAGGATGAGTTCCACACAGTCTCCCACCGCTGATAGAGAGATGATTGTCTGATTTAGGTTTATCCTTTCTATAGAGAATCAGTTTGTCGAGTGATAGGTTTGCAAGTGCACTAAAATATCGTTTGTAATATAAAAATGTCGAACCCACAGAGACCAATGTCAATTACCGTTATCTATCACTACTATGTTTATCTAAGGCTATGAATGATTCTTTTGGTTTGAAAAGAAAAATAAATAAGTTATTTCAAAATTAACTATAAGACGGGAGACCGGAATATGGCTCTCGTCGACCAGTTAATGCTTGCAAAGTCGTTAATTATAATTAAAATGAGACATTATTTTCTCGTAGAAAAATAATTAATTTTTAAGGGACCGTTCGCTTTCGCGTAACCACCGAATTTTAGCATGTATTCTAATTGACCGCTTTCGTGTGTCCAATGTGTTATGGTACAAAAGTCTTTTTGGAAGTTAATTACTTTTAATTACTTGAAAAATTGCTTAAGGTAAAAAATTTAATTTAAAGGTATTGTCGGCTTTCGCACGTCCAATACCAGATTTTAAGCGCATAAACGTCCATTTTCACGTGTCTGCTTATGCTCTTAAAATCACTTTTTTGAAAACTTAGTTTTTTTCCTAATCAACTAGAAAATGATTTCACAATGTTAATAATTGAAAACAAATTTTTTCCTTTAGTCAAATAAAGGTTATGTTCTTTCGAATCGGAACCGGTATCTCTAAGATTCTGCTTTTGCACTAAACATTAATGTTAAAAATAGAAAAGAATTTGGGTCATTAAAAAATTCCCAATCAATTATAATTTTTACGACTTATTTCAAGCACTATCGATACGACGGTCCTCACATTCTGGACTCGACAGAATTAGCTGAATATGCTTTTAACGTTACTCTACTGTAAATAAAATTCATATATAATTTTAGCATCCTGATAATAATAATAATAAAAAGTAATAGCACATGCAAAGTAACATAAGACAAAGTAATACAAAATCATTAAAGGAAAATGGAACCTGTTATAACAGAACGTGAATATATTAAAACTGCTCCAAACTAGTACATGGAAATGTTGAAATAAAAATTCGAAAAAACTATGTTGGCAAGATTGAAGTGCAAACGGTCCAAATACAGACAGGAAATCTTAAAATTCTAACTCAAACTTGCACTAATTCCTTAGTGTAAGAAAGTTACTGCTTTTACAAAAGAATTTTTTTCCTAGATATAACTCTAAAAACTTGGATGGGAAATTCTAAATTGAAAGTTTTATTTATAATGTCCAATTTCGTATTGGGTTGTCTTGAAATATGTAGGAGAAAATGAAGAAATTGGTGGAAAGATCCCCTTGCTGAGTCGAAATAATGGGCGTAAAAATATAACAATTAAGACCATGACGGGCGTCATGGTTATGACGACCTGACCATCATGAGGTGGGGAGGGATGACGGGTGTTATTTAGATGACGACATACCCGTCGATCAGCTGCGACACATATTCTTCCATTTTTGTCTTCTAGCTGTGATGGGTTGCCCCTTAACACGTCATGATGACTGTCATGCTGGCAGTGGACCCGTTATGACAGTGTAGAAAGTGTATTTTGATCATGTTTTCGTTGTTTCACACCGTTTTCTCGCACGGAAACCCCTACATGTAAAATACCTGAAATAGATACAAAGTACCAGCAAAAAACCATAAAAAAGAAAGAGAATATGACACAAAATTTCATGTGAATCGAGTCAGAGATGCAATATGTTTCCGAGTTATCATCGAGGGTAGATAAAAATTTAGTATCAGCATTTGTATAGAGATGGCATCCAGAAACATCGTCTTTTCATATGCCATTTTGCGAGATGACCATTACATTGGATGATGTTTCTTGTCTTCTACATTTGCCGTGTATGAGGAGTTCTAGAACCCTACATGAGGTTTCATTGATACTAATGCTATTAGTCTTGCTATTGATCTATTGGGTGTTTCATTGGAGGAGGCAGCTGAAGAGGTTCATAATTGTATGGGTGCTTATTATAGGCTAGATTGGTTGAATGATGTATTTATACGTCATCAAGTTGAAATTATATTTGACTGTGATGCTAGAGCCTATATGATGTTGTTGGTTGGTTGCACCATTTTTGCCAACAAGACTTTTACTCTTGTAAGGGCAAAGTATTTATCCATATTTAAGGACTTTCCTGGATGTGGTAGATATAGTTGGGGCAACTGCACTTGTCACACTCTATAGATATTTAGGAGATGCTTACTTTTTTACGTGCAAGCAACTCGACGAATATACCTCTCTGATACAGGTACACATGTTTAATTTTAATTTTATTTTGAATTATATTTACTTATTTATAATTATTTTAATTAATAATATTTATGTTGTGTAGCAACGTTGGATTCATGAGTATTTTCCAACTGTTGGCAAGAGAGGATTGTCTAATATTGTTGGTAGTTGTAGTCCACTTTCCAAGGCGATGAAATGGGTTTACAAACAAGGCGTACAAAATGTTGATGAGCTTATGCATGTGTTGGATGCATTGACACCTGTTGATGTCATTTGGCACCCTTTTCAGGATCATAGACAACACCGTCCATTTGATGATATATGTTTGTACATGGGTGGATAGAAATGGTATGACACATTTGTATTATACTCACCTGACAAATGTATGTGTCAGTTTGGCTATAGGAAATACATACCGCCTCCACCTCCTGATTTTGACACACTTGATGTATGTTTTGAGTGGATTTCATTTCATGCGAGCGTGATGGAAGTGTTTGTCTGACAATTTTCACTACCATCTCATTTGATGTGGACGGAGATTACTTGGATTGGTACTATAAGGTGTCACATCCTCATTTTTTACCACAACCTCGGGGGGAGGTGAGACAAGTATCGGTTCATGTCTATCACAAAGGACTGTCAGATCCGAGGTTATCATTTATTTCACATGAGCTTCGTCGTAATTTACATCATCACGAAGCTGATGAGGATAATGATGATTTTGTTGAGGTGTTTCTTGCACTACATGTAGCTCAGGGTGGACCAGTACCTCAGGATGATGTGGACGACGAAATTGATGCATTATTATCTTTGAGACTTATGTAGTATTTTCATACTTATTTATTTTGATACTTCTTTACTATTTTAAGACTTATGCAATATAATCCAAAATATAACACGAATTCAATATAACATGAAGTCAATTGTCAATATAGTCCAAAATATAACAATCACATTACAATTATAATCTAAAATATTACGACAGTATAGGCGTAAGGTGTTGCCAATGTTGTAACCGTCCAACAAATCATATCATCCAAGAAGTTGCATCTAGTGCGTGATACTTCTTCCAATCCAATATGATCGGTGGCAACAAAAATCCTTCATTCATGTTTACATGTTTAGAAAATTAATATCAAAAGAAAATTAAGTGAGGAATAAATGAAAAATAAGTATTTAACTTAACAAACATGAATATTTAACTACCTGAACCCAATGGTTTTGGTTTTCAAAACCCAATGCAGTAAATGGACACATTAGGTGAACGTGAAGTCGTCATAAGAAAGAAAGTTAAACTAGGATAACCCAAAGAGACGAGAATGACATTATACCGATTTGCTATCATATAACCCATTTCTGGTAATGTCATCCATTTGATATCATCAAGGATTCTCTCACTTATGATAAGCGACTTCCAAATAACTTCTCATAGAGACTGCTTCTAGAACCTCTAATTTCATTATCCAAGTCACAACGAACGATTGGCCAACCATCCTCACCATATCCATGAAATGATGCAATGACTCTAAACCCACAATTCCCATCACTCTTAACATCAATAATATCATCAATAAATGGCCTGATATGATCTGGAGATTATACAATGAACTTATTAAATGATTTCTTCTTTGAGGTTTAGGATAACTATAAACATGACCTCTTTGAAGATTTTTGAGAACTAGAGTTTGCTTGATCAACATACTCATGGTATGAAAGGTCACGATAAACATCATATCCCACGGGTTTCTTCCCTTTCATCTTCACCCATCCTTTGGTTTTTATTTTTTTAGGTGGTGGACAAATACTTTGGTTTTTATTTTTTTAGGTCACGATAAACATAATATAAAAAGTCACTAGATTTCACATACCCCACTTCTAAGTGCTCTTTTTCCTGTAACATCTAGTGACTTGAACCTTTTCCACGGTGCATCAATTGCATTAGTCATGTCCACCTTTGATCCATCATCTGCATCTACCTCTTGTTCACCTTTCATGCTTAGCTTTCTCTAATGAATATGAATAAAATCAATTGGTATTGGATCACCGGTCAATGTGTATCTCCCTAAATCAAAAGCATAAGGAAACCCTTATACTTTTCTATGAGTACATCCGCACATTTGGGTGCTTGTACCCACAATGTCAACCCTCAACCACTCTTCACTAATGTGCCTCAAAGCAGCTCATGATACTGATCCACGCAAACTTCCATAAAATGGACTAGTGCGTGAGTGCCCAACTTCATAAAAACTCTTCTGAAATGAAGCTCTAATATTGCCCAATTGTACCTTGAGATTTCCATTCATAGTCTTCCAACATTTACACATATCACTTAAGTTGTTCTCTAACATATGCTTTAGTTTTCAATGCGCCGACTCAACCCTAAAAAAATAAGTATCCTTAATATTAAGATAAATAAACTATGGTTAAAATCAAACATACCTATTAATCGTGGTGTTGCCCGAATACAACATTTGATTGACCTAAGTTCCAACAAATCTATGCTTATGAGGAGTCAACCATGTGTCTTTCACATAATAAAAAAATGGTCTAAACTCAACACATGTGTGCTCAAGTTGTTGCAATTGTTGATTGTATTCCACCTTATCACTAGCTTTTACAAGTTCATACCACAGTTTCTCTATGGGCTCTCGCATATCATTCACAACATATTCCTTGCACTTTAATTTCACATTTTTATTGATGTGAAATCGACAGATAAAATTAATTGTCCTAGAAAATATTGTTTCAATTCCTTTCGTTAAATCAAGATCTTTATCAGTCAAAATCACATGTGGCCATAACCCTTGCTTAATAAACAACTGTTTCAATTTATCCAATACCCAAAAAAAGTTTCATGTCTGCCCAGATTCCATATAGGAAAATGTAACAGCAAATGTTAACTCAGTTGATGTCATACCAATTAATTCAAACAGAGGTGGCATATACTTGTTTGTCTTGTACGTGTTATCCATAATCAAGGCATTAGGAAATATATTCAACAACTTCACTGATTCTAGATGGGTCCAGAAGATATCACTCATAACTTCTGATTCATCTTTTTTTGTACTATAGTAAACAAATTTGAATCCTCTATCAACTTAAACAAATATTGAATTTCCGCTCTAGGACCCCTGATATATTTCTGAATCTTCCTCTTATGTTTATATATTTGTTTGATGAGTCACATTCTCTGAATCTCATTCTTGCAAAAAAAAATCACTGAAACACTTAGATGCAAGTCATTCAGTTAGTAGAAAAACTTAAACCAAAAAACACATAGAAAAGTTATTTGGTGGACTTTTGTGAATTGGATAACTAGGCAACATGTTATATAGTGTGAAATATATATAAATTAGAAATCATGGCTTTTAAGTTCTCTGACTTAGTAACTCAATGTACCAGATATCTTCAATTCAAGTTATCCGATTTGCATAACGGAGTACACAATAACAAATTTCGAAAGACTCAGACGAATGATAAAAGTTAAAAGATTAAAGTGAAATTAAAAGGATAAACTTAAAATATTTACAAATTTGTTAAGATAGAGAAATAAGTGTGAGGTATAGGAGAAAATTTTCTTATAATTTATATATTTTAATTTTTAAAAATAAAATATTTATTTAATAATATAATTACTTAAGTACAAAATTTCCCCGTCCCTCCTCATCAATTAATTTTATCTAACCAAACTTATTATATTGGCTTATACTTTTTTCCTGATGTTATTTGAATCATTGGAAGCAACGTAAGTTTATGATTTTTCCTCCACAATTTATTATTCTTATTTTAAGCTCATCACTTCTTTAACTAACAAACCCAAATTTTTCTTCTTTTAATAAGTGAAAAAAAAGCTAGTTAGCAGATTTTATAAGACAATTTATTTATCTAGTACTGTAGTCTATAGCAAAATGTGTTGACAGCTACGATCTAAATATGTCCTTTACTTATTAATTTATTTTAAAGCATTCAACAAGTTGTCATGGTTTGAAACCTTGAGTTCAAACTTCAAACCATTATTATTCAAACGACCAAAAGAAAAATATCATTAATTGAAGAAAAACTCAGCAGTGTGAAAGGAGGAGGAACCTTTATGAAGTCTCTTAATGCAAGTATGTAACCAGGGAAGTAATTACTCATTTAGTCTCTAATTGACTAATTCTAATATTCTATTACAAGTTTCAAATACTATATTGAATATAGATGATAGTGTATTTATTGTGTTTATTTTGTGTGAGAATATTATTAATTTTTTTGTGTGTGTATAGACATATTTAATTAAAAAATAATATAATATATCTAATAATTTAAATGAGTGTTTATATTTAAAATCAATTATTATTTTTTAATGAATGTTTATAGTAATAGTTAGGGACATAAAAATAACTTTAATTTAAAATAAATAAAAGTCTCGTAAATAATTTATGAAGGTACCATAATGATGATAGATTCACTGGGGGGTGAGAGAGACTAATACTAAGAGTTACAAAACAAGAATAAAATTTTTGACCATACATGTAACTAGATGATTGAGATTAGTTGTTAATTAAATATTTCCAAAGGTCATCAACATATATAATAATTATTAATTGTATACAGTCACCTTTCTTAATTTTCCATTAGATAAGCTTTTTTACTTTCAAGCATATGTTGAGCGTAATATTTTGACTTTTTTAGATTCATTTTTAGTTTTTGAGAAACATTTACAAGAAAATTGAAAATTAAATCCTACAATTCTATCTTTATGAGTAAAGATTTATTTTATAGTATAGCAATATATATATTTCTGTAGCTATTTTTAGTGTAAATATAGAGATATTAACAATTAATTCAATATATATTTTTATCAAAATGAAGTTCGATATTTATTTTATTGCACTTTGTATAGCTACAAATTTTATGGATCTATATAATTTGATTGTGTAATTTGTAAATCAATATAAATAATCATTGATGGGTTTAATTCCTAATACTATAAATATAACGAAGACTACTTTAGCTCTAAATATTGATGCATAACTAATGGAGGAAATAAATATAAAAAATGTTATTCTTATACTATATTATAAATCTATATTATATTTTAACGTTAGGTGAATAATAAAATATTATTTTAAAAAAATATTTTTTTATTTTTTATTTATTATTAAATTTTATTAATCAATTTCATAATTTTTTTAACCAACTTCATAACTTGCATTAATCAATTTTGGTGGATATTTAAAACTATTTTTAATATCTAAATGTTTATTAACCAATTTCATATCTTCCTTAATCAACTTTTTACTTTTCGTTAATCAATTTTGATTTATCATTAAAAATGATTTTTAATATATGGACGTTTATTAACCAACTTCGTCACTTCATTAACCAATATTTTATATTTAATTAATCAACTTTTTTTCATAATTTTAAGTTATTGTTCAAGTGTACTATTCATAGACACTGTTAACATGTTTTGTTTATGTTTTGTTCATAAATATATTATTTTATTTTAAAAATACATTATTCACCGTATAAATACAATAAACAATACAAGTATTTGGTATAGAAAAGGGAGTAAGAATAACATTGCGACATGTAAAAAAAATTGAGCTAAAAAGTATCACACATTTGTTAGGGTACACATCTGGCTTGTGAGAAATTGTTACCGGCGAGAGATTGTTAGTAATTTGATAAGGTCTTTTCTTTTAAGTCTTATTAGTGATAATGATGATGTCGACAAACTTTGGTACGACAATTCTTCGAATGCCTAGTGGTTGGGGTGTATCTGAAAACGTTACGATGATGAAGTGGGTGATCATAATAAGTGTGAGATTTTGAATAGTGTGTATTTGAGTACGAGTCATTAACGAGACTTTATAGTTAGGAAATTGAGTATGAACACCCTAGAACTTTCTTTGAGATACATATCTTGCATACCATATGTCGTGAGATTTTATTGTTAAATCAAAGTTGATTTAAAGAACAATGTTATCAAATTTTGGTTTAGAGGGTAGCAATATGTAAGATGACACTTTTTCTCTCTAATGTGTGTTACATGTGTAGATAACTATTGAAAAGATTCAAAGTAATCTATATTCTAGAAAAAACATAAAAACCTACTTCTAACAAATGATATGAACTTAAGATGAATATGGTAAGATATCATGCGACACTTTGATCATGAAACATCTTGGGAAATCATCTATTAAAGAATTATTTGGGTGTGCTTCGTTGTACTTGGGATGCAAATAAGTTTTTATCGTCTCACGGGAACATATTGTATTTCAAAATCCGTTCAATAATTTCTATGATTTTAAGGATGATTTATCAAATGTTTGTTTGTTTGAAAATTTTGAAATAACAGAAAAGAAAATAACATAAAGTAAATTGAACTTTGGTATTTAACTGTTGAGAAAATTTATTGGAGTTAGATTTCATTGATCTTACCTCATGTATGATTGTGATCAGTAATATGTAATTGTAATCAACTATTAACATTACAGTTCATTGCTATACGTTGTAGCGCGTGTAAGAGTCAACAAAGAGAGATCAATTGTATTGTATAATAGATAATCCCTAAACATATTAATCAAAACGATAGCATTAAGATTCGATAGGTAATACAAATACTAGACCTAAATCTATATAGATTTTAGCATATCTAATAGATAAAAAGCTTGGATCTAGTATTGAAAAGTTCTTTCGAATATCAAGTTAAACTATAAAAATATGTTTTAGATAATTAATACAAAACAAGTATTACGAATAGAGAATTCATCAATATTAGAGCATAAGAAGAATCATATAGAACACAATTATCACAACCGATACACGAATATTAGGACGACTACATCTAACCCTCAACAAAAGAAAAATTAACTACACTTGCTCGTATAACTTTACAATTAAACCTAAAAGAAAGAAGTTGAAAAGAATATGTTATATATCTCTCTCTCTTTATATATATATATATATATATATATATATATATATATATATATATATATATATATATATTATATATATATAATAAACTGAAAACAGAAAGTATATGTCTATATGAATACCCACATGTTCTCACAAACAAGCAGACACCAAAGTGATTAAAGGAGAAAAAACTTCAAACAAAGCAACACAAACAGTAAAAAATCAAGAGCCACCGGAAAAACGAAACGATGCAAATGTATGCGTAAGGGGTCCTTACACGGCGAAACAATGACGCAAGATAAGGTGGCGGACGGAAGGAGTTCGGCGTCGCTCTTTGAGGTCCGGTTTGCTCGCGCGACGATTTGTGGATTTTCTGACGTCGTTTGCGTGGCTGCTCTGTTGGAGTTGTTGTTGAGTTTTTCTTTTCAAGTAAAAGATGGAGATCTTTAATAACTTGTAGCAGCCTCCATCAACTTAGTGACTGAATTTAAACAGAGGTTCTAGTCCAGCAAGCATTATTGCAGCATTAATGAGTTCCTGATTGGTGAAGTATAGGGTGATGGTGACATGAAGGAATGTGTTCCAGTTTTTTGGGCGTGGTTTATTGATGAAGCATTCTGGAAAAGAAGGAGAGCGTTGAGTGAGTCCTTCAAAAAAAATCTGAGCCAGAGTTTCTCAATCAATTTCTAAACTCAGTTATCACTCCAGACTTTTTGTTTCAAAAGATCAATAATGTCCTTGATTTATTTAAATGAAAATAAAATCCAACAATTAAAATCAATCAAAAACTATTTTTGTCTTCATTTTCTCAAATAAAAAAGGAGATCGAAATAAATCGAAAACGAATAAAGTCAGTCGCATACTATATCAAAAAATAAAATGAATATCTTAAAATGATCTACACGCGACAAAGTTTAGTAAAATAGATCGGAAATGATCAAAATCTCAATTAAAAATACCTGGATGAACAGACTCTGACTGTATAAACTGCAATTGCAAACAGAGTCCGGGAAATAAAACGGGCATACCACCACGACCTATGTGCAACGTAGTTTCGTAAATTAATTTTCCGCGCAATGTCGAATTACTTTTATCGATCTGTCTGTAGAACCGAAAATTTATTCTGATAACCTTGAATTGACTTAAAGTAATGCATGAGGCGATGAAAATGCATGAAATATAATTGAATTAAATTTTGAATTTAAAACATAATGAAAGTCGGTTGAATGTCGACTTTTATGGAACAAATGAATGATTGACTGAACTATGATTCAAATGCTTCGATGAATGAATGTTTATGGTCAAAATCGGGGTATGACATCTGCCTTTATTTAAACATCTTTAATCGAGGACATGAAGAACTCTTGTCTTCAAATCAGTATGGTGAAAGATAGTTTAAATACTAAACAGACCCGAATGTTTCCCTCTGATGTAAGGGGTAAGATGTGGATGAATTATGAACAGAGAACGAGATGTAAAGTAGTCAACTTTTGGAATTTTTACTTCCAATTCTCTACTATGAATGACAATTAAAATATGACAAAGACACAAATAAAAATTAGTACTCTTG
Source organism: Lathyrus oleraceus (assembly GCF_024323335.1). Taxonomy (NCBI): domain Eukaryota; kingdom Viridiplantae; phylum Streptophyta; class Magnoliopsida; order Fabales; family Fabaceae; genus Lathyrus; species Lathyrus oleraceus. Next base: position 41,405,621 of record NC_066581.1, read on the forward strand.
ACCAATATCCCTCTGTATCTCTGTGATCTAGTTCAGTGAAATGAAATGATGAACTGTGATTAAGAAATACTCTTGATCTTTTAATCACCAGACGATATGGATGAAATGGGGTTAAGAAATACTCTTGATTTCTTGACCATGAGCTAAAATGAATGCACTGAGCCTAAGCAATACTCTTGATTACTTACTCATCAAATGCAATGAAGGAATTAAGAAATACTCTTGATTTCTTAACCATGAAATGATGAATGCACTGAAATTAAGAAATACTTTTAATTTCTTGACATCAAATACAATGAATGAATTACAAAATGCTGTTGATTTCTTAATTATGAAATGTTGAATGCAAAGAGACAAAGTAATACTCTTAATTACTTAATCATCAAATGCAATGAAAATGCTCTGGGGGAACAAGATCAATAGCTCTTGATTGGAAGTGGACTCCTCAAAGGGTTAGAAGATCATGCTCAGTTGCTCTTGACTGACGATAGATTCTTTTGGGGGTTAGAAAATCTTGTTCAGTGCTTTTGACTGACATAGATTTTCCTCATATTGACCGATCACGCTTCATTGCTTCTTGTTGCCGGTAGATTGCAACAAATATGTAAATGTTGTTATGCAACTCTATAGGGGATGGATAAAGCCATATCCAAATGTGATTTTCGGGGATGTAATCATATCCAAACACTTTCTTAGTAGAGATAAATTATTAGTAACATCATACTCAAACGGATTTCGTTGAAGATAGATGTAATCGTGAGAGTTAAGTTCAGTCGTCCTTCGCTGAATCTTAATTTCAAACACTTTCTTAGTGTAGGTAGATTATCAGTAAAATCATATTCAAACGCCCTTCATTGAAGATAAATGTGTGGGTGCAACTTTCCATTAGATGTATTTTATATGATGTCAAAAATAGGATACTTTAGCGTTTATGTACATTAGATGGTATCCTCTAAGTCTAGTCGTGCATTTTAGCATTAAGTGTCGCATCTCGAAAAATACGATTTCTCGCGATAGTCGCGGAAATATTTACGTTCGAACAGAGTCGCCACCGAACTTTATTTATCCCTAATGAAGGAATAGGAAAATATCGATAAAACCTTTTTAAAAATAGAATAATGGTCGTCGCAACCATATTCGGGTTCGGGAGTCGATTACGCAAGGGGAAGGTATTAGCACCCCTCACGTCCGTTGTACTCAACGGGAACCTCTTAGTCTAATTTGCTATTTGAATGTTTAGTTAAATGTTATTTGCTTGCTTCGAGTAATATGGATGAAGACCTCAGGAGAAGGGAAATGAGAGGTTTTTTATTAGTGTGCTCGCGAAGATACAACAATCTCCTGCCTACGTATCCTTATGGTACAATAAGGAAATCAGAGCATTCGTAGTTCGGGGAACTACGTTTTTGTTGGTGTTTTTTAATGAACGACTGTGTAGATCGCGTTCTAAAGGCTAAATGCTGGCTTGTCTACTCTCGGCGGAGGCTTAAGCATTGGTTTGTGGTGCGCATTAGAAAGGATTAACAATGTTCTTTTGAAAAGAATTTTTAAGTTGTTGGTCGCACGGGAGCGAGACATAAATTTGATTTGTTAAGGTGTTTTGAAGAACGACGAAAGATTGAGCAATGTGGTGCACACCAATCGTCCAATTCTTTCGAGGAATAATAAGGCGAACGCCTTCTACTCCTTTTTCGTTCGATTATTTTGAAAGTTTGTTTGTGGATGTTGAATATGCACGGTAGTGAGGCGTACGCCTCTTACTTGCTTATTCAAAGAATAATGAGGCGAGCGCCACTTATTCCCTTATCCAAGTTTATTTAATGTGTTTTAGTCGGAAGTTGATAACTTGAGTAATATGACGAGCGCCAATTATTCAAATAATCAAGAGATGGTGAGGCAAACGCCTCCCATCTTTTATCATCCGAAGTTTAATTTATAAAAGATATGTTTTTAGACGTTGCGTTTGATTTGCGAAATGATTTTGAATTTTGAATTGGTGAGTTTTGAAAGGTCGATGATTTGAGCAATGTGGCTTACGCCAATTATTCAAATAATCAAGGAATGGTGAGGCGAACGCCTCCCATCCCCTTCAATTAAAGAGTAAGTTATAAAGTTTATTTTTGTAAAATTTGCATTTGATATAAGAGGTTATTTGAATTTATATGATCGCGGTTTTAATTGGATGACGAAAACTCGAGCAATGTGGCGTACGCCAATTATTCGAATAATCGAAAGATGGTGAGGCGAACGCCTCCCATCCTTTTATTATCTGAAATTTAGAATTTAGGACTTAGGATTTGTAGTTGATTTAGAAAATGATTTGAAATGTTATGGTTTGATGTTTTAATTAAATGATGAAAATTCGAGCAATGTGGCGTACGCCAGTTATTCGAATGATCGAAAGATAATGAGGCGAACGCCTCCTATCCTTTTATTATCTGAAAATTCAGAATTTAACGGATTTAGAATTGGTAATTGATTTTTTTTTTAAATGATTTGAATATGATGGTTGAAGTTTAAAAATGATTTGAATTTAGAAATTATATTTAATTTGGAGAAAGTGATTTGAAACTGGTGTTTATTTAAAGTTTTAATTGGGTAACAAATATTCGAGCAATATGGCGTACGCCAATCGTTCGAGTAATTGAGAAATACCGAAGCGAACGCTTCCTATATCCTTTTCATCCCAAGTTAAAAATTTGAAGTACGTTAAATTTAGAAATGATTTAAACTATGATTGTGAGTTAATCATTTTTTAAACAAAGTTTGACATTGGATTAACGCTTCAGATTAACATAAGTCGATTTATTTATTATAATAACGACTCTATTACTTTGTAAAAGAAAACATTAATTTGATTAATTTAATTTATTCAATTAACTAACTAGCAATTAATAAATTGGAGTAGAATAAATTTTAATTAAAAAAGAAACAATACAACAGGAAGTATAATAAAATTTGCTTGGGAGATTAATGAAAAATAGAAATACAATAAATAGGATAATCTAAAATTGGACCTAATAGGAATGCTAAATAAAATTCTTTATATATAAAAACAAAGCCATGATGAGGCCACCGCCTCCGTCACGTGTTGGGTTAAACAACTCTGTCACATTCATAATTAAAGCAAAGCAGAGAGAAAAAGGAAACTTAAATAAATAGAAAACACTAACTTCAACGTTTGGGAAAATGGGATGAAACTTTCCATATATTGCTTCGGGTAGCCCAAACAATCACTGCCAACTCAGGATTAATCAAATTCCTACTTTGGTTTCTATGTATTATTAATTCTCTTAATTAAATATCAACGATGGCTTTTTAAAAAGAACCGTCAATGTCAAAGAAAAACAAGAGTATTAAACCTTCACACATATAAATTAATACCATTAAAACAAACAAAAACCAGAACAACGATCAAAATCATTTCCTCTCTCTCTTCCGACCACCTGATTCCTATGGCCTCACCGGAGCGACGCGGTGATCGGCGGCCAACCACCGTCGAACCAAAAAAAACAAACACAACCCTCCTCTAATCTACCCCCTAAGCACGAATCCTCACCTTATTTCCCTCTCAAAAACTGCCGATCTTTCGGATCGGAGTATCGAACCTCTCTTGAATCAAATCAAGCAAAACAAAACAAATCTAACGCTAAACAGAGTACACCATGCAGAGAGATCTACATGAAAACAAAAGGTAAAGCTCGATCCGCATATGTATAAGGCAAGAACAACCTAACATGTTCATACATTTGCTATAATACTTTTATAGTCCAAGGAGGAGAAGACATTGGCCGAAAACTTACCGAGAAGGTCAAATCCCAGGTGAGTCTTCTTGTTGCTTCTGTCCGACTCAGTTAGTTTTCTTCTTCAGATTCTTTTTCTTCGCTTGGATCGCCTTTTCTGAGCTTTAGTGTAGTTTGTGACAGGATTTCAGCCGGGTAACGATGCTGAAAAAGGGTTTTTTATGAAATATTGTTATGTTGCTCTTGATGTGTGTTCTAGGTTTTTAGAAGAAATCTCTTGTTGTGCCTATGCTGTTGTTGTTGTGGTTTAGGGTTTTTTTTAGAAGAAATTTCTTACTGTGTGGTTGCTCTGTTAACCTCTCTATGTTTATGAATAATTCTAAATCTTAGAAACAACTTCCCCCTTTTTCGATTTTCTCATCCCCGGATTATGTGGGATTTAGTTTGTTCCTGTTTTAGATCAACTTTGACATGCTTTTTGGATGTTTATGTTAATTTTCTGGGTAAAGCTTTAATTTGAGTGATTTATTTTGTTGTTTTGCAGTTTCTTAAGCGCTTTTGGAAAGTGCTTTTAAAATAAGCTGCTTTTGTTCTCTACAGATTACAACTTTGAAGTGACTTGATGAAGGTGGCTTGTAAGAATGCCAAACTTGGAGGCGCCAGCGTTTTGGTCACTAACAACACTTTTTCATTTAATTAGAAATGTAATTATTTAAGGTTTTATTTTAAAGACAAATGTGTATATTTGGATTTATCTGTAACTTATTGAATTACAAGTCTAATAGCCATTGTAACTTGTTGGATTTGGGAAAGAATTGAATTATTAAAGTGTATTTTCTATTATTTGGAATATTGTTTGGATTATTATTTATTTGTGCAATTGGTCTCTTTTTTTTTAAAAATTTTAAATTTTGTCTTAACAATTTAATTGTATTAATAAAAAAGAAAACTCTAAGCTATATCTCAAATTTAAAAATGGGTTGGGCCAAAAAATGTAATTTTAATGGATTTTCAACTTGATTAACTTTAACACATTAATAAAACATGCCAAAAGGTCTGGCATAAAACATGCTACAAAAAAATGTTGCAATTTCAAACTTGATCCTAAAAACCAATCCAATACTCATATATGTGGTATCCTGATATAAACTAAACACAGTCATATTTAGAAAAGATGCAAGTTTAGTTTAAGGTTTTTTTATGAACGGTTTAGAGATTTGGTATTTGTTTGAAATGTGCAAATGGGTTTTGTTCTGGACTGGGCCATGACACTAGGCACGGCACGGCCCAATGCTCGCCAAGCCCACGTCCAAACGACCGTGTCCAAACGACCACGAGGACACGTCAGGTGAACGACCGTCCGCCCGAAGAACGTCTCCCCGGCCCCTTAAATACGTGTCGGACAACGAGCGGGTCCTCCTCATATGATCTCCATCCACTCATCGTCAACCCACGTCGCGGACACCTAAGTTGTGTCGGGCAGAGCCATAACGGCATCTCACTCACCACGTCACCCAACTCCCCTATATTGTCTCCTTAGGGATAGGGGCAGTTGGACCAGGGGGCAGACCTTGGTCTAGGTCTTAACGCTTCTTACGCGTCCCCTGGCAGCTCCTCCTTGGGCCTAGCTAATCCAGCCCATTAGGAGCCTTGGCCCAGCGCTGGGGGCTCAATATAAATACCCCTTTCATGGCAAAGGGGCAGGTATTCTAACTCACACTCTGATAACCTCATTCTGTACCTTTTCTGACTTAAGCATTGGAGCACCTTGCAGGTACACCCCCCTCTCATTTCATTCTCCGGCCCATTCACCAAGACCTTGGAAGGCCCTCCTGATCAGGCAGATCAGTGGCGCCGTCTGTGGGAAGTAGCTATCCCCATCTTCATCAAACGAGGATCAAAAGCTCATTTATTTCTGTCCTTCCAACATGGCCGGAGAACAACATAGCGATCACAGCCGTCCCCTCGTCAACTACAATATGGACGACGGCCCGCCATCCCATGAAACGGACGCTCGGGACGGTCATCCATCCACCCCGTCTCCAGAGCCCCAAAACAACGGGGATGCCTCTCACGCCCACAATTTAGGGGCAGAGACATTTCATCCCATTCCCGTTCCCGTTGAAGGAGACGCCGTAATGATTGCCATGGTGAATGCCCTCAATCAGGCCGGTTCTATGCTCCACCAGCAGCACGAACGAATCATGGCCCTCGAAGCCGAACGACAAGAGGCCCGGCCCCAGCCGGTGAGTAGGATACAACAACGTTCGGAGCCAACGAAGAAGCGAGGACGTCGCTCTCCAGAACCCCACGTCAGCAGGGCACGCGCCCGTCGTGACGGTGCTCGAGCGGGAACATCACCAAGGCGCGGACACAGCCCCGACAACAACGAACTGTCTCCCTTAAGGAGCGACGAGGAAGATTTGCATTGCCCCCTATCTCGGGCAATAATGGAAGCCCCGCTCCCCAAAGGCATGGAGAAACCACCAAATCTAGCTGTGTACGACGGGACTACAGATCCCGACGATCACGTCGACAACGTCAACGCGATGCTCGACTACCGCAATGATATAACCGGGCACCTCAAATGCCGACTGTTCTCAACGACCCTCAGGAAAGGGGCCATGGCTTGGTACAAAAGCTTGGCCCCTGAGTCCATTACGTCATGGAGAGTCATGAGGTCCATGTTCACCAGGCACTTTACAGCTTCCCGTCGTCACCCCAAGACTGAGGCGACCCTTGAAGCCATAGTGCAGAAGAAGAATGAAACACTGCGCTCATACATCGAGCGATTCAACCAGGAAGCTGTCGAGGTAGATACCACCGAGCACATGAAGAAGTATCTCCTCGAGAGAGGTCTCTTGCCCGGCAGTGAACTTAGCAGAGCCGTAGGGATCGAGCCTCCCCGCACCTTAAACGAGCTCCTGCATAAAGCCCAGGCCTACATCAGATACGAGGAAAAGCAGGTGGCACACAATGCCCGCAGCGGACGTAACGCTGGGGAGACCGAGCACTCAAAACGCGAGGACACGAGCATTTCCCGTCGCAACGGAGACAAACGAAGAGAAGAAAGACCTCGCGAGCTCCGGGAAGGAAGAGGCCCCGCGGGCAGATATAGCGAGTACACCTTACTGACAGCTCCTCGAGAGCGCATCCTCGCAGAATGTATCAACTCTGAATTTAAGCAGGGCAGGGTCAGGTTCCCAAAACCGTCTGCACCAAAGCCCCACACCGACAAATCAAAGTACTGCCGGTTCCACAGAAGTCACGGGCACGTGACCAAAGACTGCGTCCACCTGAAGGATGCGATAGAAATTTTAATCCAAGAGGGGCACCTGAAGCAGTATACGAGGAAGAACGAAGCTCCCAGACACGACGAGCCAGAGAAGAAGAGACCCCGGGAAGACACACCCCCTGACAACTCTCCCTATCAAGTGGCCCTCTGCGTGTCACGACCGGAAGATTTCTTCCTCCCCGAACCATTGCCCGAGGGCAAGATCACTGCACTCAGCCCCTGGGAAAACTTCCCTACCACACTGGTGATATCAGGAGGAGGAACTAACGGGGAATCCGCGGCCCTCTCCGTCAAACGTAAGTTCGACGAACTCCTACTGACTGCCCCCGAGCAGAAAGCGACATTGACAAAATACCGGGGAAAATCCAACCCAATATCCTTCTTCCTGGAGGAACTCCCGGGCGGATCCCCGAACTCGGGCATCCCACTATTGATAAGGGCAAAGATGGCCCAATTCGACGTACGACGCATCCTGGTCGACCAAGGCAGCTCAGTGGATATCATGTACGTCCACCTCTTCAAGACTCTGAAGCTAGACAAGACCAACTTAGCCCCCTACGTCGGATCAGATCTCCAAGGATTCAACGGAGCAACAACCAGACCGTGGGGATATGTTGAGCTCCTCGTCACCTTCGGCGAACAAGAAACGGCCAGGGAAGTCAAAATCCAATTCCTGGTCGTAGACTGTCCGTCTCTCTACAATTGCATCTTTGGACGCCCGACACTGGCCGAACTCACCGCGGTCCCATCCACCGTCCACCTGAAGATGAAATACTACACCAAATTGGGACGTGTGGTCACCATCCATGGTGACATCGAAGCAGCCCGGCGATGCTACGACGCCGCAGTAAAAGGACAGGCCGTAATCAGCACGAAGAGCAACTGCAACAACAAAAAACTCAAGACCGAGGATCCTGCCCGAGGAGTCAACGCCATCGACCTCGACTGTCGCATCGGGCTGGACGAGACCGAAGAGGGGAGGTTCCCCAAGGAACGCTCTCTCGAACACCCGGTCCGACCAATCCCCGACGGGGAGTTCGACCTCATTCCTCTTGGGGACGATCCGGAAAGGACGGTGAAGATAGGTAAGGGACTACCCGAGGAAACAAGAGAAGAGCTAGTAGCATGCCTCAAAGAGAACTCCGACCTCTTCGCGTGGAATGTCGCAGAAATGCCCGGGCTGGACCCCGAGATCGCGTGTCATAAGCTAGCTTTAGACCGGGCAGCCAAGCCCATAGCACAGCGTAGACGCAAGCAATCGCCCGAAAAGGCAGAGGCTGCCGAGCGAGCTGTAAAAGACCTCTTAGAGGCAAATTTTATTTCTGAAGCCCAGTACACAACCTGGCTCTCTAATGTAGTCCTCGTTAAGAAAAATAATGGAAAATGGCGTATGTGTGTTGATTATACTGATCTTAATAGGGCTTGCCCGAAAGATGCTTTCCCCCTCCCTAATATAGACTTGCTCGTTGACAACTCTGCAGGTTTTAAACTCTTGTCCTTCATGGACGCATATAGTGGATACAACCAGATCCCTATGTCGCCCGCAGACAAGAAACACACAGCGTTCATGACCCCAACGGGCAATTACTATTACAACGTGATGCCGTTCGGGCTCAAGAACGCTGGCGCTACATACCAACGCATGATGAACAAAGTCTTCAAGGACGAAATAGGGGACATGCTCGAAGTGTACATGGACGACATGATCGTCAAATCACACGAGGAGATAACCCATGCTCGACACCTTGCGAAGGTATTCGAGCAGGCGAGACAGTGTAAAATGAGGTTCAACCCCGAAAAATGCACGTTCGGAGTCGGGCAGGCAAGTTCCTCGGTTTCTATCTCACCGAAAGAGGGATCGAGGCCAACCCCGACAAATGCCGGGCATTCTCGGAGTTTCCGACCCCGAAAACCAAAAAATCGATCCAGTCACTCAATGGAGTGCTCGCCTCACTCTCCCGTTTCATCGCCAAGTCCGCCCAGCACGCATTGCCATTCTTCAGACTCCTTCGCAAAGAGGCTACCTTCGACTGGACCGATGAATGCGAGCAAGCGCTACTCCATCTAAAGAAGGTTCTGTCCCAACCCCCGGTCTTATCACGGCCATCAGAAAAGGAAACCCTATACTTATACCTATCCGTGGCAACCGAGGCCGTCAGCGCCGTTCTAATAAGAGAAACCGACGAAGGACAAAAGCCCATCTATTTTACGAGTAAAGCACTCCAAGGTCCCGAGCTCCGATATCAGCAAATCGAAAAGGTCACCCTGGCCCTCATCAACACAGCGAGGAGACTACGATATTACTTCCTCGCACACACGATAAAGGTGAGGACCGACCAGCCAATCAAACAGCTGCTCGAGCGCCCGGATATGGCCGGGAGGATGCTCAAGTGGTCACTAGAACTCTCCGAATTCGACATACAATACGAAAGTAGGAAAGCCTTGAAAGCTCAGGCACTGGCCGACTTCGTCGCGGAGATGACCCACTGCCCGACTCCAGCAGAAAGCGCCCACAAATGGACGATCTTCGTCGATGGCGCCTCTAGCACATCAGGCAGCGGGGCCGGGATCATCCTCGAAAATGAAGAAGGGATCCTGATAGAGGTATCATTAGCGCTAGCGTTCCCAACATCAAACAACCAAGCCGAATACGAAGCCTTCCTCGCAGGCCTGAGGTTAGCCGAGGACCTGGGAGCAAAAGAGGTAAAAATATCCACCGACTCCCAGCTCGTGGCCTCACAAGTGCGAGGAGAATACCAAACCAAGAACGACAACCTCCTCGAGTACTTGTCCCTCGTCAAAGAAAAACTTGATAGATTTGAAAAATGGGAAGTTCAACACATACCCCGCGAGCACAACACACGGGCAGACGTTCTCTCGAAACTAGCCAGCACGAGGAAAAAGGGTGGGAATAAATCAGTAATCCAAGAAATTCTCCCTCGGCCCAGCATCGACAAACTACCGCCTCCACTCGAGGTCAACGCTATTGGAGATGCCCACTGTTGGATGACACCCATCTACAATTACCTCACACGAGACGAACTCCCGGCTGACCCGAAAGAGGCGACCACTGTCAAACGACGCGCATGCTCGTACGTACTCCTCGAAGGCAAACTCTACCGGAGAGGATTCTCCATCCCACTACTCAAATGCGTCGAGGAAGAGAAAGTCCCCGACATACTTGGAGAGATACACCGGGGAATTAACGCTCAACACCTCGGCGGACGATCGCTCGCACGAAAAGCCCTTCGAGCAGGCTACTACTGGCCGACCATGCAAAACGATTCGAAAGAGCACGTCAAAAGATGTGACAAATGCCAACGACATGCCGACGTGCACCTCGCACCCCCGAACGACCTCAAATCACTGTCTTCCCCATGGCCCTTCGCGTGGTGGGGCATGGACATCCTCGGACCCTTCGTCACCGGATCATATCAGAATAAATACCTCATCGTCGGGGTGGATTACTTCACCAAATGGATCGAGGCGGAGGCACTGGCTAAAATAACCGCGCAGAACATTCTCCGGTTCTTCAAACGCAATATCCTCGCTCGGTTCGGTATACCCCAGGCACTTGTCACAGACAACGGGACACAATTCACGGACGGAGGATTCCAGGACTTCGTCGCCAGCCTGGGCACCACACAGCATTTCACGTCTGTCGAGCATCCGCAGACGAACGGGCAAGCAGAGGCGGCCAACAGGGTAATCTTACGTGGCCTCAAACGCAGACTCGGTGAGGCAAAGAGGGCATGGGTCGAGGAGCTACATAGCGTCCTATGGGCCTACCGCACGACACCACATTCTACCACCGGGGAAACCCCGTTCCGACTAACTTACGGCACCGAGGCAGTCATCCCGGTGGAGATACGGACGCCAACGAGGAGGACAGAGGAGCCCCTAGACGAGGAAATGAACGATGAAACCCTTAGAGCCGAGCTCGACCTAGTCGAGGAGATACGTTCCGAAGCAGCTCTCAGGGAAACAACCCTCAAACAAAAAATAGCACTACGCCATGACGCGAAAGTCATAAAAAGAGAGTTCCAGGTCGGCACCCTGGTCCTCAGAAGAAACCAGAAAAACCCGAGAGAGGGCAAACTGGCGGCCAACTGGGAAGGCCCTTACCGCGTCCGCGACAAAACGAGCAACGGGGCCTATTACCTAGAAAACCTACAAGGAGAACGACTCGCTCGACCATGGAACGCAGAAAAACTTAGACAATATTACAGCTAAATACACCACGGGGAGACGTGGCAGGTACGACCACGCTCTTCGTCCCCAAAACCCCAGGGAGGAACCACGAGACCCGGGAACGATCCGGGGTCACATAACAAACACAATCCTCCCCGACGGTTGGGATCTTGACCAAGACTCAACGTCGAAGTACCAGGACTGGCAGGGCACCCAGCTCGCGATGGGAGGGCCCAAGCCTCGGGACCAGGGTTCGAACAACGGACCCGGGCTTCGATACCCACGGGCACAAAGCCCGACACTTCGTCGGTTCCCTAAACCGAGGAGATTAACAAAGTCGAGCAGAGTACGAATTCATACAAACAAGTATCAAACACAAACGAGCACAATGAATGATAACGAAAATATTCATACATTAGAAACAATAAGAGCGGCCGAAGCCAAGTACGCCCGAAGGCCATATTACAACGCCCGAAGGCCAAAATACATAAGGCACGCAGGCCATGATGACTAAAATCAAAGAAAAACAAATAAACTAAGACTCCGCTCGGAGCACCTCTTCATCCTCTTCTTCTTCTTCTCCCCCCAGCTCCTCCTCCGCTTCAAACGGGCAGATAATCTCACCATCCCGGACGCAGCAGTTATAGGCCGACCCTGCTGTCACCAACTCAGGGTTCAGAAGCCCGAGCTGCTCGACAGCATTGTCGAAACCCTCTTTGAAGCAGGCCACGAGATCTTGGTTGAGAGTCCGAATATGCCCTAGCAGCTCACCGCGCGAACCAAGGGCGCGTTCCTCCTCGGTCTCATCTGCCAGAGGACGGACCTTTCCCTCGAGAGACTCAACCTGAGCCCGTAGGCCAGCGTTGTCCTCGGTCAGCTTCTGATGGTCGACCACCTGCTCTTCCAAGCTCGCCTTAGCAGCCTTCAACTGGTCCCTCTCCTTTTCCACCTCCTCCAGCTTCTGCCTCAGCCCTTCCTGCAGCTGATGCTCTTCTTTGTAGTCCGACAGATCTTTAGATAGTCTTTCCTTCTCCGTCCGAACCTGCAAAAGGGCATCCTCCAGCGAGGCGGTGGAGACCGAAGTGTCGGTCATAACCATGGCCGTCTCCATCACCCGGATGACAGCAGCAATATCCCTGGCCAGATCTTTTCTCCGGGCGGCAGCGTCCTGGTCCAGAATAGCCTTGGCCTCAGGCGCAGGCACAACAATCGACTCCTCGGCCTTGAAGAACGACCGTTCCACATAGCAGGGAGGTAGAAGATAGCTGCCCGGTCCATTCGGACTTCCTGGGGACGACCTGGTGAGAGGCCCAGCCGGACGCTTCCGTTTATGGAGGGGAGAAGCCGCTGGCGACGGACTGCTATCAGGAATGTTGATCGGGTTAGATCGAGGAGGAGAGGAAGGAATCACGCTCGCCGCCTGCGAGGGACCGGCCCCGGCATCGCCAGCAGTCTCCGGGACACGGGCCACAGTTTTCTTCTTCTTCTTGGGCACCCGGTCAGGAGCGCCGACCTGATTCGCTAGCTTCAGCACCCGATCACGAGCATTGGGCATGGCACCTGCAAATAAATTACACACAAACATTAGCGACCGAAGTCATAAACAGAAATAAAAAGCTAAACAAAGTCTGCCTACTCAATAACGCCAGAGCTTCCTCCTCGGTATCACACTCGAGCAGAGCCTTCGTATTGATATAACGCGTCTCGGTGATTAGCTCCCCGGCCTCATCCAGGTAGGGCACGCCCTGTCGATTCGCCCAGAACCCCAAGCTGAAGCTCTGCACGTAATCGACCAGCTTCTTGTACGCGAGCCTATCCTCCTCGCCGAGCATCGCATACTTGACCCGGTAATGCGCCGTGGAGAGATCGAAATGATCACGCTGCCACCTCAGCGGTATCTTCGACATCAGCGTCTCCTCCCCGTTGGGTTTCCGTTGATAGTAGTATAGAGAGTGAAGGGCAGCCCGGGTAATCGGCATCACCACGTACCACCGGTTTTTGAAATGGCGAACAGAATCCTCGTACGTCTTGAACAGACGCACGGGCTGCTTGAAAGAAACCCAACTGTGGCGACCACGGGAACCGGACCTCTGGAGATGGAAAACGTGGAAGAAGAGAGCCCGGGTGCAACCAATGCCGAGGAACTGGCAAACTAACTCGAATGCCCGCATAAATGCGAGAGCATTAGGATGTAGTTGGGACGGCGCCAGCCGGAGCCACTTGAAGACCGACATCTGGAAGGAGTTGAAGGGCAGTCTAATCCCCGCCTCACGGAAAGCAAATTCATACATGGTGAACTGCTTCCCCGGGAAATGATGACAAATGCGGTCTTCTTCCTTGGGGGCGCAGCAATACCAGTTTGGTGGATCCTCCCGGCTTATGGTCTCGACCATAGCGTAAGCAATGATGGCCTCGTCACAGAAGTCTGATTCCTCCCCCAAGGGCTCGTCCGCAACCCATGAGAAGTCGACCTGCCCAGAAGAGGAGGCGTGTTCGATACCATCTCGGACACTCCCATCCCCGACAGGGAGACGAGCGATTGTCGCGTCTTCGGTGGAGGACCCAGAATCTTCCTTCCTCGGTCGTAAGCGCCCGGTAGCACCTGAAACGCAGACAGAAAGAGTGAATTCGACGTCATATCAAATCCACCCTTCCACCGCAGGTCAAGTGAAAGGGCGTAGCGGCGACGGACACTAACCGTGCTCAACTCGGTGGCGCGCGCATTCTATGGAGACCGGGCATAAACTTCATACAGCCTATGCAAGTATTGCCCGGCATATGAAGTTTATGCCCGGTACAGTATGATCCCAACCCTATTTTCTACCATCTAATATACACCTACAGTCCACTACACTGTTCCTAAGTTAAACCTAACCACATTTCTACAAAAATAGCATGCGTTTGACAGAAAACAACAAGGAAAAACAGTGGGTCACAGTGGAAAATCATACCTGTCATAGTTAAGTTGAAAGGGGTACGGTGGTGCCCGAGCAGAAGACGGTGGTTCAGATAGGAGGACGGGCGGAGACGGCGGTCCAGACGGTTGAGCGAGCAAACGAGAGAGAATGTGGAGAACTCCGGTGAACGTGTGAGCGAAAAAAAGTGGAAATGAAGTTACTCAACCCCTTTTTATAGGGCTTGGCACGTAGACCAACACGCTAGGTCATCATTGCCTAGCCTGCCTACGCCGTCTTTGCGCACGAAACGAAGCGACGCCACTAATTCTGAGACACGTCTATCAAAGATAAGAAACTGAAACGACCCGAGCACCTATCCGTCTCCTCGACTCACCAAGACGCCACCTCCCCGCGTCATACCCACGTTTACTACAAGGAAGGTGCAGACCAACCGATCACCTCCATCCCCGACATTCCCGGAGAAAATGTCAGTCATGAACAGGTCTGTTACAACCTCACCTGTCTAACGATCAAGCTTCCCCATCGTCTCGGGGAACCCTTAGTTGAAACATAAGTCATCTCTCTGGCTCAGAGACTCGACTTGGGGGGCTCCTGTTCTGGACTGGGCCATGACACTAGGCACGGCACGGCCCAATGCTCGCCAAGCCCACGTCCAAACGACCGTGTCCAAACGACCACGAGGACACGTCAGGTGAACGACCGTCCGCCCGAAGAACGTCTCCCCGGCCCCTTAAATACGTGTCGGACAACGAGCGGGTCCTCCTCATATGATCTCCATCCACTCATCGTCAACCCACGTCGCGGACACCTAAGTTGTGTCGGGCAGAGCCATAACGGCATCTCACTCACCACGTCACCCAACTCCCCTATATTGTCTCCTTAGGGATAGGGGCAGTTGGACCAGGGGGCAGACCTTGGTCTAGGTCTTAACGCTTCTTACGCGTCCCCTGGCAGCTCCTCCTTGGGCCTAGCTAATCCAGCCCATTAGGAGCCTTGGCCCAGCGCTGGGGGCTCAATATAAATACCCCTTTCATGGCAAAGGGGCAGGTATTCTAACTCACACTCTGATAACCTCATTCTGTACCTTTTCTGACTTAAGCATTGGAGCACCTTGCAGGTACACCCCCCTCTCATTTCATTCTCCGGCCCATTCACCA
The DNA here is from genome assembly GCF_024323335.1 of Lathyrus oleraceus. NCBI lineage: Eukaryota > Viridiplantae > Streptophyta > Magnoliopsida > Fabales > Fabaceae > Lathyrus > Lathyrus oleraceus. The sequence continues at coordinate 41,420,925 of NC_066581.1, forward strand.
AGACCTTGGAAGGCCCTCCTGATCAGGCAGATCAGGTTTAATGACAAGTGATCATAAAAATAATCATGTCTCTTAATACTTACTGATAATCGAATGGACTTTTGGGTCAGTGTCGTAAAAAGATTCAAACCACATTTTGCAACATTAATCATGGACATGTCTATGTAAATGGCCCTTTTGAAACAAAGCAATCTCATGGATAAACCAAAATGGCCGGACAAAATTGGGGTATGACAGCTACCCCTATTTAATTACCTTAAACCGGTAAGTGATAATGACAGTAGTCTTTACGCATTCACGGTGGGAGATAATTAAATACAAGAAGACCCAAATTTTGTCCTAGGCAATGAAAGGAAGAAAATACAGGAAGAATTATGCGGTGAGAAATGGAAAAAGACATCATCCCACAGTAAAATAGAACAGTCAAGACTTTCTAGGAGTCGTCAGAACAGTATCTTGGACGTCACAGTTGAGATATGTTAGCAACAGAATGACATCCCTAGCTAAAACTCAAGATTTTTCAAGATGCTAGAGCAGTATAAAGAAAATCTGGCATGAGACTCTTCATATCGGTGAAGCAGCATCTCAACAGTAAAAGTGAGATTCTCTGTATCGGGTCGAAACATCATCTTATATGATAAAATAAAAAAATTCCAGCAAGGGAAAAATACCTTAATTGAACCTAAGACTCTCCGAGGATACTTAGAGCAGTATCTCTAAAAAATATCTGAAATGAGACTCTTCATATTGATGAAGCAGTATCTCGAACAGTAAGAATGAGATTATTTGTATCAGGTCGAAACAGCATCTTATATGATAGAATTAAAATATTCCAGCAAGGGAAAAAATACTTTAATTGAATCTAAGACTTTCCGAGGATACTTAGAGCAGTATCTCTAAAAAATATCTGAAATGAGACTCTTCATATTGATGAAGCAGTATCTCGAACAGTGAGAATGAGATTCTCTGTATCGGGTCGAAACAGCATCTTATATGATTGAATTAAAATATTCCAGCAAGGGAAAAATACTTTAATTGAATCTAAGACTTTCCGAGGATACTTAGAGCAGTATCTCTAAAAAATATCTGAAATGAGACTCTTCATATTGATGAAGCAGTATCTCGAACAGTGAGAATGAGATTCTCTGTATCGGGTCGAAACAACATCTTATATGATTGAATTAAAATATTCCAGCAAGGGAAAAATACTTTAATTGAATCTAAGACTTTCCGATGATACTTAGAGCAGTATCTCTAAAATATTTGAAATGAGACTCTTCATATTGATGAAGCAGTATCTCAAATAGTAAAAATGAGATTCTCTGTATCGAGTCGAAACAACATCTTATATGATAGAATTAAAAATTTTCAGCGAGGGAAAAATACTTTAATTGAATCTAAGACTTTCTGAGGATACTTAGAGCAATATCTCTAAAATATCTAAAATGAGACTCTTCATATTGATGAAGCAGTATCTCAAATAGTAAAAATGAGATTCTCTGTATCGAGTCGAAACAACATCTTATATGATAGAATTAAAATTTTCCAGCAAGGGAAAAATACTTTAATTGAATCTAAGACTTTCCGAGGATACTTAGAGTGGTATCTCAAACAGAGAAATGAGATTCTTCAGATAAATGAAGCAGTATCTCGAATATTCGTCTGTTGGGGGAATTTTTTGAAAAGACTCCTTTTGGGAGATTTACTAGAAATGCTCTGCAGGGGAAAAGCTCATAAGAGACTTTTTAGGGTAACCTCTGCTTGGAGGGCAATGACTGTAAAGAAAAATGCTGGGAATATCATTTTTATTTTAAAAAAAAGTTGAAAAATGATTTGCTGAGAAATAACCATACGAGCCTATGTAGGGTAATAACTTTATTTTGAAATGAGGAATGTCTGAGACATATACGAATGACCTTGGATCATGTTATTTTATATTTGATTTTTGTATAATGTCCCACTTTGGGTGGGAATTCCATGCATGGGATAATGCATGGGATGTATGCAAGTATGCAATTTTGCTGGGGATATTTGGCTGTAGGAATGCGAATGATTTTTATTTTGCTGAAATTCCCATTTTGTGAGAGTGTTATGCATGAGTATGTTGATGATTGATATGACTGTTTTTTTTTTAATTTCCTTGTTTGGCAGGAAATTATGCACGAAATGATGCATGTGATGCATGTAGGAATGCAACTGGGTAATTGGATATGCCCCGGTTAGGACATTTCGCTTTGAGGTATGATGCCAGCAGTATGGATTTTTTTAATCATTTGGGGCGATCAGTGGAGATCAAATTTTAATGCCCCTGCTAGGTGGTTTTGGGAATATATTTGGGTTGTTCCGAATCATTGAAAGGTTCAGACTTTTCAACACGCGATACTCCGTCCATGATTTATCAATGTTTCTGTTGGAAATATGGTGGAGCCTTGCCCCGGTCTGGCTATACCGTGAGTACATTTATGAGAGGTATGAATCAGTAGTTGGAAGGAACATAATCGTCTGCAATCAGTCTTGCACCTTTATGAAAGACAAGAGTGAATCTTAGGGACTAAAGGATTTGTCCGCTTACTGTTTCAAAAGCAATTTTTACCACTTTATTAAAACATGCATTTTATTTTCTCCAATAGTTTTTTTAAAAAGTGATGTTTATAAAAAATAAAAGGTTCTTTGCAAACAAACAGATAAAATAAAAAAAATGATTTGGGCACGCTTTGTTGAGAAAAATTCTCTTTTATTGATTTGACCCTTAAATGGGTGATTGTACATAAAGACGCAATTCCTCAATGAGGTAATTGATGTGTATAGAAACAAAATGGCAATGAGAATTGAGTCCTTATTGAGTTTCCACACTGTTATGATCCTTATGTCTTCGATAGCCCGAGCACTTTGCTTTTGAAAAGTGAGGTAAATCGATTCTTTGTCTTCGAGGGTATGTCATATGTCTGTAAGTACAACTCTTTGCCTTGGAATTAATCCCTAACTTTTGCCTGGACCGCCCTTTCGGGTTTTTGATTCACCGGGATACCCATTTTTGCCTGAGTCGCCCTTTCGGGTTTTCAACTCAGTGGGTCATATTCTTTTATCTTTATGCCTAATTTTTGCCTGGATCGCCCTTTCGGGTTTTCGATCCACCGGGATAGCCATTTTTTGCCTAAATCGCCCTTTTAGGTTTTCGATTTAGCGGCTTTTATTATTCCACTTTTTTAGGCGAAGTACTTTTTAACAGCGTCAGTATTGGTGGGAAGCGGCAACTCATCGCCGTCCATAGTTGCTAGAATTAGAGCGCCTCCGAAAAAGGCTCTAACCACCACAAATGGGCCTTCATAATTTGGTGTCCATTTCCCTCTAGAGTCTTTGTGAATGGGCAAGATTTTCTTCAGTACTAAATCTCCCTCTTGAAACACCCTGGGACGAACTTTCTTGTCGAATGCCTTTTTAAGACGCCTCTGATAGAGTTGACCATGACCTAACGCTTTCAAGCGTTTCTCCTCAATAAGGTTGAGCTCGTTGTACCTTGATTGAACCCATTCCGCCTCGTCTAGCTTAGCCTCCATTAGAACTCTCATCGAGGGGATCTCTACTTCTATAGGGAGAACTACTTCCATACCGTATACCAAGGAATAAGGAGTTGCCCCTGTTGAAGTTTGTATCGACGTACGATAGCCATGTAACGCAAAAGGTAACATCTCATGCCAATCCTTGTACGTAACAACCATCTTTTGGATGATTTTATTGATATTTTTATTTGCAGCTTCAACAACCCCATTCATCTTTGGTCGATAGGGTGATGAGTTGTGGTGCTCGATCTTGAATGTTGCACATAACTCATCCATGGTTTTGTTGTTGAGATTGGACCCATTATCAGTGATGATTTTGTTGGGAATACCATATCGACATATGATGTTATTTTTCAAGAAACGGGCGACTACGTGCTTCCTGCGTTCGCATAAGACGCGGCTTCCACCCATTTGGTAAAATAATCTATGGCCACCAAGATAAATCTGTGTCCATTTGACGCTTTGGGTTCTATCATTCCAATCATGTCGATGCCCCACATAGAGAAAGGCCAAGGTGATGCTATGACATTCAGCGGGGTAGGCGGTACATGTATTTTGTCAGCATAGATTTGGCACTTGTGGCATGCTCTGGTTTAATGGTAACAGTCAGCTTCCATTGTCAACCAGTAGTAACCTGCCCTTAGAATTTTCTTGGCCATGACATGCCCATTGGCGTGCGTACCGAAAGAACCTTCGTGTATGTCCCTCATAAGCTGGTCTGCTTCATGTTTATCCACACACCTTAACAAAACCATGTCGTAGTTTTGCTTGTACAATACCTCTCCATTCAAGAGGAATTTTGATGCTAACCTCCGGAGGGTCCTTTTGTCAAGACTGGAAGCCTCTGCCGGATATTCCTGCTTCTCTAGATACTGTTTGATATCAAAGAACCAAGGTTTACCATCTGGCTCTTCTGCTGTCGTCAGGCAATGAGCAGGTTCATCAAAACGCCTAATTTCAATATGAGGCTGATGGTTGGGCCATATCAATTTGTACATGGAAGCCAAAGTTGCTAAAGCATCTGCCATCTGATTCTCTTCCCGAGGAATATGAGAGAAAGTGATTTCGTCAAACTTTGGGAGTAGCTTCAGCACATAATCCCGATATGGAATTAGGTTAGCATGCCTTGTTTCCCAATCGCCTCTGATTTGATGTATGACTAGAGCGGAGTCCCCGAATACTTCTAGTATCTTGATCTTCAACTCAATAGCTTCTTCCAACCCTAGTATGCAAGCTTCATACTCGGCCATGTTATTTGTGCAGGTAAAACAAAGCTTTGCGGTGAATGGTATATGGAAATTCTTTGGAGACATCAGCACTGCCCCAATTCCATGGCCTATTTCATTTGAGGCACCATCAAACATGAGCGTCCAGCCTGCTCTTGGCTCGAGACTTTCCTCTAGTTCGGAGTCTTCAACATCCTTAACAGCCATGATGTCCTCGTCTGGAAAGTCAAATTTCAACGATTGGTAATCCTCCAGTGGTTGGTGAGCAAGATGGTCTGCTAGTATGCTTCCCTTGATCGCTTTTTGTGCAACATATTGGATATCATATTCTGAAAACAAAATCTGCCATCGAGCAATCCTACCAGTGAGAGCTGGTTTCTCGAATATGTACTTGATGGGTTCCATTTTAGATACCAGCTGTAACACCTCAAAATTTGCCCTCCTCTCTTGGGACTAGCTTAACATATTGCATTACATTGTTAGGTCATTAGGCATTGCATATTGCATAGCATGTGGTTACATTGTGCAGGTCATCCTCACAAGTCTTGATCAGAAGATGAGGAAGTCAAAGTGCAAGCTAGGGTTTTATTGGACTGGTCATTAATCATCTGAGGATGTGGAAGCTCAAATTAGGGTTTCATGATTCTCAAAAGATATTGGTCTTCATCTTGATTACAATGATTCATCATCATCATCATGGTTTGTCATCATCAAGTGTTTGATCAGCTACCTTGGGATTAGGGTTTTGACCACTGGTCAACCCTAATCAGTTGCATTGGGCCAATCAGGGCATGATCAGGAGATGGGGTCTATATTGGACATGAGGATCATCACATGATTTTATTAAGCTTATTGAGGCTAGGGTTTCACCCTTGAGCCATTTCATCAGAAGTTTGGAGCTCAGATTGATCAATGCATTGCCAAATTCATCTATCAGTTGAAAAAGTCAACTGTGGTCAACTGTGATTGATTTTATGGATTTGGAGGTGGGAGAGAGTTGGATATACTTCATTCATGTTGGAACAAGTGTTATTTGACATTTCAAGGCTCAAGAATGGAGAAAATCAAGTCAGACAAAAAACTGCCAAAAATAGAAAGTGACTTGTAATGGAAGTTTCAAAAAATGGAAAGTTTTGACCACAAAATTACGTGTCCAAAAATGCTTCAAATGAAACTTTGTTCAACATGAAAGTTGTAGATCTTGGTCTAACCTTTCCAAAAAGTCCAAGAACTTGAAAATCCCATGTATGGTTGGCAAGTTATGGTCCATTCAATTTCAAAAATGACCCATAATCAGAGGGGCATAACTTCCACATGGAGTGTCCAAATTGGGTGATCTTGTTATGTGCAAACTCCATTTGACATGTACTTTCATGGTGCATAATTGGAATTCATAAAAAATGGTCAATGCAAAAAGTCAAATTTCAAGTGTACAGTTAAAAGATCCAGGGGCAAAATGGTCCAACTTGAGAAATAATGAGAATTTTTGAGTGGGGATTTTTGCAACACCTCACAAATGCAATTTGAAAATTGTGGGAATGGTCATAACATGTCAAGGTCTCATATTTGAACAAGTCATTTGTAAATTGCATTTGAAAATTAGACAATTTGCCATGACATAGTGAAATTCCAAAATACACATCCAATGGCCATGGGACAAGTTGCAACAGCTCACACATGTCATTCTGAGAGTGTGTGAGCTGTCATGAGCTGTCACAGAGCCCATAGGAAAAGACCATTTTGCCCTTGCCTTTGAAAATGACACTTTGCTAATTACATTTCATTTTGTTAATTAGTGATTAAAAGCTTGATTAGTGGGAAGTATAAACATCTAATTGTAACAAACTCTTGATCACAATCACATTTCACAAGATCTCAACCTCTTTTCTCTCCAAATTCTCTAAAATCTCAAGAACTTCATAGAACTTCACTTGATCGAAACTCTCTCAATTCTTGATCATTTGGCAAAATTCTTTTTGATTCGATCTTCATTCACCTTCCTCTAGCACTGTTTTGGTAATTTGGATTGAAAGAACAACCAATTCGTGACTGTTCACTCTTGATGCATCCATGGTGAATTGGATTTTCTAGCACTAGGAGCAAATTCGAGCCAAGCAAAGCACTCCAGTCAACATCTTGAAGCTTATACTCCATCTGTTTTGGATCAAGAAGCGCAAACACCACACGAATCGCTACTGCCATCTCAAGGTACTTAAAATTTGAACATCATGATTTCTTGAATTGCTATATGCTTCTTGTAGTGTGTGCAACGTAGATGATCATGATACCTTTGGTTTTTGAAATGGATGATTGTAGAGAGAGATATCGCGATTAGAAGTCTTGAATGCAAAACCTATTTCGTTCGATCCAGAGTGTACATTAGGAATTAGGATGATTCATGTACATATTTGAGATCTACGCATCGAGACCTTTCCAACGGATATGAGTTTGTAAATTTTCGTTGAGTTTTGATGTTCTTGATATTCATGAAATTCTGGAAAATATGTGATGAAGGTGATGAAAATCTGGAAATAATTCGAGTTTGATCCGTTTCTGCGCTTGGCTTTTTAAATCCGGTGTTTACCGCGCCTTGGACCTTGTAATTACAATTCTGCCACTGCTTCCATTTAATTTAATAAAACACTTAAATAATTATTACATAATTCATTTTAATCTTTAAAAAATGCATAAAAAATATTGGCTAATCAGAAAATTATGAGGTTTTTTTTGTTAGTTCCCAATTTTTCCCTAGTTTTTTATGAGCATGATTTTACAAGTTGTGCATGGTGAATTGTTGACTTGGACTATAGAACTTTGACTTGTGTGTATTTTTTACATGTTTTGCCATTTTCATTGTGAAATGCTCATACATTAAAAGAAATTCTTGAGATTTTTTGTGCTCATTCTAGACATGTTGATGGTGATTTACATATAAAGTTTGTGATTTTTGGATATCTGATGTTTGAGATATGATTTTTTGAACCTAGGTGTGACAATTTGTGTCACACCTAGCTAGGTCAACTTTCTGGATTTATTTGCATGACCTAGAGATGTTGGATTGGATTGAAATTTTGCATGGATGATTATTGATATGTTGAGATGTTATGTGAATATTTCTGGATTTTTCCATGGCATTTTAAATTTGATTGATATTTTTCTTCTCTGTTGGTTCATTGTGCAACCTTGTATGACACATGTTTGTAAATCTTGTGTGAAATTCTCATATGGTTTTGGATGAATGTTAAATTTGGTATGCTGATCATAGACACATTGTAGGACATCCCTGTTTTGGTCCCATTCATTTCTTAAATGTTCTCACTGATTTATGAATTTTTGAAGTGAATGCATGTGTTGATACCTTGAATTGGCTTGAATAATTGTGTCTGGATTTCTTGATTTTCATTGATCTAGTTCCTTTTGTCCAATTGAGCTGAAAATTGACATGCTATACCCTGAATATGTCCTGTTTAGGTGTGAATTATTTGAGGATTTTTGGATTTATTTTGGTATGCTTTTGATGGAATTCATTCTGTTTGGACATTGGATGTTGCATTTGACCTAGTTTGACTTGTTTTGGTCATGAAATGAATATGGTGAATGATATGAGTATGTGATCAATTGCATTTGCTTTCTATTTGCATTAATTTGGTTTTGGTTGAGAATTGTTTGCTGTTTAGAATTTTTTCTCCCTTTTGGACCCTAGGCTTGGCCTAGTGGTCTAGTTTCGCACATTGGGATTGACTTTTCAGGATGAAATGCACAATGCTTAAGGAGAATGATTCAAGTCAATTAAATTGGGATTGTTGGATGTTTTGAACTAATTTGACTTTGTTTTGTAGGTTGTGAAGCTTGAGCTTGAGCTTATAGCTTGCACTTATGTGCATTAATCTGTATAGTCTGACTGATTAACATTTGCTGTTTATTGTTGTTTGTCTGAGTACTGATGATACTTGATTGATTTCAGGTACATTTAGTCGCTTACAGTTCTTTAAGAACTTGCTTGCTGCTGCTTGGTTTTTAAACCACTTGAGGTAGGACTTCTATTCTTCATGTAGTCTGGAAGACCTGGCCTGTTACTTGGCCAGGCAACTGTCTGAAGTCCTCCTTAAGAGGCGATGATTGTGGTTGTTTACATTTGTGCCAAGCAGGTAAAGACCTCTATGAGGCAATTGGTGGATCAAAGGGATATGCAATCTATCCCCCACTATTCTGTGAGTCGTCCCTCTGCTCACACGGCTGTGTGTTGATGCATTGGGACACAAACCCAGGATCTTGTGCTGTTGCACAATCGAGTCAGAGTCTTTGAGCGTAGAAGGGTCCCTCCATTCTGGACCCACGCTCCTTTGTCTGAAGCTCTCCCTGGTTAGGGATAAGAGCTGTGAAGTCTAAGCTTCACTCACCTTTCATCTGCTTCACCTTAGCCTCGTAATGGCAAGGTTAAGAGCGAATAATACCCATGTACAGATGACTTGCTTCGGCAGTCAAACCCATTGTGTGAGCCTCACTTGATTGGTTATAGTGTGTGCTATGTGAATATTTGTTTGAAATGCTTGAATTGATTGTATGCTTGTATGCTTGCTTCTTTCCTGGATAGGATTAGCTTGCAGTTATGCAAGTAGGTAGAAACCTCAACGTAGGGCAATGATGCATGACAACACTAGGCTCGAGTACAGCTCCCTGGTAGTGTGTCTTCCCGTGGTTTCTGGCTAGATTTTCTTTCCCTTGAGGGGGAACTACATCGCCCTGATCCTCGTTCCAGACGAGGTATGTAGGCAGGAGACCGTGCGAGGTCTCTCCGGGCACTTTTTTTCTTTTTGTGTGTGTTTACCTGTCATCTGATTGTGTGTTTTGGTTCGGATGCCGACGTAAGTCCAGTGATTGGCAGTCGGGCTCCACGTTTGCCGTTTTGTGCGTGTTTTGGTTCGGATGCTGACGTAATTCCATCGAGTGGTTGTCGGGCTCCATGTTTGCCATCTGTTTGTGCGTTTTGTGTTGTTTGGCGTGCGTAAGCCGAACTACAGTGGCTCTGATTCTCGTTCCAGACGAGATATGTAGGCATAGGATGCGATGTCCTATCGAGCTCCCTTCTCTTAACCCCACCTGTGTTCCCTGTGTGTGTGTGATGTTTTAGCAACCTATTCTTTATTTTAGAACGTGGATCCCGTCGAGTACGACGGACGTGAGGGGTGCTAATACGTTCCCCTTGCGTAACCGACTCCCTTACCCTTTCTCTTTGGTCGCGAGACCATTTCCTTTCCAGGTTTCTCTGAGCGTTTCCTTTCCCTATCTTGGGATAAATAACGCGCAGTGGCGGCTCTGTGTTGTGTTTTTATTTGAGTCCCGCCGGTTGATTTTCGCGGATGCGACAGCTGGCGACTCTGCTGGGGACGCATGATTGATGTTGACCTGTGCTGGTCCATTGTCCCTAAGCGAGTCCTTCCTAGCGTTCTAGGATAGTTTAGGTTGCTTGTTTTGCTTTATTTATTGCATTTGTTATTCTAACAGTGTATATATTTGCATAAATATTTGCATGCATCATACTATCATGTTGCCGTCCTCTGTGCAAGTGGTTCCTTTGTTTTGGGGTGGGTGTTCTGAGTGGGGCTAAAACCCAGGCCCGAGTATACACCTAGGATTAGTGTGGTCTCATGTTGCCTCCTTCATGTTAAGTCAACATGTGCCTGGCAGCATGATGTACCACAAGCCGGACGAGGTTCATTTGATAGTGCTTGCCTCTGTGGATATTCCACTTTGGTTGAGTTACGTCATCTGAACTGTTGACTCTGGTGACCGATCATTTCCCGGATCTTTGGTTTAGACGATCTTAGGAGAGCTACAATGGCACACCCGAAAGGGCAAACCCATTGAGTATCTTTGCCCGATTGTCGAGACTATTATCCACCTTAGGATGACCTGATTAGAATTTACCTGTGAGGGGAGGGTGTTTCTTTCAGATGCATGTTCAGATGGTGACTCAGATGGTGACTAATGGTTCAGTTGATCAGAGTCCTATTTATAAGTCGGATTTATGGTCATTTATTGCGGTGACGCCGGAGTGCTGTCCGTGATATTTATCAGTGGGGATCCGTTTATTTCAGGATTCCCCGGGCCGATGTTATCAGTGGGGATCCGTTTATTTCAGGATTCCCCGGGCCGATTCAAATGGGTGTCTGCTCAGAGATTGTGGTTTGGTGATGATGATGGTGTATCTGTCAGTTCCGTTTATTTCGGAACCCTTGAGTTGGATTTGTGGTTGCATATTCCTCAGATGATTATGATCGGTCCAGAGACCAGGTTTCAGTGCAGATGATCAGATGACTTGGAGGATGGCAATGCATTGCATTCATTCATCAGCATCATTTCATTTTGCATTTACCTGCATCTAACACATGTTTATCCATATGCAGGGACATTTTTATCGAGATCCTGGTAGAGAGACTTTCTGTTCAGATATGAGGACCGGTCTGAAAGATAACGTTGCCTACAGTTTCTTCAACCCATAGATTGATGAGTTGAGAGATATGATAGCATTGATTACACCCGACCATGTGGGGATGTTCAGAGAGTCATACGGTAGTATCCTGAAGATGGTTTTCAGACTCACTGACAGTGACAGGAGCGCCATTCATACTCTTCTCCAGTTCTATGACCCGGGTCTGAGATGCTTCGTGTTTCCGGATTATCTGTTGGGACCTCTGATGGAGGACTATGCTAGTATGCTGGGTATTCCGATCCGAGATCAGATTCCTTTCTGTGCTATTAGAGGAGAGCCTGATGTCCTTGGGATTTCCCGTGCTCTTTATTTGAGTCCGGAGATGGTCAAGGAGGGTTTGAAGGAGAAAGGAAAATTACCGGGTTTTCACTTGAGTTTCTTGGAAGCTAAGGCCAAGGAGCATGCTGCTATGGGTAATTGGAAGACGGTTTGTGCTTTGGTTGCTGTGAGCATTTATGGGATTATCTTATTTCCTAATCAGAAGAATTTTGTGGACCATAATGCTATCAGACTGTTCATGCAGAGAAACCCTATTCCTACACTGATTGGAGATGTTTACTACTCGGTTCATAACAGGAATGAGAAGCGACGTGGAGGTTTGATCAGGTGCTGTGCCCAATTGCTCTTCAGGTGGTTTATGGGGTATTTGCCTTCCCGAGGTGCTTTTGCTTCTATTGATCCTACTGTCAAGTGGTCATTCAGGTTGATGGGTTTGCGGGCTGATGATATAGCATGGACTCATAACGGTATGGCTGGCCGGGATTTCATATACAGCTGTGGGAGATTTCCCAATGTGCCTCTCATAGGTGTTCAGGGTTGCATTAACTACAACCCAACGCTTCTTAGGAGACAGATGGGATTTGCCATGGAAGTTCCTCCTCTCGAGCGAGAGATTCAGGAGTCCTTTTACTTCTCAGCTGAGGGCGATCAGGCCAAGTTGGTGCAAGTGTCTGGGTCATAGCGTAACATTCAGAGAAAGGGCAAGGTTCCGTTTGGCAAAGTCAACAGTCGGTATTTTCCTCTATTCGAGGATTGGTTGCGGAAGAGGATAGAGCTCACGCTTCTACCATTTCCTGGAGGTGATCTTGGGTGTCCTAGGATTGAGGGTCTAAGTTCTTCTGTCAGTATGGAAGAATTCCTCGAGATGAAGAGGGCCAGAGATCAGTTGCTTGCAGAGAAAGCGGATTTGGAGATGACTATTGCTCGGATTCAGACGACCAACCAAGAGATTAGAGTGAAGATGGAAGATCAAGACAAGCGACATGCCCTAGAAGCAAAGCGCTTTGAGATGGATACTGCCTACTATGGGAAGATCAGTCAAGCCTTAACATCGTCCAACAGAGAGCACGACATCACTAAGGAGAAGCTAGCCAGAGCTACAAAGGTCATTGAAGATGAGAAAAGGAGGCAGATCCTCGTGAGAGATCAGAGGGATGACCGAGTCCGAGTACTCATTGCTGAGTGGGAAGCCAAGCTGAAGGTTAAGGAATCAGAGAACATGAAGATCATTGCTGAGAGAGATCATTACATGATTGAGAGAGATCATTACTTCAGGCAGATGAAGATTCATCAGAAAGAGGTGGGGAGATTACAGCAGGAGAACACCGAGCTCAGGTTCGCCGCAGAGTTCGCAAAGATGGTTGATGATATAGGGCCATCTGTGGGACCCTCATCAGGCTAGCTTTGTCATTTGTGTGGATTACCGTCAGGCTTGTTGACGGAATTTACTTGCTTGTATTTCTTTCCCGATTCTGGAGATTTGTATCTGTTTTGATGTATGACTACGACACTGTTTGTGCGCTTTTTGTTATGTGATGGTACTTTCAGTCAATGATTAATCTTCAAGCTTTATTTGCTTTACTGTATGCACTCACACAAGCACACACATGCTTGGGGGTATCATGCTAAATCACATATCTCCGATCTGCACGATGAAATCAAATGCTGAATGTCAGAATATTGCTGCCGGATTATTATTTGTCTCAATGAAGCCAGGATCGAGAGACAAAGTGTTCCTCATGTGGATGGACATTGCAGTCATGCATAATAATTTGTTTTCTATTTTGCAGGTGTCAGTTTCTAACCTGTTTGATTGACACAGGAATGATGAATCCGTCCAACGCTGACATTCTCGAGATGAAAGAGAAGATGGGAGAGCTGATCAATGTCATGAAAGAGTTCGCCTTGGGGCAGAAAGTAATTGCCGAAAAGGTGGAGAGAATTGAAAGTTGGCTGAAGATGGGGAACATGCAAGGAAACGCTTCGTCATCTGGACCGAAGAAATCCTTTGGTAATGACCAGCACAAGGATGAGGGTGAATCAAGTGCTGTGTACGCCCAGAGAGGACGCGGTAGGGGTCGTTACTACCAGCACACTGCTGCAGTAACCATCCCTGCTGGTAAACAGTCAGTCCGACAGCAACCTCAGACAACTCCACAGAAGATACAGGGAGCTGGGAGTCAAGTGAAAGGAAAGGGGGTTGATCGTCATTTTGACAAGCCACCCATGCCATATGCTGCTCTGTTTAAAGAGTTGATGGATCTGGGGATGGTTCAGCCAAGGATGTTAGCTCCATTGAGAACGCCAGGTGTGAATTTCATTCTGGTGCGCCTGGGCATAACATTGAGGGTTGTAGAGCCTTTAAGCATACTGTCCAAGACCTGGTGGAGTCCAAGGCCCTCCATTTTTCACTGTCGTCAAATGTTAATGCTAATCCCATGCCGGCGCATGGTCAGACGATGGTGAATGCAATTGCTGAAGATTCAGATCACGCCTATGCGGTGGGGGAAGAGACTGACAGCGACTGTGAACTTGAGTCATGGATAAAATCGTGCGTGGCAGGGAACTGGAAGGCTTAAAAAGATCAGCACTGTCACTCATCCTGAAGAGTAATAATTTCTTGTTTTCAGTTTTATTTGCATGAAAGCCTTGCGTGTTGCCCGACACGTACTGGTCCATTGTAAGGGCCACCTCATGTTCATAAATTTGCATTTTCTGCATCATTAATAAATGGATGTTTTTCAGTCAAAAAGCGGTGTTCCCTGTTTTTCATTTATTTTTGCAGTTTAAAAACAAATAAAAATGGCAATGTTTGTTTTCATTTTTCTTTTTTGATTTGTCTCGTCCCAAAAGTCGAAAATTAATTCTCCGGATCTCATTGATAACAATTTGGTTACACCTCATATGACCTCGACAATCCGAGCAATCAGGCTGAAGAAGAAGGCGAAGAAGACTGTGATCTGCTGGAATTAACCAGGATGTTTAAACAAGAGGAGAAGGTGATTCAACCGCATGAAGAGCGTTTGAGATCGTGAACCGGGGTACCGCCGAGGTCAGAAGTGAAATTGGGGCCGCTTCATGAGGCGAGTCGAAAGCAGGATGGTAGCCCTGTTGAAAGAGCATATGGATACCGTCACCTGGTCATGTCAGGATATGCCAGGGCCGGATACCGATGTCGTTGTGTACAAGCTACCATGGAGAGGAGACTGTCCTCCAGAGAAGTAGAACGCCGGTGCCACTTGTCTGAGAGCCATGGTGACTTTGTTTCATGATATGATTTATTATGAAATGGAATGCTATGCTATGACATGATAGCAAAGTCCCCAAACAGGAGTGGGGCATCTGGTGGAGACAATTCAAACTGAGGTTGAATTCAGATAAGCGCACTATCAGAGTGCGGTCCGGTAAGATGTTGGGGTTCATTATAAGAGAGGAATTGAGGTTGATCCTGCTTAACAAAAAAAAATGCCTGAACCGAGAACATAAAAGAGAGGTTCGTGGTCTCCTGGGTAGATTGAACTACATGTCATGGTTCACATCTCATCTAACAGCCACGTGCGAACCTATATTCAAGTTGTTGGAAAAAAGAATCAAACGGTCAGGTGGAATAATGATTGCCAAGGGGCATTGAAAGAATAAAAGAATAAGTTGCAGGAACCTCTGATTCTGATGCCTTATGTGGAGGGAGAAATTGTTAATCTGGTACTTGACGGCCTTCGAGGGGTCTACGAGGTGTATTGGGTCAGCATGACGAGTCTTGTCGAAAAGAGCATGCAATTTACCTAAGCAAAAAGTTTACCGACTGTGAAACAATACATTCACTGTTCGAGAAAACTTGCTGTACTTTGGCATAGGCTGCTCGCCGACTGAGACAGTATGCTGATTCATGCCACTTTGTGGATTTCCAAAAAGGATCCGATCAAGTATGGGTTTGAGAATCCAGCAATGACCGGATGGGTTGTGAGGAGCAAAATAATGTTGACTGATTTGTGGTGCTCTCAAAGAGCAATCAAGGGTGTATTGTCTGATTACATCGCCCCGCAACCCGTTGAGGATTATCAACCGATGAAGTTTGAGTTCCCTGATGAGGACATCTCGAGGTACTCTAATCGAAAGATTGAGAGTGACCGATCCCGGAGGAGGGGCCTGACCCTGAATCCGAACGGATTCTGATGTCTGATGGGGGAGGTTAAGGTGAATAAGTTTTGTTGCCCGGATAACGCTTGAAGGCACCAGCAGGGTGGCTGAGTATGAAGTTGGTATCCGGGGTGTCGAACCTCGGTGCGCCTACTGGGGCAACTCACAACTCCTTGGTATATGGAATGGAGGCTGTATTACCGGTTGCGGTTCAGATTCCCTCTTTGAGAGTCCTGATGGACGTGAAGTTGCAAGAGGCGGAATGGGTAAGGACCCGGTACGAAGAGCTGAGCCTAATTGAGGAAAAGAGGCTGGCAGCCATCTGTCATGGGCAGTTATACCAACAGCGGATGAAGCGTGCTTTCGACAAGAAGGTGCGACCTCGGGTGTATCACGTGGGTGATATGGTGCTGAAAAGGATCCTTCCTCCTCAAAACGATCGTAGGGGCAAATGGACGCCGAATTATGAAGGTCCATTCGTGGTCAAGAAGGTTTTCTCTGGTGGAGCCTTGTTGTTAACGACCATGGATGGTGAGGATTTTCCATCCCCTGTGAATGCGGACGCAGTTAAAAAATACTTCGTGTAAAGAGACCCGCTGGACGAAAAGAATAAAATAGTCCAGGCAAAAATGGGCATCCCGGCGAACCAAAAACAGAAAGAAAGGTTCGGGCAAAAATTAGGGATAAAAATGAAAAATGTACACCCGGCAAGTCGAAAACCTGGAAAGGTGACTTGGGCAAAAAAGGGTATCCCGGTGGACTGAAAACCCGAAAGGGCGGCCCAGGCAAAAGAGGGATTGAAACGAACAACTGCGTCTAGCATGATCGTTTGCGCTTTGGTTAAAGCATCATGGATAATACCCGGTAGGAATCAATCAGAATCGTCTTGTTCAGAAGGCAGAAAGCACGGAGAGTCTGAGGACATATGGGGTGTAACCGAGTTGGAACTCGATGAGATCACGAGTTTCACATTGCCATTAGGATAGATTTTTCCTTTTGTGCGCAATTACCTCTTTTTAGGAATTGCTTCCTTTGTATTGCTCATTTGAGCCACACTTTTCAAATCAATAAAATGCATATTCAGTCAAATAATTTTGTTTTTGTTTTCATTACCGCTTTGATTGCAAAAACATCCAGATTATTTTGATAAAGAATCTTGCATTTTAAGACATACAGGTCCCTTCCAATGCATGTTTATAAGATTGAAAGCTTGAAATCTTATTCGGAAGGTTGAGTGGCCCAAGTGTTGAAATCTTGACACGCCTAGGGCACGGTTTTGTCTAACGGTCTGTTTTGCAGGTGTTGTTAGATGTTTTTCACTCACTTGCAGGTTGTGATGTGGAAGCTTTGAAACAAATCCCCAGAGAGTTCGTTCAGGGACGAATGAATGAAAAACGACGAAGTGACGATGAGACGTACGACGATCCTTGATGATAATCAAGAAGACTCTTCAAAGTCGGAAGATTTGAAAGTTTGTAGAAATTCCCCAGAGGAGGACGGTAGGAAGAGACGACGCGAGACGTCCGACGACCTTTGAAATTAATCAAGAAGACTCTTCAAAGTCGGAAGATTGAAAAGTATGTATAAATCCCAAGAGTACGTTTCTCGTCGAGCGCGGAGCGATTTGGAATACAAGATGATGGAGCAGAAAAGGTCCAGACGAGTCTGGGAGTTCTCAGAAGTGGAAAGCTGATACGAGATTGGGAGTTGGATACCGTGGTTCGACGAGTCGACGGGTGTTCTGTACCGACTTTTCTCATTTTTCCAGCTAGGTCCCCAAGCAGAGTGATGAGGACCAAACTCCCCAGCAGATTCCAGATCTGTGACTTCCCCAGCCGAGTCAGGATGGTTATCCTCGGCAGGTAAGCGGTGTTTCCTCAGCAGCCAGGTCTGAAGGTTGCTACTCCCCGAGTGGAGCGGGTTTCAATGAAATATATCTCCAGCAGTGTTCATCCTACCAGTGGATTGGACGAGTTTCCGTAGTAGACTGATATCTGCATTCCCAGCTGGGTTGGTTCTACCTATGGATTGGATGGGTCTTCCCCAGCGGAGTAGTATTCGTTTCCCTAGCAGGGTCAGGATGGTTATCCCCAGCAGGTGTTAGAATTGATGCTTCCCCAGTCGACAGGCTTGGAGGTTGCTATTTCCCCAGCGGAGTATCTGTGAGTATTTCCCCAGTGGAGTCGTCAGGTATCTGTGAGGGTTTCTCCAAAGCAGAGACGGGATTGATATCCTCAGCAAGTCAAAGACTGTTGTATCCCCACAGAGCGTTGGTGGTTCTTATCCCCAGCAGTTTCTCGAGTGGATCGGGTGCAAAGGAGGTTCTTCCCCAGCAAGGGTTACCTTTTCCCAGCAGCAGTGTTATTCCCCAGCGGGGCAGGATTGGAGTATTGACGAGTTCCTCAGCAGAGTGTCTCGTGCTCCTCAGCAGAATCCCTTGAAGGGGATACTTTTTATACATTCATCATGAAAAAATAGCATAGCATGTTGCATAGAAAAATAATAAAGCGCGTAGCATTTCCATAATTATGGAGCATTACGCAGAAAAAAAAATCAATCATGCATCATATTGCAAGCACAAGCTAGTCTCAAGCCGTGGTTACCGTTTGAGAGGTGGTTTTACCAGAAGTAGAGGTGTTACTCTGAGGAGTTTGGCCTCATGATTTGGTCAAAGGTATTTCCCCAGTAGTGCGATACTGGAGGAGTTTTTCCGTCGGGCAGAGATGGAAAGGTTACGCGATTAACGCGATTCAAGCCGTGGTTACCGCTTGAAGGTTTGGTTTCGTCAGATGGTGAAGATGGTACTCCGAGGAGTTCAGCATCACGACGTCAGATCAGCAATGTTCCCCAGTAGTGCGATATTGGAGGAAATGTTTCCGTCGGACAGAGATGGAAATAATATCAGAAGACGTTACGCGATCAGCGCGATTCCGGGGTTCAAATGAAGAAAGAGAAGTGTTGCGACATTTTCTGGAGATCGGGGTTCAATCAGAGAAGAGTATATGCTGAGGCATTTTCTGGGGTTCATATGGAGATTGGAGTTGAAGATTGTATCCGGGATGAGGTCCTTAGGATTATCTTCTGTTCATGTGTCACCTTAGACTCTGGCTGAGGCCAATGGATGTCGTTATAGGTGTCTTCCGAGGAAGAGATACACATGCTACCTTCCTTTTGTGAAGGTATACCCTCTGACATGTCGCCCTCAGAGTGGTGTTTGGTGTTATTTCCGACGTTGCCAGCGGAATTATCACGAGAGATTGGAGATCGGGGTTCAAATGGAGAAAAGAAGATGTTGAGGCATTTTCTGGAGATGGGGTTCAAATGGAGAAAAGGAGATGTTGCGGCATTTTCTGGAGAACGGGGTTCACATTGGCGATTGCGAGTAATCGTCAGGCGACTGGGGTTCAAACTGGAGAATGGGGTTCATTATTTTGGCAAACAGGAGAACGGGGTTCAAATGCGGTGATCCGAGGATCATTTGCGCAAGAGAAAATTTTGGGGTTCAAGAAAATGGAAAAAAATAGAGAAAACTTCGGGGTTCAAGAAAAGCATAAAAAGAAAGAAATAATAATCCCCAGCGGATGTGGTGTTCACGCCATGGTTATCCCTGTGTTACCATTTATTTTGGTATCTAGGTCGATGTTTCTTTTTCGGTATTCCGGCCAACTTTCTCCGTACCAGACGGATTTTCTTTTGAGATTGCTTCTTCGCCGATTCTGACAGGCGTTGTTAATTATATCCCATCAGAGTGCAAATTGTTCGTCTGTTCTTGGTATTCAATCACTCTTCATCCTGATCATCTGAAAGCCGAGGCTATTCATATCGACAGGTTCATAGTGGATTGAATAAGGGCAGCTGTAACACCTCAAAATTTGCCCTCCTCTCTTGGGACTAGCTTAACATATTGCATTACATTGTTAGGTCATTAGGCATTGCATATTGCATAGCATGTGGTTACATTGTGCAGGTCATCCTCACAAGTCTTGATCAGAAGATGAGGAAGTCAAAGTGCAAGCTAGGGTTTTATTGGACTGGTCATTAATCATCTGAGGACGTGGAAGCTCAAATTAGGGTTTCATGATTCTCAAAAGATATTGGTCTTCATCTTGATTACAATGATTCATCATCATCATCATGGTTTGTCATCATCAAGTGTTTGATCAACTACCTTGGGATTAGGGTTTTGACCACTGGTCAACCCTAATCAGTTGCATTGGGCCAATCAGGGCATGATCAGGAGATGGGGTCTATATTGGACATGAGGATCATCACATGATTTTATTAAGCTTATTGAGGCTAGGGTTTCACCCTTGAGCCATTTCATTAGAAGTTTGGAGCTCATATTGATCAATGCATTGCCAAATTCATCTATCAGTTGAAAAAGTCAACTGTGGTCAACTGTGATTGATTTTATGGATTTGGAGGTGGGAGAGAGTTAGATATACTTCATTCATGTTGGAACAAGTGTTATTTGACATTTCAAGGCTCAAGAATGGAGAAAATCAAGTCAGACAAAAAACTGCCAAAAATAGAAAGTGACTTGTAATGGAAGTTTCCAAAAATGGAAAGTTTTGACCACAAAATTACGTGTCCAAAAATGCTTCAAATGAAAATTTGTTCAACATGAAAGTTGTATATCTTGGTCTAACCTTTCCAAAAAGTCCAAGAACTTGAAAATCCCATGTATGGTTGGCAAGTTATGGTCCATTCAATTTCAAAAATGACCCATAATCAGAGGGGCATAACTTCCACATGGAGTGTCCAAATTGGGTGATCTTGTTATGTGCAAACTCCATTTGACATGTACTTTCATGGTGCATAATTGGAATTCATAAAAAATGGTCAATGCAAAAAGTCAAATTTCAAGTGTACAGTTAAAAGATCCAGGGGCAAAATGGTCCAACTTGAGAAATAATGAGAATTTTTGAGTGGGGATTTTTGCAACACCTCACAAATGCAATTTGAAAATTGTGGGAATGGTCATAACATGTCAAGGTCTCATATTTGAACAAGTCATTTGTAAATTGC
Source organism: Lathyrus oleraceus (assembly GCF_024323335.1). Lineage (NCBI taxonomy): Eukaryota > Viridiplantae > Streptophyta > Magnoliopsida > Fabales > Fabaceae > Lathyrus > Lathyrus oleraceus. Next base: position 41,441,648 of record NC_066581.1, read on the forward strand.
ATTTGAAAATTAGACAATTTGCCATGACATAGTGAAATTCCAAAATACACATCCAATGGCCATGGGACAAGTTGCAACAGCTCACACATGTCATTCTGAGAGTGTGTGAGCTGTCATGAGCTGTCACAGAGCCCATAGGAAAATACCATTTTGCCCTTGCCTTTGAAAATGACACTTTGCTAATTACATTTCATTTTGTTAATTAGTGATTAAAAGCTTGATTAGTGGGAAGTATAAACATCTAATTGTAACAAACTCTTGATCACAATCACATTTCACAAGATCTCAACCTCTTTTCTCTCCAAATTCTCTAAAATCTCAAGAACTTCATAGAACTTCACTTGATCGAAACTCTCTCAATTCTTGATCATTTGGCAAAATTCTTTTTGATTCGATCTTCATTCACCTTCCTCTAGCACTGTTTTGGTAATTTGGATTGAAAGAACAACCAATTCGTGACTGTTCACTCTTGATGCATCCATGGTGAATTGGATTTTCTAGCACTAGGAGCAAATTCGAGCCAAACAAAGCACTCCAATCAACATCTTGAAGCTTATACTCCATCTGTTTTGGATCAAGAAGCGCAAACACCACACGAATCGCTACTGCCATCTCAAGGTACTTAAAATTCGAACATCATGATTTCTTGAATTGCTATATGCTTCTTGTAGTGTGTGCAACGTAGATGATCATGATACCTTTGGTTTTTGAAATGGATGATTGTAGAGAGAGATATCGCGATTAGAAGTCTTGAATGCAAAACCTATTTCGTTCGATCCAGAGTGTACATTAGGAATTAGGATGATTCATGTACATATTTGAGATCTACGCATCGAGACCTTTCCAACGGATATGAGTTTGTAAATTTTCGTTGAGTTTTGATGTTCTTGATATTCATGAAATTCTGGAAAATATGTGATGAAGGTGATGAAAATCTGGAAATAATTTGAGTTTGATCCGTTTCTGCGCTTGGCTTTTTAAATCCGGTGTTTACCGCGCCTTGGACCTTGTAATTACAATTCTGCCACTGCTTCCATTTAATTTAATAAAACACTTAAATAATTATTACATAATTCATTTTAATCTTTAAAAAATGCATAAAAAATATTGGCTAATCAGAAAATTATGAGGTTTTTTTCGTTAGTTCCCAATTTTTCCCTAGTTTTTTATGAGCATGATTTTACAAGTTGTGCATGGTGAATTGTTGACTTGGACTATAGAACTTTGACTTGTGTGTATTTTTTACATGTTTTGCCATTTTCATTGTGAAATGCTCATACATTAAAAGAAATTCTTGAGATTTTTTGTGCTCATTCTAGACATGTTGATGGTGATTTACATATAAAGTTTGTGATTTTTGGATACCTGATGTTTGAGATATGATTTTTTGAACCTAGGTGTGACAATTTGTGTCACACCTAGCTAGGTCAACTTTCTGGATTTATTTGCATGACCTAGAGATGTTGGATTGGATTGAAATTTTGCATGGATGATTATTGATATGTTGAGATGTTATGTGAATATTTCTGGATTTTTCCATGGCATTTTCAATTTGATTGATATTTTTCTTCTCTGTTGGTTCATTGTGCAACCTTGTATGACACATGTTTGTAAATCTTGTGTGAAATTCTCATATGGTTTTGGATGAATGTTAAATTTGGTATGCTGATCATAGACACATTGTAGGACATCCCTGTTTTGGTCCCATTCATTTCTTAAATGTTCTCACTGATTTATGAATTTTTGAAGTGAATGCATGTGTTGATACCTTGAATTGGCTTGAATAATTGTGTCTGGATTTCTTGATTTTCATTGATCTAGTTCCTTTTGTCCAATTGAGCTGAAAATTGACATGCTATACCCTGAATATGTCCTGTTTAGGTGTGAATTATTTGAGGATTTTTGGAATTATTTTGGTATGCTTTTGATGGAATTCATTCTGTTTGGACATTGGATGTTGCATTTGACCTAGTTTGACTTGTTTTGGTCATGAAATGAATATGGTGAATGATATGAGTATGGGATCAATTGCATTTGCTTTCTATTTGCATTAATTTGGTTTTGGTTGAGAATTGTTTGCTGTTTAGAATTTTTTCTCCCTTTTGGACCCTAGGCTTGGCCTAGTGGTCTAGTTTCGCACATTGGGATTGACTTTTCAGGATGAAATGCACAATGCTTAAGGAGAATGATTCAAGTCAATTAAATTGGGATTGTTGGATGTTTTGAACTAATTTGACTTTGTTTTGTAGGTTATGAAGCTTGAGCTTGAGCTTATAGCTTGCACTTATGTGCATTAATCTGTATAGTCTGACTGATTAACATTTGCTGTTTATTGTTGTTTGTCTGAGTACTGATGATACTTGATTGATTTCAGGTACATTTAGTCGCTTACAGTTCTTTAAGAACTTGCTTGCTGCTGCTTGGTTTTTAAACCACTTGAGGTAGGACTTCTATTCTTCATGTAGTCTGGAAGACCTGGCCTGTTACTTGGCCAGGCAACTGTCTGAAGTCCTCCTTAAGAGGCGATGATTGTGGTTGTTTACATTTGTGCCAAGCAGGTAAAGACCTCTATGAGGCAATTGGTGGATCAAAGGGATATGCAATCTATCCCCCACTATTCTGTGAGTCATCCCTCTGCTCACACGGCTGTGTGTTGATGCATTGGGACACAAACCCAAGATCTTGTGCTGTTGCACAATCGAGTCAGAGTCTTTGAGCGTAGAAGGGTCCCTCCATTCTGGACCCACGCTCCTTTGCCTGAAGCTCTCCCTGGTTAGGGATAAGAGCTGTGAAGTCTAAGCTTCACTCACCTTTCATCTGCTTCACCTTAGCCTCGTAATGGCAAGGTTAAGAGCGAATAATACCCATGTACAGATGACTTGCTTCGGCAGTCAAACCCATTGTGTGAGCCTCACTTGATTGGTTATAGTGTGTGCTATGTGAATATTTGTTTGAAATGCTTGAATTGATTGTATGCTTGTATGCTTGCTTCTTTCCTGGATAGGATTAGCTTGCAGTTATGCAAGTAGGTAGAAACCTCAACGTAGGGCAATGATGCATGACAACACTAGGCTCGAGTACAGCTCCCTGGTAGTGTGTCTTCCCGTGGTTTCTGGCTAGATTTTCTTTCCCTTGAGGGGGAACTACATCGCCCTGATCCTCGTTCCAGACGAGGTATGTAGGCAGGAGACCGTGCGAGGTCTCTCCGGGCACTTTTTTTCTTTTTGTGTGTGTTTACCTGTCATCTGATTGTGTGTTTTGGTTCGGATGCCGACGTAAGTCCAGTGATTGGCAGTCGGGCTCCACGTTTGCCGTTTTATGCGTGTTTTGGTTCGGATGCTGACGTAATTCCATCGAGTGGTTGTCCGGCTCCATGTTTGCCATCTGTTTGTGTGTTTTGTGTTGTTTGGCGTGCGTAAGCCGAACTACAGTAGCTCTGATTCTCGTTCCAGATGAGATATGTAGGCATAGGATGCGATGTCCTATCGAGCTCCCTTCTCTTAACCCCACCTGTGTTCCATGTGTGTGTGTGATGTTTTAGCAACCTATTCTTTATTTTAGAACGTGGATCCCGTCGAGTACGACGGACGTGAGGGGTGTTAATACCTTCCCCTTGCGTAACCGACTCCCTTACCCTTTCTCTTTGGTCGCGAGACCATTTCCTTTCCAGGTTTCTCTGAGCGTTTCCTTTCCCTATCTTGGGATAAATAACGCGCAGTGGCGGCTCTGTGTTGTGTTTTTATTTGAGTCCCGCCAGTTGATTTTCGCGGATGCGACACCAGCCAAGTTGTGTGAGTTAGCATGTACTGCCTGAGACGCTTAGCAACCCATGTGAGTGCACAACAAGTCTTCTCGAGTAGTGAATATTTGGTCTCACAATCATTAAATTTCTTGCTCAGATAATAGATGGCATGCTCTTTTCTACCAGTCTCATCTTGTTGTCCCAATACACAACCCATGGATTCATCGAGCACGGTTAGATACATGATGAGAGGTCTTCCTTCGACAGGGGGCATTAGAATCGGTGGCTCTTGCAAGTATTCCTTGATTTTATCAAAGGCTATCTGCCAGTCCTCATTCCACTCCACGCCTTGATTCTTCCTCAAAAGCTTGAATATTGGTTTGCATGTTGCAGTGAGGTGAGAGATAAACATGGCGATGTAATTTAGTCTCCCCAAGAAACCACGGACCTCTTTCTTGGTCTTTGGTGCAGGCATGTTCTGAATGGCTCGAACCTTGTCAGGATCTACTTCAATTCCCTTTTGGCTTACAATAAAGCCTAAAAGCTTTCCAGATCGAACCCCAGGTTGGTGATGTGCTCTTCTTCTGTCTGGGATTTGGCAATCATGTCATCGACATACACCTCAATTTCTTCATGAATCATGTCGTGAAAGAGAGTCACCATGGCTCGTTGATATGTTGCACCAGCATTTTTTAAACCAAACGGCATTACTTTGTAACAAAAGGTGCCCCAAGGAGTAATGAACGTGGTCTTCTCCATGTCTTTGGGATCCATCTTAATTTGGTTGTATCCTGAGAAACCATCCATGAAGGAAAACACGGAGAATTGAGATGTATTATCCACTAGTACATCAATGTGAGGTAATGGGAAATCGTCTTTGGGACTAGCTCTGTTTAAGTCTCGGTAGTCTACGCACATGCAGACTTTTCCATCTTTCTTCGGTACCGGTACAATGTTGGCAACCCATTGTGGGTATTTAGCGACTTCTAGGAAACCAGCGTCAAACTGCTTTCTCACCTCTTCTCTGATCTTTAGAGCCATATCTGGTCGAGTTCTTCTTAGCTTTTGTTTGACAGCAGGGCACTCTTCTTTAAGGGGAAGCTTATGGGTCACGATGTCAGTGTCTAATCCGGGAATGTCTTGGTATGACCAAGCAAACACGTCGTCATATTCGTGAAAGAGCTCTATCATTCTTGTCTTTACTGTATCTTGAAGCGCTGCGCCTACCCTTACTTCTCTCTTATCTTCTTTTGTCCCCAGATTGATAACTTCAACGTCTTCCTGGTGTGGTTGAATAACCTTTTCTTCTTGTCTGAGTAATCTGGCCAACTCTTCAGGGAGTTCGCAATCTTCCCCCACTTCGTCTTCAGCTTGGTAGATTGGACAATCAAATTCATATTGGACCATAGCAGTGTCGTTATCAATAGTCTCGGTGGTGTTTCTGCATGTTATGATTTATGCAATTTATTTAGAAAGTGCGTGCATAAAAAATTGATTGCCATTTTCGTAAATAGATCAAAACGAAAGAAAAGGAACAAAAATTTGAATGCAAAATGTCATTTCATTAATGATAAAAACTCTTGAAAAAGATAAAGGAGGCCCTACAACATGCCACTGTGCCTTGGGCAGAGCACAGGGTTTTGTCTAAAAATGATAAAATTACTTTTGAAATGTTTGGGGAACTTCCACAGCCTTCCAGTTTGTTAGTTCTTCATTAGGTGCGGCTTGACGCATCCAGCTGGACTCCCCCTCCTTGCGGTTTTCTTCACTGATCATTGCCATCTGCTTGCCAAATATGTGGCCAGCGCTGGTGAATGTTTTCTCCACAGAAGGAATCTTCTCTTTGTCAGACTGGTTACCAACTTTGTGTGATGATGGGTCATACCCCAAGCCAAACTTGTCTCGTTTCTCTTTCAATTCCACCACTTTGCCCCAGTCTTGTGCATCTTCACTTTCCATAACGGCTTTAGCTCCTTGCCATGAGGCCATGGATGGTCCGGATTTCTGGACTTTCAAGGTCTGTTGAATGGCCATCATGTTTACCACTTCCAGGGATTGGAATGGTGTCTCAGTGATTTCTCCATCCACCTCGATATACCGAAAAGATGTTAAGTGACTGACCAAGATATCTTCTTCTCCTCCAACCACAATCATCTTATCATTTGTGATGAATTTTAGTTTTTGATGCAGAGTGGAGGTGACAGCACCTGCAGAGTGAATCCAGGGTCTCCCGAGTAAGCAACTGTAACCAGGATGTATATCCATGACCTAGAATGTAATATTAAAATTTGTTGGACCTATCTTAGTTGGTAAGTCAACCTCTCCTATCACTGCTCGCCTTGAGCCATCAAATGCTTTTACGATTAGGGTGCTGGGCTTCATACTTATCCCTTCTACTGGCAGTTTTATCAAGGTCGTTTTTGGCATGACGTTCAAAGAGGAACCTGTGTCTACCAACATCCTTGACAGTATAGTATCCATGCACTTCAAGGAGATGTGGAGAGCCTTGTTATGGTTATTTCCTTCAATCGGTAGTTCATCATCATTAAAAACCAAGAAATTTCCAGTAGTCACACAAGCTATCACGTCGTCAAACTGTTATATTGTTATGTCCTTGGTGGTATGAGCGGCGCTCAATACCTTCAACAGCGAATTCCTGTGTGCTTCGGAGTTAAGTAAGAGAGATAACATGGAAATTTTGGAAGGTGTTTGGTTTAGCTGGTCCACCACCTTGTAATCGCTTTTCTTGATTATTTTCAAAAACTCCTCAGCCTCTTCACGAGTGACACCAACTTTAGGAGACAGGTGCATGTCTTGCATCCCCTTATTAGGAATGGGGATCTGGACAGCAGCCTCCTTCCCTTTAGCTCTCTCAGAAGTATCAGCAGTTCTTGGTGCGAACACTTGGCCACTGCGCGTCATTCCTGTTGGCCCCACAATTGAAGTGACATTTGGTTCATTAATCATTAAAGGTTTATCTTCCTGCCCCTGCTTAAAAGCTCTGGGCTGGTATATCCATGGGACTCCCTTCTCATCTTTATATTCGAATGGTGTTGGGAACTCTATCACCAACGGGCTTATAGGTATTTCTACTTTGACCTCATCATAGGGGATATCTACCACGGCTATCTCTTCCTGACGCTTGGTCTTGACACGGTAAGTTATCTGCAACTCCCCTCGATCCAGCATTTGTTGTATAAAACTCCTCAACTCTTCATTATTCTCTTCCTTAACCAGCTCTTCCAGGATCAGACCACTCTTCAGCAATTGTGCTCCTATCATGGTGATAGGCGTTTGAATCTCTTCAACCTTACGGATCAGTCTGCCTTCATCACTCTCCTCAATGGCACTGACGGAAGCATCCTTATGCGTCGGCATAGGGTTGGTATTCACGTTCGGGCGTCTTGGAGTGAAAGAAACGACCTTGGCTTCGATCAAGTCTTGTACTCGATTCTAAAATGCGAAACATTTTTCCAAAGTATGACCGGGTGCTCCCATGTGAAATTCACAATGGGCATTAGCGTCGTATCCAGGTGGATACGGAAAAACAGATGGTTTTAATTCCCTCAATGTTAGAAGGCCCTCCTTCTGCAGATATGGGAATATCTGACTATAAGGTACTGATAGAGGGTCAAGTTGTCTTCTTGGAGGTCTTGGCTTAAACTGTCTTGATGGTGTGGTATTTTGCTGATGATGATGTTGATGATGTTGTGGTTGATACATTTGTTGTTGCTGCATCGACTGTTGATAGGGTATATGTACCACGACGGCGACTTGACCATATGAAGCTTGTTGCTTCCCTTTGTAGTTCCTAGATATGGCGTTTGTTTCACCTTCTCTTTTCTTTGGGAAGCCTCCGGAATATTTCTTTGGTGCGCTAGATGTTGTCACTGCTCCAGGAATTTTTCCATCCCTCAACCCCTTCTCTATGCGGTCTCCAATCGTGATGAGATGTGCGAAGTCAGATGCGGCACTGCTCATTAATCGATCAAAGAATGGGTCCTTCAAGGTGTCCACAAATATACCGGTCATTTCCTTCTCAGACAATGGTGGCTCTACCTGAGCAGCCAACTCTCTCCACCGCTGGGCATATTCTTTGAATGACTCACTCTCCTTCATAGCCATCCCCTGCAACAACATTCGGTCAAGTGCCATATCTAAGTTGTATTTGTACTGAAGGAGAAATGCGTCAGCCAAATCCTCCCAACTTTGAATTCGGCCCTGTTCTAAACTCATATACCATCTCAGAGATGCTCCACTCAAACTGTCTTAGAAACAGTGTACAAGTAGTTTGTCATTTTCGGTATGAGTAGCCATTTTCCTGAAGTACATCACCAAGTGACTTCTTGGACAAGTTTGTCCTTTGTATTTCTCGAAATCAGGGGTTTTAAATTTAGCCGGGATGACTAAATTTGATACCAAACGCATGTTCATGGCAGAAGCACCGAAGATGTTGTTTCCTTCTATGGCTTTGATTTTCTTTTCCTTGGTACGGAGCCTATCTGCAGCAGGATCTGAAAGTATCTTGGGCTTTGGTTGATCGGGCATATAGAATGCATCATACTGGTCATCTCCAATCTCGGATCCATGATGAGTAGACGTATCAGAAGGCTCTGCACGGTCTCCATCTCCCTTGCCTCCTACTGGTATCTGAACCAATCTCTTCTTGGTAGGGATGTAACTTTCGTCTTGGGGATTCGGACCTGGCGTACCATCATTCCTTTTTGCCCTAGCTTCTTCCTCCTCGCTCCTCTCTCGTTGAGCGATCGCAAGCATTGTCTCCAACAACTGATCCATCTTCTCCTGGATCGTATTGATATATGTCCTCATGGTAACCTGGTTGGCCTCAACTTGTTCTAATGTCATCTTGTATTTGCCTCACGTCTAGTACCGGTGTCGGTTAGTCAGTGTGGCTGGATAAAGGGTAAAAAGGTTGGGTAAGTTTTTTTTGAGTTTTCACGAAGCGTGATGCATAATGAGGATGCGAATGTTATGCATATTTTATTTTCAGGGAATTTTCATCACGTTTGTAGTTATATTAAGTATTTGAAGAAAACATAAAGTCAGGGAATAAAAATGAGGATCATCCTCCTCTATTCAAATGTTTAAAGTGGAGTACAAAGGCATAACCGCCCAAATCGATACAGCTCAAATACCAAACTGAATATAAGAAAAAGAAAAGAATCACACAGCGGTCTTTCGAGTTATGAGTTCTTCTAATTCAAACTTGAACCTCTTCACCATCCCCTCACACATCATAACAAAATTGACTACAGCGGGATGTGTGCCATGTTGGTCCAATCCTTCCACTGCCTCTCTCAACCTCCAAGGTATTTCTCGGGTCGTCCAGTTGCAGAATTCTACCAAACTGTTGAGCTTTGTACGGTACCCATCTTTGTCCTCTTGCAAGAATTTGATAGCTCTCCTGAAGGTATCGTAATCCTCAATGACTTGCTCTCTTTCCCTTAGCCATATCACACTGTCTTGATGGAATGCCTCGAATCTATCTTTCCATTATTGAGCGACTTCTCTAGCATCTTTTGCTTCTTGACATTTCTCAGCCCATGTCGTAGGTGTGACTCGAGAAGCTTCAAGGGCTCTTTCCTTAAGTCGGCGCTCGTGCTCGACTTGGTTCTCAGTATTGTGGAGGGAGATAGTGAGATTGTGTATCTTAGCCTCCAATATTTCTCTAACTTCTTTTTTCTCTTCTGTAGCTCGTAGCCACCATCGCTTATTCTTTTGGCACTCTTTCTCAACCTGTCTCAACTGCTCTTTAATGGTTTCTAGGCAGTGGTCAGCTTGTTCCATGCCTACTTTCACTTTCTTTCTCTTGCGTTCTTCCTTGTCGACTTTTTCCTCAGTCGCTTCTAGCTGAGCCTTCTTCCTCTCTAGTTCCCACTTTATTTCATTTCTTTCATTTAAAACTTGCTGGAAGCTGGTCTGTAGCTCTTCATTTTCTCGTCCAAGTCTTGCTGTAGTAGCTCTCAACGCTTCCACTTCTTCCATAGAGACAGGGATGGGTTCTGGTGGTGGAGGTTGAGTTGGAGGATCAAGGATGAATGGCAGCTTAATCTCTTGACTTCTTCTGGTGACCCATTGATGATAGGGTTCTCTATCCCCTATGACACCCTTTCCTTTGTCTTGTCCTCTGAAGCGAACTTTTTCCCAGGCACAGATAACCCTTCTCAGCATAATGAGATCCTCCATATCATGGAACACAAAACCTTCTAACAACTGATCATCCGGCTTGTATGTGATAGGATAACCCAACTGCCTCACTGCTAAAATAGGGTTGTAGTTAATGCACCCTTTTGACCCTATCAATGGTATATTCGGAAATTCTCCACAACTAGTAATCGTATCTCCCACATTCAAACCATGAGGATACCAAATAATGGTATTTTCAGTGAGTCCTACTAGCTTTTGAGACCACTCATATCCATCCATACTTTCAATTGTATCAACCTCTTTGAACACATGAGAGACAAACCATTGGTAAAGGAGTGGTATGCAACATAACATCAGTCCTCCCTTCTTCTCAAAGCGTAAGTGCAAGGTGTGATAAACATCTGCTAGGAGTGCGGGTACTGTATCTTCATTCTTAACCTTGACAGCCCAAAACACGCTGATAGCTGCTGCATCAACTAACTTCTCCATATTAGGAAATAACACCAATCCAAAAATAAGTAAAGCCATAATAGTATCTGTCATACCCCAAATTTTGCCCGTTAACATTACAAGGCATTTTTTTAGGCACCCCAACTTATTTTTCAAGGCATTAATCTCAAAAGAACAAAGGCCCAGCACACAGATGGCCAAATCCAGAAAATGGCCCAAGCTGGCTTGCTCGCTAGGCGAGCAAATCCTTCGCCTAGCGAACCCTTCGCTACAAATCCTTCGCCTAGCGAAGCTTGCGAATACCAGAAAATTCCGGGCTTCATTCTGAGCCCATTAGGTCACAAAAACTATTATAAATACCAAGGACTTCATTCAGAAAGAGAGGACGAAAAGGGAGAAAGGAGAACCCTAGCAAGCAAACCCTAACGCTCACAAACGACAAACCCTGGAGGCAAACCCTGAAGGAACTCAGCGGCATCAAGGTTACCTCTGCCCAATTCAATCCGATTTGCCAATCCAAGGTCGCAATTCAATTTGCAAACAGGTTTGCATCGCTATTACCGCCTTATGTTCTTAATTTGCATATGGCATTATGATTAAATTTATGAAAATATCTAAAGTTTGGCATGTGAATTTTAGTATGTATCTGAATACATTAAATGATTAACCATGTAATTGCTGTAGTGAAAGCCATAAGGCATAAAATTGGCTGAAATTGTACTGTTATCAAAACCGGAATCCGCAGCCGCTCGCTAGCACATCGCTAAGCGAGCATGCAGCCAGTATTCGCTAAGCCTTCGCTAGGCGAAGCAGGAGCGAACGTGACAGTAGCTGACTTTTCTGTTCTGATTTTTTTGCCCATCTGACATGTTTTATCATAGCCATGCATTGTTTATCTGATCCTATTACTGTTGTGATTTCTTTTGTGGTGTAATTCTCAATTTCACCCTGACTTGGTATTCTGACATGTTTGCTGAGTTTTGTAAAGGTTCACATATCCCCGGAAAAGATAGCTTGGTAGGTATTCCACTTTATTTGTGGGATACCCTTGTGGAGATTCACCCTAGATCACTTAACTGATTTCAATGTATTAATTTTAATGTGGAGACCCACCCTAAATTACCTAGCTGATTTTAATGTATTGATTTCATTGTGGAGATTCATCCTAATTACCTAATTGATTGTAAAATATGGCCTTTGAATATGTGATCTTGGACCTCTCTTTGTTGCCTTACGGTATTACGATCATGTCCTGCGAATGTGGGGATACCCTTAGCCAAGACCCTTCGATTAAATCATCATGTCCCTCTAAAATAAATCATAGCCCCTCGGATGTTGCCTTCGAATATATGATTTTGTCCCTCGATGACCCTTCGGTGTAGCCTACGGTTAAATGATGATAGTCCCTTCGAATGCTAAGGTATCCTTACAACCGTTGCTTTCAATGACCAATCGATGACCCTACGATGACCCTTTTACATCCAAAGGATAAAACTACTTATTTCTCAATAATAAGGACGTTTTTACCCTCACAAGGATAGGAAATGCCCATCAAGACCTTGGGGTAGGTATAACTCTTAATTGCTTACTCACAATTTAAAAATACTTTTCACACTTCACAAAATACTAGAAAATCACCACTTAGTATACATTCATACTAGAATCATTACTGAGTTATATTTTTTCTAAACCATTTTCAAAACTAAACGAGATAACCACTTTGTATACATTCATACGAGAATCATTACAAAGTTAAATTCTCTTTTTCAAAACGTTTTCTAAACAATTCACGAACACTTTTTCAGACAAGAAAAATAATATAAGTGATCAAGCAATTAAGAGCCCATGGATAACCATGGATACAAAGGGTGCTAACACCTTCCCTTTGTATAATGTACCTCCCGAACCCAAAATCTAATTAAGGTCTTTCCTGTTCTTTTCCACCTTTCCTTATTGGATAAAAGAAAAGTCGGTGGCGACTCTTGCTAACCGCGACATTTGCTTTCCAAAGCAAAAACACATAAAGTCAGTTCATCGTATGACAGAACTGGCGACTCTGCTGGGGAGCCTTAAAAAGAGAGGTTACCTTAAAAAACAAGATCACTTATTCAAATTGTCTGATTTACTTTTAAGGGATTGCTTGGGTATTTTATGCTTGAGTGAAAGATCCTACACCCGGATCTAGTGTACCTTAGGTAAGTAGCAATGGATCATCGCGACTACCCGGCGTATACTGGAATGGTCAAAATGATGGCTACGGTTAATGTGACACTTTGGATGTCCTGATGTTCCTCATGTTTACTTGAGGAAAAATTTGGCTTCCGCGTGGTGTCATCAAAGCATTAACCAGACTTTAGCACCCTAATTGACTCATCCTAGCCATTAGAAAGTAGTGAGATAACTGGCTTCGGTTCCGACTGGGGTTGGTTGATACTCGATACTACACTCTTTGAGATTGGACTTTAGGGAAGCTTTGGTCAACCACTTGGTGTTGCACTGAAGTTGACCTAAGGAAAGGTCGATGATTTGAGATCCTTCTAGAACCCGGTTACTATTCTAGGACAGGTTGAACCAACCAAACTTCAGTGGGGAGGGTATTTACCTATGGAACTCATGCAAGCCTTAAAACCTAAGAATGATTGTTGTGTGACTTGTTTGTGCTTGTTACTTATTTAACATCATAACATCATAACATCATAACATCATGACATTGTACTAACCATTTCAAGGACTTAGGGATTTAGCTTTGCTCTGTTAAACAGGTTATGGCTTCCAGGAAGACCATCCGGATCAATTTTGTAGCCATCTCTCCTCAACTCAAGGATTTAGTGTCAGAACTTCCCGATCACACTCAGTTCATCAAGAGACATGGCTCCCTCCTCGATTTGGTTACCATTGGTTTCAAAGAAGATATGATAAGAGTCCTATTCCAGTTCTTCGATCCTAAACATCATTGCTTCACATTCCCAGATTATCAGTTGGTACCCAGATTAGAAGAATTTTCCAGGCTTCTTGGGATACATATTCTTGATCAAACACCTTTCAGTGGTTTAGAAAAGATTCCGAAGTCTGAAGAAGTTGCCGCAGCTTTGCATATGACAAAGTCAGACATTGAAACCAATTGGGTAACGAGAAGTGGAGTTAAGGGTTTACTTGCCAAGTTTCTGATAAATAAGGCCCGAGAATTCTTAAAGGTTATGAATGTCCATGCTTTCGAAGACGTTCTAGCATTACTGATCTATGGTTTGGTGTTATTTCCTAATCCAGGCCAATTCGTAGATATGAATGCTATTAAGATATTCCTCACTCATAACCCTGTGCCTACCTTGCTTGGAGACATTTTGCATTCCCTTCACACCCGTACTATGAAAAGGCAAGGGACTCTCATGTGCTGCATACCTTTATTGTCTAGGTGGTTTATTTCGCACCTTCCTCAATCAGTCTTGAAGAATGAGCAAAATCTGAAATGGTCTCAAAGGATAATGTCGCTCTCCCATTCAGACATCCGTTGGTGTCCTCATCTCAAAGAAAATGGTATCATCATTGACCATTGTGGAGAATTCTCTAACGTACCACTCCTGGGGATAAGAGGAGGTATTACTTACAACCCAGCTTTAGCCCTACGTCAGTTTGGTTATGCTCGAAGAGAGGGTCCACATGAAGTAATCCTTCAAGGCACTGTGTTTGACTATGACACCGATTCCCAAGGTCTCCGTCAGAGATTTGTACGAGCCTGGGGCATGGTGAAAAGAAGCACTTTAGGACAGAAAAACTCTATTCCTATGGAACCTTACCTCAGATGGGTACGCGCCAGAGCTCGTGAACTTGTCATGCCATACCTTGCAGTCGGACCGCTGATGGTTGAACCAGAGGTTGAAGGAGGTACTCCTCAGATCATTCCTTATCCAGATATGCCTACCGAGGTTGAAGAATTAAAGAGATCCTGGATCCAGTTGAGAGAGGAAAGAGATACTTTTGAGACTCAGTTCGTTGCAGAAAGGAAGAAAGTATTAGAGCTCACCAGCCAGCTTAATGAGGAACGAAGACTCAATACATATCTTCGTCCGAAAAGAAGCCGTCCCTGGGAGATTTGAGCTTTCATTGTATTTTTATTATTTCCTTTTGTAATGAACATTGATTAAAAAAAAATTATTAATAAAAGTTTCCCTCTTTTTGGTGGTTTACGCTAAGTTAAATTCCGAAAGTCCTTGAAAACATTTCATACATTGCATAGCATGACATAACATTGCATAACAGGTATTCTAAAGGATCTACGTTCTCACGATCTTCCTTTTGCAAACAGAAAAATGGCTCTCGAACAAACTGTCAAAGATCTCCAGGCTCAGAATGCTCAATTCCAAGAGATGATGCTGAGCTTATCCAAGGGGCAGGAGGAACTGAAGGCTCTCTTGCTCGAGAAGAAGAAAGACCAGAAACCTGTGAGTTACATTAACCCGGGAAGAAGGCGTAAAGGACAGGCTGCGGGAATCAAGATTAGACTTCCGAAGGATCAAGAGGAGGAGACGGAGAATGATTCAGAAGAGGAGAATGTTGATCCTCTCAACCAGGAGGACGACGATGAAGATTATGAAGATGAACAGTACTCTCCAAAAGAGGATAAGTATAAGTTGTTGGAAGAACGCATGCTAGCTATGGAGGGTCAGAAGGCGCCCGGTCTGGATTTCGAAAGCTTGGGACTGGTCTCTGATGTGGTCATTCCTCGCAAATTCAAAATCCCCACTTTCACTAAGTACGATGGTGCGTCTTGTCCTCAGATGCATCTGAGAGCTTATGTGAGAAAGATTCAGCCGTATACCATTGATAAGAAGCTATGGATCCATTTCTTCCAAGAGAGTCTATCTGGCACACAATTGGAATGGTATTATCAGCTCGAAAGCTCTAACATCCGCACCTGGACTGATTTAGCGACAGCTTTCTACAAGCACTACCAATACAATTCTGAATTGGCGCCTACTCGGCTACAGTTGCAGAATATGACTATGGGCTCTAAAGAAAGCTTCAAAGAATATGCTCAAAAATGGAGAGATTTGGCTGGCAGAGTCAAACCCCCTATGACTGATCGAGAATTGGTGGACATGTTCATGGGTACACTGACTGGTCCATTCTACAGCCATCTACTGGGAAGTTCTTCATCAGGTTTCACTGACCTCATATTGACGGGTGAACGTGTTGAAAGTGGTATTCGAAGTGGAAAGATACAGGCAGCTACCCCCGCAAGCACCAGAAAGACCCATTTGGGAAAGAATGAGTCAAATGCTGTGTATGGTGGAAGGGGTCATAACAAGAAAAATCGTGACCATACCATCGGAGCAGTTACAATTGTAGCCCCGCCAGCTCAACACTTCCAGCACAGACAAGACAGGCCAAGAAGGCAGTTTACCAAGATCAATATGACTTTAGCACAAGCACTGCAGGGTATGCTAAAGGCAAATCTAATTACCCTCAGAGGCCCTCCTGCAAATGTCAACACTGCTTCTCCGTGTTATAATCCTAATGCCAGGTGTGCATATCACTCCGATAGCCCCGGGCATGATACAAACGATTGCTGGTTGTTGAAGAATAAAATTCAGGATATGATCGACGCGGGGGAAATTGAATTTGATCCTCCGGAGACTCCTAATGTCATCACTGCTCCTATGCCTAACCATGACAAGACTGTTAATTCTGTGGATGACAATTCTCACATTGCTAATGTGGCGGACTTAACATCTCCTCTCCTGATCATCAAGAAGAATTTATTGCAAGCTGGTTTATTTCCAGGTTGTGCTGAAAGTTGCGATGTTTGTGTACTCCGACCCAACGAGTGCTTGAAGTTGAGGAATGGTATTCAACGGCTGATGGATGATCGCACAATTCTCTTCGAAAAGGTTCCTAAGGTGGAAAACCCTATCGAAGAGATATCTGTGATTGTTAGGTCCAAAGTTCCAGTGAAGATTACCGCTACCAGAATGCCTGTGAAGATCACTGCTGAGCCCAAGGTAGCTCCCCTAATCATTACTGCACCTGGCCCAGTACCGTATTCCTCAAGCAAAGCCATTCCATGGAATTATGGAGGTGATATTTACATCCATGGCGTGAAGCAAGTTGGTAATTCTGCTAATCCTAATGACATTGTTGGGACTAGTAAAGTTACTCGAAGTGGAAGGATCTTCTCTCCAGAAATCTCGCCTCCCGCCCCTGAAACCCGAGGAAAGGAACCAGTTAACCCTTCTCAGTCAGGGACACCCGTCGAAGTTACTACTGAAGATGTTGCCAAACAAGAAATGGAAGAAATGCTGAAAATCATCCGCAAAAGTGATTTTGATGTGGTGGAACAGCTGGGGCATACTCCGTCTAAGATCTCGATGTTATCCTTGTTATTATCTTCTGAATCTCATGCCAATGCATTGATAAAATTCTTGAAGACTGCTCATGTACCTCAGGAGACATCTGTCGATCAGTTCGAAAATTATGTTGCTCACTTGGCTGTTGACAATGGCCTAGGCTTTTCTGATGCTGACCTTACACCAGCAGGAAAGAATCACAATAAAGCTCTGTATATCTCCATTGAGTGTAAAGGGATCACCTTGTCTCATGTGTTGATCGATAATGGCTCTTCTTTGAATGTACTACCGAAAGCTGTGCTCGATAAACTTGACTGTAAAAGCATTGAACTGAAGCCTAGTGACATTGTGGTGCGTGCTTACGATGGTGCGAAGAGTGTTGTCCATGGTGAAGTGGTTCTCCCTATCAAGATAGGACCTCAAGTCTTCAACACTATCTTTCACGTAATGAACATTCGTCCTGCCTATTCCTGCTTGCTGGGACGCCCTTGGATTCATGGGGCAAGTGTTGTGGCTTCATCTCTCCATCAAAAGCTGAGGTATCCAATAGAGGGTAAGGTTGTCACTGTGTGTGGAGAAGAAGAATATATTGTCAGTAGTGTGCAGGCCTTCAGATACGTTGAGATGGATGGTGAATTCTTTGAGACTCCTTCTCAGTCATTTGAAGTAGTCCCTCCGACCAGCCCTGTCCTTAAGCCAACTCCCCTGGTGCCCAAGGTTATTCGTGCTCCTCCTGCCATGATTTCTCTAAAAGATGCTCAAGCCGTGGTTGAAAATGGTGGTCGTACTAGTTGGGGTCAACTGATCAACGTACCGTACAAGTCTGACAAGTTTGGTCTGGGATTTAACTCTGAAAGGATGGTCAAAGATCAGGTTAATGCTGTAGAAGATGCTGATAGCGATTGCGACCTGGATAACTGGATTTTTCCAACAATTGGTGACGGACTCAATAATTGGAAGGCTGAAGACACTATCCCGATTTCCTTTAGTCAGGAATCCATACCCACTCTGGATCCTGTTGATAATAGTTCTACTACTGTTCATTATGACTTTGAAAATCCAATCTACCAAGCCGAGGACGGAAGTGAGGAAGATTGTGAAGTACCTGGAGAACTTGCCAGACTGGTACTGCAAGAAGAGAAGACTATACGGCCGCATGAAGAGTCAATCGAAATTGTAAACCTGGGTACTGAAGTGGACAAGAAAGAAGTCAAAATAGGAGCAGGCTTGGAAAACAATACTAAAGAAAGATTGATTCAGATGTTACATGACTATGTAGAGATTTTTGCTTGGTCTTATGAAGACATGCCGGGATTGGATACTGATATAGTAGTGCATCGTTTGCCAACGAAGGAAGATTGTCGTCCTGTTAAGCAAAAGGTTCGCCGCATGCGTCCTGAAATGTCTGAGAAAATCAAAGCCGAGGTTATGAAACAATTTGATGCAGGTTTTCTGGCTGTTACTTCTTATCCTCAATGGGTTGCTAATGTGGTACCGGTACCGAAGAAGGATGGTAAGGTGCGAATGTGCGTCGATTACAGAGATTTGAATAAAGCGAGTCCCAAAGATGACTTTCCACTCCCGCACATTGATGTTCTGGTAGATAATACCGCTCAACACAAAGTATTCTCCTTCATGGATGGATTCTCGGGTTATAACCAGATTAAGATGGCACCTGAAGACATGGAGAAAACTACGTTTGTGACGTAATGGGGCACTTTCTGTTACAAAGTAATGCCATTCGGTTTAAAGAACGCTGGGGCAACGTACCAGCGTGCTATGGTAGTGTTGTTCCATGACATGATCCATCACGAAATAGAGGTATATGTGGATGACATGATAGCCAGATCTCATACTGAAGAAGAACATCTCGATCATTTGTACAAATTGTTTGAGAGGTTGAAGAAATATAAGCTGAGGTTGAACCCGAACAAATGCACCTTTGGAGTAAGATCCGGTAAACTCTTGGGATTTATTGTCAGTGGTAAAGGAATTGAGGTTGACCCGGCCAAGGTGAGAGCTATCCAAGAAATGCCAGTGCCCCGTACAAATAAGGAAGTCAGAGGTTTCTTGGGACGTTTGAATTACATCGCCCGGTTTATCTCCCATTTAACTGCTACCTGCAAACCCATCTTCAAACTACTGAGGAAGAATCAAGAAATGATATGGAATGATGAATGTCAAGAAGCTTTTGACAAAATCAAGAAGTACCTCCAGGAACCTCCGATCCTGATGCCACCAGTTGAAGGAAGACCTCTAATCATGTACTTGACCGTGTTAGAAAATTCAATGGGGTGTGTGTTGGGGCAACATGACGAGTCTGGTCGAAAAGAGCATGCCATATACTACCTTAGCAAAAAGTTTACCGACTGTGAAACAAGATACTCACTGCTCGAGAGAACTTGCTGTGCTTTGGCTTGGGCTGCTCGCCGACTAAGACAGTATATGTTGAATCATACCACTTTGTTGATTTCTAAGATGGATCCCATCAAATACATATTTGAGAAACCTGCCCTCTCCGGAAGAATAGCGAGATGGCAGATGATTTTAACAGAGTATGATATCTAGTATACTACCCAGAAAGCAATCAAAGGAAGCGTGCTAGCTAATCATTTGGCTCATCAAGCAGTGGATGATTACCAAACTATGAATTTTGAGTTCCCAGATGAGGATGTCATGCTTGTTACTAATTACGAAAAACCTGGATCAGATGAAGGACCCGAACTAGGATCCCGATGGACTATGGTTTTCGATGGATCTTCTAATACGTTGGGTAATGGTGTTGGTGTTGTAATTATTTCTCCCAAGGGTTGCCATACGCCTTTCACTGCTAGACTATGTTTCGATTGTACCAACAATATGGCCGAGTATGAAGCATGTATTTTGGGACTCAGAGCTGCTATAGACCTGAGAATCAAGTTTTTGAGTGTGTACGGAGACTCAGCATTAGTAATCAGTCAGATCAAAGGAGAATGGGACACTAAACATCCGAATCTCATCCCTTATCGAGAGCGGGTGTTGACATTAATCCCATACTTTGAAGAGATTACATTCGAACATATTCCACGAGAAGAGAATCAGTTGGAAGACGCCTTGGCCACCATGTCATCTATGTTCAGAGTCAGATGGGATAATGAAGCTCCCATGATCACCATTGAACGACTAGATGAACCAGCATATTGTTATGAACTTAACGCTGCTGAAGTAGAAGAGAAACCTTGGTTCCACGAAGTAAAAAGATATTTAGAAGCTCAGGAATATCCTGAAGGGGCGTCCATCAATGACAGAAAATTTCTGAGGAAGTTTTCCGCTAAATTCCTTTTGAGTAATGGAGTATTATACAAACGTAATCATGACTCGACTTTGCTTCGCTGTGTGGATAAAAAGGAAGCAGAAAAGATTAT
The DNA here is from genome assembly GCF_024323335.1 of Lathyrus oleraceus. Lineage (NCBI taxonomy): Eukaryota > Viridiplantae > Streptophyta > Magnoliopsida > Fabales > Fabaceae > Lathyrus > Lathyrus oleraceus. Next base: position 41,461,756 of record NC_066581.1, read on the forward strand.
GGAAGACATGCATGACGGTATTTTTGGGACTCACTCTAGTGGACATACAATGGCCAAGAAGATTCTGAGATCAGGGTATTATTGGTCTACAATGGAAGCTGATTGCCACCATCACTCCAGAACTTGTCACAAGTGCCAGATCTATGCGGATAAAGTACATGTGCCTCCTGCTCCTTTAAACGTGTTGACAGCCCCTTGGCCCTTTGCAATGTGGGGCATTGATATGATCGGAGAGATCAAACCTACGGCTTCTAATGGACATCGTTTCATCCTTGTTGCTATTGATTACTTTACAAAGTGGGTAGAGGCAGCCTCCTTTGCTTCTGTTACCAAGAATGTGGTGGCACGGTTCATCAAGAGTAATCTCATTTGTCGATATGGCATCCCTGAAAGAGTTATCACTGACAATGGCACCAATTTGAACAACAAAATGATTACTGAACTCTGCACGTAGTTCAAGATAAAACACCATAACTCTTCTCCGTATCGGCCAAAGATGAACGGCGCCGTGGAGGCTGCTAATAAGAATATCAAGAAGATCATACAAAAAATGACAGTAACGTACAAAGACTGGCATGAGATGTTACCATTTGCTCTTCATGGTTATCGCACTTCAGTACGCACTTCGACAGGGGCAACTCCTTTCTCTTTAGTCTACGGAATGGAAGCCGTCCTACCGGTAGAGGTTCAGATTCCCTCTCTAAGAATCATGAAAGAGACAGGTTTAGACGAGGATGAATGGATTCATACTCGACTCGATCAGATAAATTTGATTGATGAAAAGAGACTCGCGGCTGTTTGTCATGGGCAGATATATCAGAAGCGCATGACCCAGGCATTCAACAAAAAGGTCAAGAGACGGGTGTATCAAATCGGCGAATTGGTGATAAAGCGTATCATTCTACCACAAGGTGATCCCAGGGGCAAATGGACTCCCACATACGAAGGGCCATTTGTAGTTAAGAAGGTATTCTCTGGTGGAGCCATGATACTTGCTACGATGGATGGCGAAAACTTCCCACATCCCGTGAACGCAGACATAGTTAAAAAATACTACGCATAAAAGAGACCCGCTAGGTCGACGTACCTAGGCAAAAGTAAGGGCATCCCGGCGAACCAAAAAGGTTCGGGAAAAAATTAGGGATAAACATATAAAAATGTACACCCGGCAAGTCGAAAACCTGAAAAGGCGGCTTGGGCAAAAAAGGGTATCCTGGTGGACTGAAAACCTGAAAAGGCGGTCCAGGCAAAAATTAGGGATTAAAAGCGTATGACTATGTCCCGTTCTCAGACAGCTTCACCCCAGTCAAAGGGACTGAACAAGCCAATCACTTCTATCCGACAGCAGGAGATGAGACGCTCGAAGACATAATGACAGTAGTAGAATTAAAGTCAACAGGGCTTTTCCTTCATAGCTTTTCTTTATGTTCTCGACAATTTCCTCTTACTAGGATTTCTGTCTCTTTGTACACAAATTGCCTGTTTATAGGCCCTCTTTCAAAATCAATACAATTTTATTTCCAAAAAAGATGCTTTTGTTTTACTTTTTCTGTTTTGTTTGCATAAACATCCATTGATTTAATTTGAATTGATATGTGCATTTGAATATGATCGATGTGTACCAAAAATGCTTGCATAAAATAGAAATAGCAATCACAAAAGACTTCAGGATCGAGGATAAGGTCTAACCATTCGTTCCAATGAATCCGGTTGCTAATTCTATTCCCCAGCATAAACCAACTATTCCCCAGAAGAGGTTGGCATCACCAGACAGACTGGTCATCTCTTCCATCCCCAGCCGGGCTCTGTTGAGTGTTTCCACCATCAGACAAAAATCAAGTACCCCCGGCTGAGAAAAGGTCATCAATACAAGTATCCCCAACCAGAAGATAGGGATTTATTTTCCCCAGGGGGTCGCAAAAAAAAAAAAAACTTTTCAGACGCATAATTCATTCATTACATCATTTCACAACATACGCATGCATACATTGTTCGCATTTATTTTCATAAGCATAAAACATCTCATGCATCATGACATGGCATGAGACTAACTTTGTTTTTCAGGTTGATTATCCTCCTGATACAGTCAAAACAAAGGTCCATTCAGACGGACATCTTTATCAATTACATTCAGGATTCAACTACAGCTCTCAGATATAATCCATATGAACATTCATTCTACAAACACTCGGATATCCTCCCAATGGTGGCATCTTTAAGCCCACCCCAGATATTCATTGTAAATACAGCAAATGTTATCAGATACAGCCTAACGTACGGCTCATTCTGCAACTCCAATACGGTCTAACGTACGACCCATTTGGATCTTCAACTCAGATGCGATCTAACGTACGATCCACTCTGACCCCTTTTCAGATACAGCCTAACGTACGACTCATTCTGCAACTCCAATACGGTCTAACGTACGGCCCATTCGGATCTTCAAACCCTCAGATACTACCTAGCATACGGTACATTCCGAGGTGTAGTCTAGCGTACGACTACTTTCTTCTTCAGATACAGCCTAACGTACGGCTCATTCTGCAACTCCAATACGGTCTAACGTACGGCCCATTCGGATCTTCAAACCCTCAGATACTGCCTAGCGTACGGTACATTCTGAGGTGTAGTCTAGCGTACGACTACTTTCTTCTTCAGATACAGCCTAACGTACGGCTCATTCTGCAACTCCAATACGGTCTAACGTACGACCCATTTGGATCTTCAACTCAGATGCGATCTAACGTACGATCCACTCTGACCCCTTTTCAGATACAGCCTAACGTACGGCTCATTCTGCAACTCCAATACGGTCTAACGTACGACCCATTTGGATCTTCAACTCAGATACGATCTAGCGTATGATCCATTCTGATTCTACCTTCGTCAGATACGGCCTAACGTACGGCTCATTCTGCAACTCCAATACGGTCTAACGTACGACCCATTTGGATCTTCAACTCAGATACGATCTAGCGTATGATCCATTCTGATTCTACCTTCGTCAGATACCGCCTAACGCACAGTTCATTCTGCAACTCAGAGACGATCTAGCGTACGATCCATTCTGATCTGTCATCCCTGGCTAAGTCACCCGCCTAAGGGGTAACTCACTTTGCTATTCAGATACGATTTAGCATATGGTCCATTCTGATCCTTTATCCCCAGCAGTGTATGACCCGTTCTGGTCTTTCATCATCAAACTTCCTGGATGGCATATTTAAGCCCATCTCCATCAGGAATAACTTCTGATTAACAAGCGCAAATTTTTGGGGCATTCTAATGTTCAATAATCTTCCACCTCCAGACCACAAATGGCGTACATACCATTCTAACTCTCTCGGTTCGAGAATATTGAACAGGGGCAGCTGTCATACCCCAAATTTTGCCCGTTAACATTACAAGGCATTTTTTTAGGCACCCCAACTTATTTTTCAAGGCATTAATCTCAAAAGAACAAAGGCCCAACACACAGATGGCCAAATCCAGAAAATGGCCCAAGCTGGCTTGCTCGCTAGGCGAGCAAATCCTTCGCCTAGCGAACCCTTCGCTACAAATCCTTCGCCTAGCGAAGCTTGCGAATACCAGAAAATTCCGGGCTTCATTCTGAGCCCATTAGGTCACAAAAACTATTATAAATACCAAGGACTTCATTCAGAAAGAGAGGACGAAAAGGGAGAAAGGAGAACCCTAGCAAGCAAACCCTAACGCTCACAAACGACAAACCCTGGAGGCAAACCCTGAAGGAACTCAGCGGCATCAAGGTTACCTCTGCCCAATTCAATCCGATTTGCCAATCCAAGGTCGCAATTCAATTTGCAAACAGGTTTGCATCGCTATTACCGCCTTATGTTCTTAATTTGCATATGGCATTATGATTAAATTTATGAAAATATCTAAAGTTTGGCATGTGAATTTTAGTATGTATCTGAATACATTAAATGATTAACCATGTAATTGTTGTAGTGAAAGCCATAAGGCATAAAATTGGCTGAAATTGTACTGTTATCAAAACCGGAATCCGCAGCCGCTCGCTAGCACATCGCTAAGCGAGCATGCAGCCAGTATTCGCTAAGCCTTCGCTAGGCGAAGCAGGAGCGAACGTGACAGTAGCTGACTTTTCTGTTCTGATTTTTTTGCCCATCTGACATGTTTTATCATAGCCATGCATTGTTTATCTGATCCTATTACTGTTGTGATTTCTTTTGTGGTGTAATTCTCAATTGCACCCTGACTTGGTATTCTGACATGTTTGCTGAGTTTTGTAAAGGTTCACATATCCCCGGAAAAGATAGCTTGGTAGGTATTCCACTTTATTTGTGGGATACCCTTGTGGAGATTCACCCTAGATCACTTAACTGATTTCAATGTATTAATTTTAATGTGGAGACCCACCCTAAATTACCTAGCTGATTTTAATGTATTGATTTCATTGTGGAGATTCATCCTAATTACCTAATTGATTGTAAAATATGGCCTTTGAATATGTGATCTTGGACCTCTCTTTGTTGCCTTACGGTATTACGGTCATGTCCCGCGAATGTGGGGATACCCTTAGCCAAGACCCTTCGATTAAATCATCATGTCCCTCTAAAATAAATCATAGCCCCTCGGATGTTGCCTTCGAATATATGATTTTGTCCCTCGATGACCCTTCGGTGTAGCCTACGGTTAAATGATGATAGTCCCTTCGAATGCTAAGGTATCCTTACAACCATTGCTTTCAATGACCAATCGATGACCCTTTTACATCCAAAGGATAAAACTACTTATTTCTCAATAATAAGGACGGTTTTACCCTCACAAGGATAGGAAATGCCCATCAAGACCTTGGGGTAGGTATAACTCTTAATTGCTTACTCACAATTTAAAAATACTTTTCACACTTCACAAAATACTAGAAAATCACCACTTAGTATACATTCATACTAGAATCATTACTGAGTTATATTTTTTCTAAACCATTTTCAAAACTAAACGAGATAACCACTTTGTATACATTCATACGAGAATCATTACAAAGTTAAATTCTCTTTTTCAAAATGTTTTCTAAACAATTCACGAACACTTTTTCAGACAAGAAAAATAATATAAGTGATCAAGCAATTAAGAGCCCATGGATAACCATGGATACAAAGGGTGCTAACACCTTCCCTTTGTATAATGTACCTCCCGAACCCAAAATCTAATTAAGGTCTTTCCTGTTCTTTTCCACCTTTCCTTATTGGATAAAAGAGAAGTCGGTGGCGACTCTTGCTAACCGCGACATTTGCTTTCCAAAGCAAAAACACATAAAGTCAGTTCACCGTATGACAGTATCATGGGCTTCCCACTTCTGGGCTTCAGCAAAGCTTTGAGCAATTTTCTCCAAGTACTCTTGTGGAATTCCTTGTACCTTCCCCCAAATTTGGATGTTAGGGGTTAGATCTTTGACTGGGATGTCTAATACTTCTGCCAACTCTTCGGGTTTAGGGATTTGACCTAACCCCTTGTATGGTCCCTTCTTCTGCTTAGGAGAGTCCAATATTCTTCCGAATTCTTCCAAAGTCGGGGCCAACTGGAAATCTCTAAAGAGGAAACTTTTGAGTGGTGGATCATAAAACTGGGCTAGTGCGGTAATAACATCCTTCTGTAGTGGTACATACAACAAGTGTAGAATCTTCCCATATTTGAGTGTGAATGCGTCTCGACGGATATTAGTCAACCCATCTCTGAATGCAATGAACCCCTTCTCACACGGTACCTTGGCTTTGATTTGGAATGTTTTTCTCTTTCCTGACTCCATTTGATCTTGAATGCTTAATTAACTGAAAATTTTGAAATTCCCTGAAAATAAAAAGTGTGTAAATGATTTTGCTATGCTCATAATGAATGCAACATGATGTTTATGCAATGACAGGGATCCAGGTTTCACATATATCACAAGGTTCAACTTAACAGCGGTTCTATGTCTTTTACCCCACACATCAAGGATTTCTCCTAAGGTTATCCATTTTCATGATAAGAACTTAGAGTCATGGACCAAGTTCAGTCTTTCATCGCAATAATGGGCTAGCCACACTGAAATGGAAGTTCTGAATCGGTCTACTCTAAGTGGGATCCTTGTATTGTTCGAACAGGGTGTAGACCCTTCGGTTCAATACTACACGATCGCCAATTATGAAGACGGACTTTAGTTTAAGATGAGGTTCCCAGAGTCATGGACTAGGTTCAACGTTTCCTCATAATAGTGGGCTAGCCATATTATGATGGAAATTTTGAACAGATCTACTCTAGGTGGAGTTCTCGTATTATCCCAATGAGGTGTATACCCCTCGGTTCAATACTACACAACTCTGGGTTCTAAGTTCTTCTCAAAGCTCGGGTACGGAGCTTATCTCACAACATGTGTCAAACACCATAGATCACCCAACATAATAGCAGAATAAATTACATAGCATAAATAATACATCAAGATATACAGAAGCAAATAAAAGCGGTATTTTAACGTCCATAGCAAATTGACTAAGTTAGGTTTGACTCTCTCTTGCTTAGAGCAAAATGTCCCCAGCAGAGTTGCCATCTGTCGCATCTCAAAAAATAGGATTTCTCGCGATAATCGCGGAAATATTTACGTTTGAACAGAGTCGCCACCGAACTTTATTTATCCCTAATGAAGGAATAGGAAAATATCGATAAAACCTTTTTAAAAATAGAATAATGGTCGTCGCAACCATATTCGGGTTCGGGAGTCGATTACGCAAGGGGAAGGTATTAGAACCTCTTAGTCTAATTTGCTATTTTAATGTTTAGTTAAATGTTATTTGCTTGCTTCGAGTAATATGGATGAAGACCTCAGGAGAGGGGAAATGAGAGGTTTTTTATTAGTGTGCTCGCGAAGATACAACAATCTCCTGCCTACGTATCCTTATGGTGCAATAAGGAAATCAGAGCATTCGTAGTTCGGGGAACTACGTTTTTGTTGGTGTTTTTTAATGAACGACTGTGTAGATCGCGTTCTAAAGGCTAAATGCTGGCTTGTCTACTCTCGGCGGAGGCTTAAGCATTGGTTTGTGGTGCGCATTAGAAAGGATTAACGATGTTCTTTTGAAAAGAATTTTTAAGTTGTTGGTCGCACGGGGGCGAGACATTAATTTGATTTGTTAAGGTGTTTTGAAGAACGACGAAAGATTGAGCAATGTGGTGCACACAATCGTCCAATTCTTTCGAGGAATAATAAGGCGAACGCCTTCTACTCCTTTTTCGTTCGATTATTTTGAAAGTTTGTTTGTGGATGTTGAATATGCACGGTAGTGAGGCGTACGCCTCTTACTTGCTTATTCAAAGAATAATGAGGCGAGCGCCACTTATTCCCTTATCCAAGTTTATTTAATGTGTTTTATTCGGAAGTTGATAACTTGAGTAATATGGCGAGCGCCAATTATTCAAATAATCAAGAGATGGTGAGGCGAACGCCTCCCATCTTTTAGCATCCGAAGTTTAATTTATAAAAGATATGTTTTTAGATGTTGCGTTTGATTTGCGAAATGAGTTTGAATTTTGAATTGGTGAGTTTTGAAAGGTCGATGATTTGAGCAATGTGGCATACGCCAATTATTCAAATAATCAAGGAATGGTGAGGCGAACGCCTCCCATCCCCTTCAATTAAAGAGTAAGTTATAAAGTTTATTTTTGTAAAATTTACATTTGATATAAGAGGTGATTTGAATTTATATGATCGCGGTTTTAATTGGATGACGAAAACTCGAGCAATGTGGCGTACGCCAATTATTCGAATAATCGAAAGATGGTGAGGCGAACGCCTCCCATCCTTTTATTATCTGAAATTTAGAATTTAGGACTTAGGATTTGTAGTTGATTTAGAAAGTGATTTGAAATGTTATGGTTTGATGTTTTAATTAAATGATGAAAATTCGAGCAATGTGGCGTACGCCAGTTATTCGAATGATCGAAAGATAATGAGGCGAACGCCTTTATTATCTGAAAATTTAGAATTTAACGGATTTAGAATTGGTAATTGATTTTTTTTAAAAATGATTTGAATATGATGGTTGAAGTTTAAAAATGATTTGAATTTAGAAATTATATTTAATTTGGAGAAAGTGATTTGAAACTGGTGTTTATTTAAAGTTTTAATTGGGTAACAAATATTCGAGCAATATGGCGTACGCCAATCGTTCGAGTAATTGAGAAATAGCGAAGCGAACGCTTCCTATATCCTTTTCATCCCAAGTTAAAAATTTGAAGTACGTTAAATTTAGAAATGATTTGAACTATGATTGAGAGTTAATCATTTTTTAAACAAAGTTTGACATTGGATTAACGCTTCGGATTAACATAAGTCGATTTATTTATTATAATAACGACTCTATTATTTTGTAAAAGAAAACATTAATTTGATTAATTTAATTTATTCAATTAACTAACTAGCAATTAATAAATTGGAGTAAAATAAATTTTAATTAAAAAAGAAACAACACAACAGGAAGCATAATAAAATTTGCTTGGGAGATTAATGAAAAATAGAAATACAATAAATAGGATAATCTAAAATTGGACCTAATAGGAATGCTAAATAAAATTCTTTATATATAAAAACAAAGCCATGGTGAGGCCACCGCCTCCGTCACGTGTTGGGTTAAACAACTCTGTCACATTCATAATTAAAGCAAAGCAGAGAGAAAAAAGAAACTTAAATAAATAGAAAACACTAGCTTCAACGTTTGGGAAAATGGGATGAAACTTTCCATATATTGCTTCCGGTAGCCCAAACAATCACTGTCAGCTCAGGATTAATCAAATTCCTACTTTGGTTTCTATGTATTATTAATTCTCTTAATTAAATATCAACGATGGCTTTTTAAAAAGAACCGTCAATGTCAAAGAAAAACAAGAGTATTAAACCTTCACACATATAAATTAATACCATTAAAACAAACAAAAACCAGAACAACGATCAAAATCATTTCCTCTCTCTCTTCCGACCACCTGATTCCTATGGCCTCACCGGAGCGACGCGGTGATCGGCGGCCAACCACCGTCGAACCAGAAAAAACAAACACAACCCTCCTCTAATCTACCCCCTAAGCACGAATCCTCACCTTATTTCCCTCTCAAAAACCGCCGATCTTTCGGATCGGAGTATCGAACCTCTCTTGAATCAAATCAAGCAAAACAAAACAAATCTAACGCTAAACAGAGTACACCATGCAGAGAGATCTACATGAAAACAAAAGGTAAAGCTCGATCTGAATATGTATAAGGCAAGAACAACCTATCATGTTCATACATTTGCTATAATACTTTTATAGTCCAAGGAGGAGAAGACATTGGCCGAAAACTTACCGAGAAGGTCAAATCCCAGGTGAGTCTTCTCGTTGCTTCTGTCCGACTCAGTTAGTTTTCTTCTTTAGATTCTTTTTCTTCGCTTGGATCGCCTTTTCTGAGCTTTAGTGTAGTTTGTGACAGGATTTCAGCTGGGTAACGATGCTGGAAAAGGGTTTTTTATGAAATATTGTTATGTTGCTCTTGATGTGTGTTCTAGGTTTTTAGAAGAAATCTCTTGTTGTGCCTATGTTGTTGTTGTTGTTGTGGTTTAGGGTTTTTTTTAGAAGAAATTTCTTACTGTGTGGTTGCTCTGTTAACCTCTCTATGTTTATGAAGAATTCTAAATCTTAGAAACAACTTCCCCCTTTTTCGATTTTCTCATCCCCAGATTATGTGGGATTTAGTTTGTTCCTGTTTTAGATCAACTTTGACATGCTTTTTGGATGTTTATGTTAATTTTCTGGGTAAAGCTTTAATCTGAGTGATTTATTTTGTTGTTTTGCAGTTTCTTAAGCGCTTTTGGAAAGTGCTTTTAAAATAAGTTGCTTTTGTTCTCTGCAGATTACAACTTTGAAGTGACTTGATGAAGGTGGCTTGTAAGAATGCCAAACTTGGAGGCGCCAGCGTTTTGGTCACTAACAACACTTTTTCATTTAATTAGAAATGTAATTATTTAAGGTTTTATTTTAAGACAAATGTGTATATTTGGATTTATCTGTAACTTATTGAATTACAAGTCTAATAGTCATTGTAACTTGTTGGATTTGGGAAAGAATTGAATTATTAAAGTGTATTTTCTATTATTTGGAATATTGTTTGGATTATTATTTATTTGTGCAATTGGTCTCTCTTTTTTTTTAAATTTTAAATTTTGTCTTAACAATTTAATTGTATTAATCAAAAAGAAAACTCTAAGCTATATCTCAAATTTAAAAATGGGTTGGGCCAAAAAATGTAATTTTAATGGATTTTCAACTTGATTAACTTTAACACATTAATAAAACATGCCAAAAGGTCTAGCATAAAACATGCTACAAAAAAATGTTGCAATTTCAAACTTGATCCTAAAAACCAATTCAATACTCATATATGTGGTATCCTGATATAAACTAAACACAATCATATTTAGAAAAGATGCAAGTTTAGTTTAAGGTTTTTTTATGAACAGTTTAGAGATTTGGTATTTGTTTGAAATGTGCAAATGGGTTTAATGACAAGTGATCATAAAAATAATCATGTCTCTTAATATTTACTGATAATCGAATGGACTTTTGGATCAGTGTCGTAAAAAGATTCAAACCATATTTTGCAACATTAATCATGGACATGTCTATGTAAATGACCCTTTTGAAACAAAGCAATCTCATGGGTAAACCAAAATGGCCGGATAAAATTGGGGTATGACATTAAGAAGCATAATAACATGTGTGAAAAGGTTTAGAAAAGGTACATGCATAAAAGAAAAGGTTTCATGCATTAAATAAAATGGTTCATGCATCCAAAAAACCGAGTTTCATGTGAAAAACAACTATGTGTCGACACATACGCTCTATAGGTCAACAGATAGACATAAATTTTCTCTACAGGACGACACATCCATTTTTCAGGTCGGCTCATGTATTGCATTTTAAAGCCTGTAGGCTCTATTTGATGTGCCGCCTCTACAGGTCGGCACATGACCTATGCAGGTCGACGCATGACATCTACAGGTCGGCACATGCATCATATGTGTCGACACATGACTTACATAGGTCAACACATACATTAAAAATCTTGAAAATTTGCATTCCTTTTGCTTCATAATTGCTTATATATATATACACATAAGCATCATTTCAAGTAAGGTTCTAGAGTAAACCTACATGAAACTGAGATTTCAAAGCATTATCATCATTTTCAACCTCATTGTATGCATACACACAAACAAATTACATATAATCATTCTTTGCTTGGGTGCCATTTAGAATTAGGGTTGATAACATTGAATTTAGGATTGATTGAATTGTAAATTGAGTTGAAATCTTTGAGGGTTTCAAATAAGAAACCGAGTTGGGGTGTTCCTTCAAGATCGTTTAGGTATTTGAAGGTTTTTGACAAGATTACGCAATTTGGATCCGATCGAGTGAAGACTTTGAAGAACAGAAGGTTCTTACAAAGGAGTTGCATGGGAATGGATGATTTGGATATGGTGACAGTTTCAGAAACACCTGAGAGTCTGGGAAGAGGAGTGGTTATGGTTCCAAAAGGAATATATGGTGGTGGAGAAGTTTGAGGAAGAATAAATGAAGTAGTCATAACATAACTAACAGAGTAAAAATGAGTCTTAGTCATAGGCGACTTACCATGATTCTCATAAGGAGTCACTTCAGAAGACCTATCAATATCAGAATGGACATACTCTGCTTCAAGTCTCATTGTGTCTTTTGGAATGCCGAGTTCAGAAGTCGTAGCAACTTTGATAGGGGTTCTGGATGATCCAAAAGGTCCTTCACCGAAAGATTTAGACTTTATTTTTCTATTCTGAGATTACACATCAACTGGATAATCTAAAAGTTCATCATTAGATAGCACACCAGGATCAATACCCGATGCTAGACATTAAGCAATATAAATTTCCATAACCTCTTTAGATACTTCATTTGAGTAGGGAGGATAATCATCCACTGGAATCCTTCTATAAGCAACAAATGCCTTGTCTAAAAGCTCTGAAGGATTAACAATGTTTGTAATCAAGGATATGTTCTTCAGAGTGTTTCCAATGAAATTCTTCCCAGTGAAAAATTCAACTTCCTTTGTCATTCTTGCATCTATAAGCTTTTTCACCAACTCGCTTTCAAACAAGATGTCAGAAACCAACCTAACTATGGGTATCCAATTTCTCATCTTATTAGATACATTTCTAGTTTCCTTAACCATTACACTCAGATACTTGAAGAGAATTGATGGAAATTCATATTGTCACCACTTGCATATAATATAACATGTACTTCTGATTAGTGTTGGTGTAATCTTTAGAGTTTGAAGAAGGTCTGAGATGAATGCACCCAAGAATAAACTTGAACCAGATCTTAAGATTTTCATGAAGATTATTAGGATTTAATGAGGGCTTTCCATCCATGAAGATAACTTCTGCAATCTCTTTCATATTACTCTTCTTGGCAAGCATACTAAAACACCGCTTCCCAGAATCATCATGACCAAGAAGTGTAGCAATAGAATTCTCAGAAATGGATATATTGTGACCTAACACAGATGATGTCACTTGAAGATTCATAGCATCAGCAAAAAATCCAGAATTATTTTACCAATTTGTCATAAATCGATCCTTTAAGGCGTTCAAAGTAACCTTCCCATCCTTGAGTTCTAACAGTTCTAAGAAGATCATATCCATTAGCTTTTAGATTATCAAAATCAACCAAAAACACACAAAGAACCTTTAACTTTTCCACTGGAGTAAATAGTGTAAGCTCTTGAGTTCCTTCTAGAACTTGCTCTTGTTGTTGTTGTTGATGATGAAGAACAAATGTTTTAGAGTTTGTTGAAAGTTTAAAGCTCAAAGGGAGAAAGTGGAAGCTGTGATAGTAGCAAAAGCGTGTGAAATGGGTTTAAATAGAAGTTTTTGCAATCATGAAAAAGTTTTGAATGGTTCAAAAATATGATAAGGGGGTAAAGCGTGAAGATTTTACCTAATCCCAAAGTTTATTCATCTAATGTGTCACATCAGTAAATCAAGAACAATTCAGTTTTTTAAGACAGTTGTCTTAAAATTGTTCCACTAATTGAGGTTGATTGATAACTATTTAATGCAAAACTGTTCAGTTTCCATAAGCAGATTTTTTTAACCAAACAAGTTCTGACTGGATACATCTGAACTTATGAAACCTTCTCACTTCAGAAGACTCACATGTTCAGAACCAAAAACAATTCTCAGTGTCTCATTTGATAATTATGAGAGATTACTATTATATGAGAAAAACATCTTTTTCATTCTATACATAAGTCCATTTTCAAATTTTTCTGAATGAAAATAAATCTATCTTCAGCAAGGGATTTTGTAAAAATATCATCTCATTGATGGTCTGTATCAATAAATTTTAGATTTAAAATTCTCTTTCGAACATAGTCACGTATAAAGTGATATTTTATCTCAATATGTTTTGCTTTAGAATGCAAAATGGGGTTCTTAGATAAACAATAGCAGAAGTATCATCACAGAGTATATGAATGTTACTCTCATATATCTGGAAATCTTCTAGCTGACTTTTCATCCAGAGCATCTAAGTGTTGCATCCAAAAGTTGCAATGTATTTAGCTTCATCAGTTGAAAGTGTTATTGTTGATTGCCTTTTGTTGAACCATGAGATCAGGTTATCTCCCAGAAACTGACAGATTCCAAAAGTGTTTTTCCTCTCAAGTTTGTCTCCAGCATAATCAGCATCATAACCCACTAGCTTGTATTCTTTATATTTTCTATAACACGAGCCAAGGTTAATCGTACCTTTTAGATACCCGAAGATCCTCTTAACAACTGTTAAGTGGGACTCTCTAGGATCTGATTGGAAACGAGTACACAAACAGATACTAAACAAAATGTCAGATCTATAAGTAATCAAGTATAAGAGAGAACTAATCATACCTCTATATACCTTTTGTTATACCTTAGCACTTACCTCATCATTCTCAAGGATTCATGTAGAATACATATGAGTCTTTGACATCTTGCATTCTGACATGTCAAATTTCTTTAGAAACTCCTTGGTGTACTTGCTCTGATGGATGTACGTTCCTTCTAGACTTTGATTAATTTGAATCCCCAAAAAGAACTTGAGTTCTCACATTTGATTGATTATTCAACAATATGTATCTTATTGTTATATACTTTATATTCTTTTGAGCATTCATAGTATCATAACATGATGCACTTATGTGCCTTAGAATCAAACTTACTCAGATTCCCCTTGGTGCATAACACAAAACAAGAACATCCAAAATGATGAAAATATGAAATGTTAGGCTTCATATTCTTCCATAATTCATAAGGAGACTTGCCAAAAATAAGGCTTATAGAGATCATGTTCTGAATATAACATGTTGTATTGATTTCCTCTATCCAAAAGTTCTTAGCCACATTGCAGAGTTATATTCTTCCTTTATACAACTCCATTTTGTTGTGGAGTTCTAGGGCAGGAGAAATCATGGGAAATGTCATTAGCATCAAAGACTTTTTCAAAATCTTTGTTTTCAAATTATGAGATCCTTCTCATTTTGCACTTGGGAGAAGAAGGTGGAAATCACAGAATGTGACTCATCCTTGTGTCTAAGAAATTCCACCCATGTCCATCTACTGTAGTCACCAACAATGACTAGTCAATACTTCTCACCATTGAGAGAGGCAATTTTCACTGGTCCAAACAAGTTAATGTGAAGAAGCTCCAATGGTCTGGAGGTTGAAACAACATTTTTATCTTTAAAGAAGTTTTAGAAAACTTTCCTTTCTGACATGCTTCACAAAGAGCATCTGAAGCAAACTTCAGATTTGGCAAGCCTCTGACTAAATTAAGCTTGTTTGGCTGAGAAATCCTCCTCATGCTAACATGACCCAATCATTTATGCCACGTTCGTTGCTCTTCATTTACAGACATAAGACATTTTCCATTTTGATTCTTCAAATTAGAAATTCTTATCTTATAAGTTTTGTTCTTCCTCTTTCCATTAAAAAGAAGTCAGTCATCCTTTTGACTGACAGCTTTATAGGACTTTTGATTGAAAATAATGTCATAACCATTGTCACTTAATTGACTTATGGACAACAAATTATGCATTAACCCTTCAACTAAAAGAACATTAGTAATGTAAGGGAGAGTATCGTTACCCACTGTTCTGGAGCCAATGATATTCCCTTTCAATCACCTCTGAAACCAACGACGCCTTCAGACTTAAGTTCCAGGCTTTGGAACATATGCCTTCTTTCTATCATGTGTTGCGAGCATCCAGAATCCAGGTACCTTGACTGGTGTCTCAACTTCGCGGCTAAGGATATTTATAACACATACTATCTTATCCTTAGGTACCCACATCTTTCTGGGTCCTTTGGGGATAGTCTTCCCAAAGTTCTTAAGAAACTTGGGTTTTTTTTTGCAGGATATTTATACATGAAGGCATGATTGAAACGAGAATAAGGTTTTGTTTTAGCCTTAGGTTTAGAAGCAATTCTACCTTTAGTCATAACTCCATTTAGTTTCCCATAAGGGATAAAATGGGACTGAAGAGAATTTGGCTTCTCATCTTTTTCAGAATCGGATTCTTCATCAGAATCATAACCAATACCCATTATTCCGTTTTTGCTAACACCATAAACTATGGAAGCCATTAAGCTTCTATTCAGGCTTCTAGCAAGAAATTTCTGGAAGATTTATCATATTTCTTTATGATATAACCAGAACATGTAGAGGCTTTTGAAAGAGTTTTCTTATCAGGTTTGAGACTCTTGCTTTGAGGCACAAAGTTATTGTTTTTCAAAATAAGATTTTCTTAACTCAAACTTGAGAACTCTTTTTGAAGCTTACTGATCGGAAAAATAGCAAGTGTACTATTTTTACCGATGTAGTAATAAGGAGTTTTATTCCCAAGTATCCATCTCAGGGATTGCGTAGGAAATACTTATTTTACTTCTGATTCTGTTTGAACAAAAAGACAATGGTTTGGTTGGTTTTGTGAATTTATAACAATAAACACAAAAAGATAGTGAAAATTAATTGATTAAGATGAAACATGCTAGGGTGAGTGGTTGATTTAACAAGTTATGAATTCAAGTCAAGATTTCCTCAATACACATGATACCTTCAATTACCTAACCTCAGAGTGTTCTTCCTTAAGTCCTTAAAGAAGAAACTATTAAACTACCAATTCTTACTCAAATGTCCATCTAACTAATCATTGGTTTTAATCATAAACAATATCAAGGTTTATGGTGAATTACAAAAGTTCCTAGTCCTAGGTGATTCAATTATAAACCCAATTGTGTGAAAACCCTAACAATCACAATCCTGTTATTGATAGTCATAGATCTAATTGTATTTGTCTGATACAAAAGCATAAGCACATCACACAATTGAATTGAAATTCGTAACATAGTAATAAGGAAATCCATAGTTAGAATTCATAACATCAGATCAAATCAGGACCACCCCCCTAGCATTGGGGGTTTAGCCTCTCATAGTATTCAAAGAAATAATAGTGTGGAAATTAAACATTACAAAGAATTAGGAGATTTTAATCTTCAATGGTTGATGCCATTGAATCTCGCCGTCCTCAAATCCTCCGTAGTAGCTATTTTCTCCGGTGCAATGCTTCTTTTCGTACGTCCAAAAAAATGTCTTTCTCTCCCAAGTCTTCTAATAGTTTCAGATGGATTTTCCCCCAGCAAAAAGTCCAAAATACCCTTAATGAGCAGAACAGATCCACATGACCAAAAGTGAAGTTTCTTAGTCGCGCCCATCAACACGGGTCGTGTGGATTCACACGGGTGCCCGTGTATGCTCTCCAACATGAGTGTTTTCAGAGCAAGCTACAGAGGCATCAACACGGGCCATGTGGATTCACACGGGTTCTCGTGTTAACCCTCTGTTTTTCCTCTCTGAGCCTTCTTTTCCTGACAAACAACACGGGCAGTGTTGTTGCACACGGGTGCCCGTGTTGACCTGCTGTATCTTCATATTTTTGCCTTTCTGAGCATCCAACAATCAACTATTAGTTCCTTTAGACCTGTGCAACAACCTGTAACAATAACACTACCAAATCGAAGCATAAAAGAGACTTTTTGACATAAACATGTAATAAAATGAAATGCGATAACAAACTAACAAAACATGATAAATGACTATGAAACAACTATAAACAACCACAATCTTACCAAAGTGATGAAAATATGTCGGATCAAATGTGGGAATTCAATGGAAATGGTGACCGATCACAACCCCAAACTTGTCTCATTGCTTGTCCTCAAGTGATGTATTGAGTCCAAACAAAGGTCACCCACGAATTCATTTTCCACAATGCAACCTTGTCCTTCACAATTTGTGTTCTTCCTTTCCAATCAAGTTTCCGGTTTTCCCGACTCAGACAGTTCGCCACATTTCCACATCAGAAGCCTCATTACCTGCAAGCTTTTTCACACACTCACAACATCTCTCATGGTTAGGGTGTTTACACTCACAACACAGTATGCAATACCAATCTCTTAAATTTGAATACATTCTAATTTCACTACAACAGCAAATTCCACACACTTTACGAGGTCTTTTCGGTTGTAACGAGGTTTGGGTACGGTGGGATATACATAGAAATGGATAACAAATGGTTTTGAACTCTGCATTCATGATGTTTAATTTTCTCTTTCTCTTTTTTTTCGTGCATAACTTATACTCTGGGGGTTAAGTTCACTTTTGACTCTTTTCAACTCAATTCTTTGTGAGCATTTTATAGGTGTTAGAGTCTTAAGTCTCGGCAAGTGCATTTTTCTCTTGTGTTTTTTTTTCTTTTTGGACATACACATATCTCTTCTTTTTGTATTACTTATGGATCTCTTATTATGCACTTGCCCT
Source organism: Lathyrus oleraceus (assembly GCF_024323335.1). Taxonomy (NCBI): domain Eukaryota; kingdom Viridiplantae; phylum Streptophyta; class Magnoliopsida; order Fabales; family Fabaceae; genus Lathyrus; species Lathyrus oleraceus. The sequence continues at coordinate 41,479,686 of NC_066581.1, forward strand.
ATCTTTCAAGATTACCACCCCAAACTTAGCTTTATGCGCATCTTGTAACTCACAACAATCATGCCGAGTGATAGAAGAAATGAATGATTAGTGGTTAACATAGGGTTTATTATGAACAAAATGGCTAAGGCTCAACGGGGTTTACGAAGGGAAAACATACAAATAGGGATGGCTAGAAAGGCTCTCGGCTAAACAAACAACTTGCCTCAGTGTGTGTTGTCATGCTGTGAAGTGTCAAAAGAACATACGCAAAATTAGAGTGGTAGAGTCATACCTGGCTGAACTCTCATGTTGATGTTTAGTGTTTGGCTTTTGTATTCTCACCATGTTGGTTAGCCTTACAAGCTCTGAAGTCTCCTAGTGCCATGTGGTTTCTTTTCTGATTCAATTCTACCATACCGCTCTCTTGGTCCAGTGTCACCAAATTGTGTCCGACTTTACTTTCTCATGGTTGCATCAACTTCCGGGGTACCTTATCAGAACAAGTATGAGGGGTGTCTTTCATCCACTACCATCGATCCCGGATTCGTCCAATAATTTCTCATCACTCTGTACACACAAGTAAACAACAAAAACAAAAATACTACGACAACAGAAGCAAAAGCACAAGCCAAGAACATAAAAAAAATTGAAAACGAATTAAAACATGAAAGGAACCCCCCCCCCCCCCCCCCACACACACACACTTGAACTAAACATTGACCTCAATGTTTAAATCCAAATACAAAGGGGACTTACAGCGACTACTGTTGTGGAGGAGGCGGAGGATCGTGCGGGAAATGCAACATCAGACGTTGCATCATGGCTTGCATGTCATCCATGACTGTCCCTTGTCGGAACAATTCCATACCCTGTCTGGCCAATTCCACACCTTGTCTGGTTTGCTCAGTGCGGAGGGTACTCATCTCAGTTTGGATCCAACCCCACTGGTCCTGAGACATAAAAGAGGACCTTTCACCATGTAGGTTTGAATCCTGTGGGGGTGGCACAAATTGCTCTTCTGGCCTCTCATCTTCCTCCATTTCATCGCCTGAAAAATCCTGGTCATATTGAACATTGTCCCCTACAGATGGGGCTGAAGCTGTATACAGCCAGTTAGCAACATTTGCAATGCTAATGGAACCAGGTGCTGGTAATGCAAGCACTTCCACATTATGAATCACAAGAGAGTAATAAGTTGGCATGATTGCAATCATTTGCTGATTGACGAGAGTGCTCATGTCGATCTTCGTCTTACCCACCACTGCTGCTTCTTCCAACAAGAGCTGACCATACCCAAAGTGGTCCGCAATCTGAGTGATCATGCCACCCACAGAAATATCACCTGTACTTGCATGTCCAACTTGCTTCAAATGATTGGCAGCAAAAGCACTTGCATTGACTCGCTCATTATTGGCCATGCAGTGAAGGAAAAACAGCTCTCTCTTTGCGGCTACCCCGGTGCTATCACCCCGTCCAAACAAGGTGTAGGCTAACCCCTTTTGTGCATACCTGAAACAAGGGTTATGAATCCCAGAAGCTTTGCCCGAACTCGGGTTGTAACCACTTTTACCTGTAATAGCCCTCCAGAAATCAATTGCTGAAAAAGTGTCTGGAGGTGCTCCGGGTCCAGATACCGGGAGTCTCAGAATACCCCCAAGTTCCTCTACAGATAACGCATGATCCTCATCGAACAATCATAAAGTCAACTGACCATAAAATTCCATTTCGGAATCGGTCCACCTGCGTCTCATCTTAAACTCAACCGTACTTAAAAATTCAAGTGTGATACGTGCAAAAGTCGGTGCTTCGAATTGCATAAATTCTAACATACCGATGTTGTGAAACATGTGATACACTTCTTCCTTTAAGCCTAGCTCATCAAGTGTAGCATCACACATATAACGTGTAGGAATGAGTTTACGTTGAGCAAGTACCACATACCTATCTTGGTGATCCGGTTCTTCAAACAAGATGCCATGTGCATTCGAAGTGCGTCTCGCACTAGGGGTGTTCAAAACCAAACCAACCCAATAGAAAACCGCAAACCAAACCAAACCAAACCAAAACCGCAAAAAACCGCATTTGGTTCGGATCCGTTTGGGTCATTCTCTAACAAAACCGCACGGTTTGGTTTGGTTTGCGGTTTGTATTTTTCAAACCGAACTAAACCAAACCAAACCGCATTATGTTACAACTCAAACTTAAATTATCCCACATCCAATCCAAAACTCAAACTTAGTATGCCTTAACCTTACAATTAAAAATGATTTTCTCTTACTCACACTTAGGATTTCAATTTCAACCTTCTTAAATCTCTCTCAGTAGTATCGCACATTCTTCTCATATTCTTTACCATGTACATTTCGCTTTTTCTACTCTAATATTTCATCTCTTATGTTCTTTCTTTTTTATCTTTTATGTTACTATTTTCTCTTCCAATTACGTTTTTATCGCACATTTCTTCTCAATCCCGCATCTCATATGTTCTTTTTTTCATCTTCTCTAATCTCTCATCTCATATGTTTTTTATGTTTTATTATAATGTCTTTGATATTATTTTATTCTACTATTATATATATGTTTTTTATTCCATTTTTGTCTAATCTATATGTTTTTTATTCCATTTTTGTCTAATCTAATTTTGTGTATATTGAATGCAAAGTTTTTGTCTAAATATGATAAGTTTTTATGTTATTTAGTAATGTATGAATCACTAAATACAAAGTTACGTTGTTCTCTATAGGTGTATGGATGACTCAATAAAAATATTGTAAAAAACCGAACCAACCGAACCAATCCAAACCGCATTGGTTTGGTTTGGTTTGGTTTGGTTTTATTTTTAAAAGTCAACCGAACCAAACCGAACCGCATGCTTTTTTCTCTTGCGGTTCGGATGATTTTTATCGTCAAAACCGCCCAAACCGCACCGCGAACACCCCTATCTCGCACGTTGCTTTGGACTGGAAGATGTGGCCACATCCTTTCCTTTGCTTACTCTCTTCGGGGGCATAATGGGTACCTGCAAAATTTTCTCAAAACCCAAATAACAGATTAGTGAAAACGGTTACCGTCACTACGTAGAGGACGGAGAGTGGAACAATTTTCGTGAAAGGGAGATGAGGTTTTAAGGAGTGGAGCTAGGTGAAAAGTGGAGCTTTATGTGGTGGAGGATAGGTTAACAATGGAGGAAGAGGGAGTGAGAAGCTTGCACAATCAGAATAATGAAGAATAAGTGGTGGAGATGAGATAAAAGCCAAGTGGGTCCCACCATTAAAAACAACAAAATTAAAAAAAAAATTCAAAGTTCAACCCGTACAAAACAACACGGGCCGTGTTCCTACACACGGGCGCCCGTGTAAACGCTCTGTTTTAATTCTTTTCTTGATTTGGTTCAGGGCCAACAACACGAGCCATGTGGATTCACACGGGTGCCCGTGTAAATCGCCTGCTTTCTTCCTCTTGCACACGCCCACTACTCTGGTTTATTGCAATCAACACGGGTCGTGTTCCTACACACGGGTACCCGTGTAAACGGCCTGTTTTCCTCAACTTTTGAAATTTGTTTTGCTGTTTTTGCTACATAGGTGTGGTATCCTTCCGTTCAGAGGTGTTTTTGACTTTACTCTTCTAGTTCTCCTCCTCACCTACAACACAGTTTTCACACACACAAAGAAAAAGACAAATGAAATAAGTTAGAAATCAAACTCGTGGGTTGCCTCCCACGAAGCGCTTCGTTTAACGTCGCATGGCTCGACGGTCGTCCACCTCATTAGGTGAGGCGCACATGGTCAATCAATCCAGACTCTTGGCCTATGTAATAGGGCTTTAATCTCTGGCCATTCACCTTGAATATATCCCCATTGTTTTGATTCTTGATTTCTATCGCTCCGGGGGGGAGATACCTTGTGCACGACAAATGGCCCGAACCATCTTGATTTCAATTTGCTAGGAAACAACTTGAGCCTCAAATTAAAAAACAACACCAGTTGTCCTTCCCATAAATATTTCTTGATGATTCTCTGATCATGCCACTTCCGTGTTTGCTCCTTGTACATCTTCGCATTCTCATAGGCCTGATTACAAAATTCTTCTAACTCGTGAAGTTGAAGAATTCGGGATTCACCGGCTTTTGCAAGATCACAATTCAAGAACTTGGATGCCCAAAAGGCTTTGTGCTCTAATTCCAGAGGGAGATGACAAGCCTTACCATAAATCAGTTGATATGGAGACATGCCGATTAGGGTCTTGAAGGCGGTTCGGTATGCCCATAGTGCGTCATCTAATTTGATCCCCCAATCTTTTCCTGAAGCACTCACTGTCTTTTCCAAAATCTGTTTTATTTGTCTATTGGACACTTCAACTTGCCCACTCGTTTGAGGATGATACGGAGTGGCAATCTTGTGTTTCACATTATACTTCTTCAACAAGTTCTCCATGAGCTTATTTAAGAAATGTGTCCCTTCATCACTGATAAGTGCCCTTGGCACACCAAACCTTGAGAATATGTTTTGCTTGAGAAAGTTTACCACTACTCTCGCATCATTAGTAGGGAGGGCAACAACTTCCACCCATTTAGAGACATAGTCCACAACCACCAGAATATAATTCTTCCCGAATGAGGGTGGGAATGGCCCCATAAAGTCTATCCCCCAAACATCAAATAATTCCACTTCAAGCATGCCCTTTTGGGGCATCTGATTCCTCCTAGAAATATTCCCTGTCCTTTGGCATCTGTCACATTCCTTCACAATGACTTGGGCATCTTTAAACAAAGTAGGCCAGTACAACCCCAATTGGAGGACTTTTGTGGTTGTCCTATCTCCACTAAAATGTCCCCCATAATCTGAATCATGATACGCTTTTAAAACTTAATTTTGTTCTTCTTCCGGGACACATCGACGAATCAGTCAGTCTACCCCTTTCTTATACAAGAATGGTTCGTCCCACAAATAAAACCTGCAATCATGAAGAAACTGTTTCTTTTTGTTATAATCAAAGTCTTCAGGAATTATGCCACCTACCAGATAGTTTGCATAATCGGCAAACCATGGAACACCCACCACCGCGAGGATTCATTCATCAATAAACTCGTCCTTGATTGGATGTTCTTCTCCAGTCTCTTCAATCGGGGACATTCGAGAGAGGTGGTCAGCAACGGTGTTTTCACACCCCTTTTTGTCTCGAGTTTCTAGATCGAATTCTTGCAACAACAAAATCCACCTGAGCAGCCTTGGCTTCGAGTCCTGTTTAGAAAAAAGATATTTCAAAGCAGCATGGTCAGTATAAACAATTACCTTTGTTCCCAACAAGTATGACCGGAATTTGTCAAAGGCATACACCACAACCAGTAGCTCTTTCTCTGTGGTTGCATAATTCATCTGAGCTGGATTCAACACATGGCTGGTATAATAGATCACGTGGAGGAGTTTATCTCTTCTTTACCCCAAGACTGCCCCTACTGCTATATCGCTCGCATCACACATTATCTCAAAGGGTAGAGACCAGTCAGGTGAGATCACTATAAGAGCAGACACTAATTTATGCTTCAGAGTCTCGAAGGCCTCGTTGCACTTAGTGTCAAACAGAAACGGAGTGTCCTTCATAAGCAGACTAGTCAACGGTTTTGCGATCTTGGAGAAATCTTTGATGAACCTACGATAGAATCCCGCATGTCCCAAGAAACTCCGTATACCTTTCTCATTAACTGGATGAGGGAGATTGGCTATCACCTCCACTTTTGCCTTGTCGACTTCAATTCCTTTATAGGAGATTTTATGGCCTAGCACTATCCCTTTTCTCACCATGAAATGACACTTCTCCCAATTCAGGATCAAATTGGTTTGTTGACATCTTTCCAGCACAAGTGACAAATTATACAAACAATTTTCAAAAGAAGATCCGAAAACAGAAAAATCATCCATAAATACCTCCATATGCTTCTCAAGCATATCGAAAAATGTGGATGTCATGCACCTCTGAAATGTTGCTGGTGCGTTACACAACCCAAACGACATTCTTCTATAAGCAAAGATTCCATACGGACATGTGAACGTCGTTTTCTCTTGATCTTCAGGTGCCACCGCAATTTGGTTATACCCTAAGTACCCATCCAGAAAACAATAGAAATCATGACCTACCAATCTTTCCAACATCTGATCAATAAAAGGTAAGGGAAAATGGTCCTTCCTGGTTGCAGTGTAAACTCTCCAACCTGTTACAGTACGGGTGGGGATCAACTCATTTTTCTCATTTTTTATCACAGTTGTTCCTCCCTTCTTCGGTACCACATGAACTGGGCTCACACACGAACTGTCAGATATTGGGTAAATCAACCCCGCATCTAAAAGTTTAACAACCTCCTTACGAACGACTTCTTTCATAGTTGGGTTCAGTCTCCGTTGAGGTTGAACGACCAGTTTCTGATCATCCTCCATCAAAATCTTGTGCATACATAGTGTTGGGCTGATTCCTTTCAAATCGTCCATCGCCCACCCAATAGCACTCTTGTATTTCTTGAGTACTTTGATTAGCTCTTCTTCTTGGGTCTCTCTCAAACCTGAATTGATGATTGTTGGACATTTCTCTTCATTGTCAAGAAAGACATATTTGAGATGTTCTGGTAATTGTTTCAACTCCATCCCCTTTTTTATATCTTGCTTTTCTTCTGGAGATACTTTAGGTCGAAGCTCTTCCCACTGTTGTGGTCGAGAATGAATCCAAGGAGGTTGTGCCTTTAACATAGACACCACTTCAGATTCTTTCTCATCTTTTCCATCAGTATCCTCAATGATAGATAAGCTCAAAACTCTTTCTAAGGGAAGCTTTGGTGTTGTAATCTGCATAGATTGAGCAAACACTGTATCCAGAACTTCAATACTTTTACTCGCACCTTCGTCATCCTTGAATTTCATAGTATCTCTCACATCAATTTTGAGCTTTTCATCATAGACTTTGAGGGTCATAGTTCCTTCCTCAATATCTATCATGCACCTTCCAGTTTCAAGAAAAGGTCTTCCCAAAATGAGAGGGATTTCCTCGTCTTCCGGCATCTCGAGTATCACAAAATCCACCGGGAAAACAAATTTATCAATCTTCACCAGAACATCTGTTGCTATACCATAAGGTCTCTTCATAGAATGATCAGCAAATTGCAAGGTCATGCGAGTGTCTTGCACTTCTCCTAATTCCAGTTTTTTGTAAATCGAAAGGGGCATTAGACTAACACTTGCTCCCAAATCGATTAGTGCTTTTTAGACCCTGCAAAATAGCACTACAAGTTTCAGTTAGCATAACCGGCTCGCCCTCGATCGACCTTTTCTTCGATATGATGTCTTTCATGAATTTGGCATAGATCGGCATTTGCTCTAAAGCTTCGGCAAAAGGTATGTTGATCTCGAGTTTCTTGAATAATTCTAAGAATTTCTCAAAAAAAAATCATTGAGATCTTTCTTCTTTGTTCTCGTAGGGAAAGGAAGAATGATCTTTGGCTTTTGTTTCTCTTGCTGGCTTGCCGGCTTCACCACCACTTCTTCAACTTTCAACAACCTATCTTCTTCGACCTGTTCGTCAACTTGTTGTTCATTAGCTCTTCCTTTTCTTGTGACCACTGCTTTAATGTGACTTTGATCACGTGGATTAACAATTGTTCCACTGGGAAGCGTGCCAGGTACCTGGGAATTGGAAGCTAACTGTTGAGCAATTTGACCCATCTGAATTTCAAGATTTTTTATGGATGCCGTAGTGTTCTTCTGATTATTTCGAGTCTCCTCTTGGAACTGGATGTTGTGAGCTGCCATCTTTTCAATTGCAATCTCCCAATCTGCCTTTTTAGGGACTTGTTGTTGCTGTTGCTGATATTGGTTTTGATATTGACCTTGTACCTGCTGTTGCACATTCCCTTTCTGATCCTTCCATGCAAAGTTGGGATGATTCTTCCACCCCGGATTGTATGTGTTGGAGTAGGGATTGTTTTGCTTTAAAAACTTGATATCTTCTATCTGTTGTGGTGTTGCAAAGCAATGAACAGTATTGTGTGGCCCATTACAAATGCCACACACATTGTTTGGTGCCTGTTGCACTTGAGCCACCTTCTGAGCACCTATGTTTAGTGCTTTCAACATTTTCTCTACCTCTGCAGCCACTGCTTCTTCAATTTTCACCTGTTTGTTTGTTTCAAGCTTCAAATCAATAACTGCAGATTTGCTTGACACTCTATCATACAACTCCAGATGCTCATTTGAGGCAATTGCTTCAATTATCTTCTTCATACCTGTGGCTGTTGCAAAGTTAACTGAGCCACCAGCTGCTGAATCAAGGATTTGTCTCGTTTGAATTCGGAGACCATTAACAAACATTTGCATCTGCTCAGTTTCATCCATGTTGTGAGTAGGACAAGCCACTAGGATTCTCTTGAATCTTTTATAGGCATCTCCTAGTGACTCACCCTCCTTCTGCTTGAAATTTAGGATCTCGTATCTTTTTCTCAAATGACACAGATGCGGGAAAATATTCCTGCAAGAATGTTGTTTCCATCTGCTCCCATGTAGTGATATTGCCAGCCGGTAAGGAATAGAACCACTCTTCGGCTTCATCTGCTAAAGTGAATGGGATTATACGAAGCCTTATTGCTTGTTCGTTATGTCCAGGCATTTTCAGCGTTGTGCTCATAGTCAAAAACCTTTGGAGATGCTTGTTGGCATCTTCATTCACTCTTCCAGAAAAGGACCGCCTTTCGAGTTGATTAATTATGCTGGGATGCAGCTGAAATTGTTCTACATTAACCGGTTGGTTGACAATTGTCATACGACCACCTGGAGTGTTGTTTCCACCATAGTCACCGAGAAGTCTCTCTGGTGGTGGTGGTGGTTCTGCAGCCATGACCTCAGGAGTTGTTTCTGCTTCTGAATCTGAATTCTCTGAGTGCACTGAAACAACTTCCTCCTCTGCTTTCTCTGCTAATTCCAGTTTTTCTCTCTTAGCTTGTCTCAGTCTAGCGCGAAGAGTTCTCTCTGGATCTGCGTCAAAAGAAAATTCCGTTGAGGCCTTACCTCGCATAAACAAGTTAGACAAATATTAGAATTGAATAACAAGATTGTCACAGATAAAATTTTGGTTGACGAGCAACAAAATTTCAATAGAATAAAAATTAAAATAGGTATTTTGGCAATCCCCGACAACTGCGCCAAAAACTTGATCGGAAAAATAGCAAGTGTACTATTTTTATCGATGTAGTAATAAGGAGTTTTATTCCCAAGTATCGATCCCAGGGATTGCGTAGGAAATACTTATTTTACTTCTGATTTTGTTTGAACAAAAAGACAATGGTTTGGTTGGTTTGGGGAATTTATAACAATAAACACAAAAAGATAGTGAAAATTAATTGATTAAGATGAAACATGCTAGGGTGAGTGGTTGATTTAACAAGTTATGAATTCAAGTCAAGATTTCCTCAATACACATGATACATTCAATTACCTAACCTCAGAGTGTTCTTCCTTAAGTCCTTAATGAAGAAACTATTAAACTACCAATTCTTACTCAAATGTCCATCTAACTAATCATTGGTTTTAATCATAAATAATATCAAGGTTTATGGTGAATTACAAAAGTTCCTAGTCCTAGGTGATTCAATTATAAACCCAATTGTGTGAAAACCCTAACAATCACAATCCTGTTATTGATAGTCATAGATCTAATTGTATTTTTCCGATACAAAAGCATAAGCACATCACACAATTGAATTGAAATTCGTAACATAGTAATAAGGAAATCCATAGTTAGAATTCATAACATCAGATCAAATCAGGACCACCCCCCTAGCATTGGGGGTTTAGCCTCTCATAGTATTCAAAGAAATCATAGTGTGGAAATTAAACATTACAAAGAATTAGGAGATTTTGATCTTCAATGGTTGATGCCCTTGAATCTCGTCGTCTTCAAATCCTCCGTAGTAGCTATTTTCTCCGGTGCAATGTTTCTTTTCGTACGTCCAAAAAAAGTGTCTTTCTATTTCTCTCCTAAGTCTTCTAATAGTTTCAGATGGATTTTCCCCCAGCAAAAAGTCCAAAATACCTTAATGAGCATAACAGATCCACATGACCAAAAGTGACGTTTCTTAGCCGCGCCTATCAACACGGGCCGTGTGGATTCACACGGGTGCCCGTGTGTGCTCTCCAACATGAGTGTTTTCAGAGCAAGCTACAGAGGCATCAACACGGGCCGTGTGGATTCACATGGGTGCCCGTGTTAACCCTCTGTTTTTCCTCTCTGAGCCTTCTTTTCCTGACAAACAACACGGGTCGTGTTGTTGCACATGGGTGCCCGTGTTGACCTGCTATATCTTCATATTTTTGCCTTTCTGAGCAACCAACACTCAATTATTAGTTCTTTTAGACCTGTGCAACAACCTGTAACAATAACACTACCAAATCGAAGCATAAAAGAGACTTTTTGACATAAACATGTAATAAAATGAAATGCGATAACAAATTAACAAAACATGATAAATGACTATGAAACAACTATAAACAACCACAAATCTTACCAAAGTGATGAAAATATGTCGGATCAAAGGTGGAAATTCAATGGAAATGGTGACCGATCACTTACATTAGGCTTTTGATTCATTTAAATGAATCTTCTTCAGATCCTTATATTTGTTCAGAAGATTCTGATACTTGTCCAGAACTTCAGATAAACTAGATTTAAGTTCATAACGAGTGAGTTCAGAAAATACCTTTTCAGAATCTGACTCAGATTCTGATTCTGATAGAATCATTTATGTAGGAGCTTTTGTGCAAGCTATCAGCGCCATGTTAGCCTGCTCTTCCCTAGAGTCATCTTCTGAGGACTCTGAATCATCCCATGTTTCCATCAGACCCTTCTTCTTTCCTCTGAATTTCTTCTTAGTTATGTCTTTCTTTAACTTGGGACATTCATTTTTGAAGTGGCCAGATTCCTTGCACTCAAAGCACGTGAGTTCTTTGCCAGCTCCAACTTTCTTGGATCCAAGAGTCGACTAAGAACGACCACTTGCCCTTCTTTTTCCTTGGAATTTTCATTGACTTTTATTCCATAGTTGATTGACGTGTCTAGACTAAAGAGACAATCCATCTTCTTTTTCTTACTCCTTTTCATACTCTTCATCTATTTCAGCTTGAAGAGCTTTTGTCTTCTCAGATCTTTCTAAAGACTTCAGAGCAACAAATTTTCTCTTTCTCTTGGGGCCATCTTCCTCTAGCTCAATCTCATGAATTCTTAAAGAACTAACCAGTTCTTCAAGATAAGTGTTGTTTAGACCCTTTGATAACTTCATAGCAGTTACCATAGGTCTCAAACGCTTAGGTAGACTCCTGCTGATATTTTTAACATGATCAACATTAGAATACCCTTTGTCCAGAACCTTAAGTCCTGCAACAATAGTTTGAAACCTTGAGAACATGTTCTCAACAGTTTCCTCGCCCTCCATCTTGAACGTTTCATATTTTTGAATCAAGGCCAGAGCCTTGGTTTCTTTGACTTGTGTGTTTCCTTCATGCGTCATCCTCAAAGAATCAAATATAGATTTTGATTCTTACTTTGTGATGATTTCATGCTCAGTGTATGAAATATCATTTATCAAGATGGTTCTTACTTTGTGATGATTCTTATAATTTTTCTTCTGTTGACATTTCATCATTCTTCTTTCAACTTTATTTCCACTTGCATCTATTGGGTGTATGTAGCCATTAACTACCATATCCCAAAGATCAACATCGTAACCTAGAAAGAAGCTATCCATTTTGTACTTCCAATAATCAAATCCATTTCCATCAAAAATAATAGGTTTAACATTGTAATGATCTCTATCATTTGTTTGAGCAACTAGTGGTGGAATATTAGCCATGTGTTTCACGTTGGATCTTTATCTGACATTATTAAGTGTTTGATATTCTTATCAAGACCAGAACCAGAGCTCTAATGCCAATTGAAGGTGACAAGAAACACAATAAAAGGGGTTTGAATTTGGTTTCTAGAAATGAAAGTTTTTTCAAAGACCAATTAAATTAAGCAATAACACGAACAATAAAAATAACAGGGTTATTTTATACTGGTTCGCTGTTAACGAAGTTACCTCTAGTTCACCCTACCAATGTAATTTTGTCTTCTCAACAAGGACTTAATCCACTATAATCAAAATTGATTACAGACACCACAAAGACAAATTGTCTTTGTCTTCTTGAGTATATCTGACTAAAACCTAGCACTCAAAGAAACCACCCAAACAACTGAGATTTATATGTACGTGTTTACAACAAAACAATGCTCCTAAGTAAGCAGATTAACACAAGTTAAATACAATGAATTTTTTCAAGAATAACGAGCCAAAAATATATGTGTGTTTACAAAGACTATACACATAAATATATACTTAAGCAAAAGAGCGTGTGTATGAGCGTTATCAATAGCTTAACATTAACAACTTCTTCCAATCTTCAAAGTCTCCTTTATATAGGCAGTTAAAAGATCTGTTGGAGGGTAGAATTGGAATTGCAAATTGTATGTGTCTCTTTGTATAATGGTTTGCATATAGGAGACAAAATGGTTCGATAGTATTGTCCTTGGCCACAAAATCAGCGTAGCGGAGGGAAGGGTGATCTCGTAATGTGTACTATTTTCCTGACGCAAAACATTTTGATCTTATCTTCTAATCTTCAGAGGCTTATGATGAAATAATGTTAAAGCATGCTTAGAAGGATCAAGAGACTAGTAGAGAGAATCTTCAGAACCACGGTCTTCAGAGTCTTGACACAGTTCCTCAAAATCTGATCTTCAAAATCTTTAGAACTTGAGCACAAAATATTGAAGGTTGATAATCCTTCAGAGACTCTTCAATCAGAGTCACAGTCAAAAGCTTTAGCACAAACATTCATCAAAACTATTTCCTAAGAGCTTTCTAGAATTTGACAATATTTTGTAAAGTAGTTGTATCCCTTTAGAGTCAGAGTGTGTTAGATTCTAGAATCCGATGACGTCACACGTCAAAGCTTCAGAGTCAGAACCTGTTAGGAAAAGCTACACACTAGACAAAAACTATTAGTGTACAAAATTATTCTCTAAGAAACAATGTATTGCTATCATCAAAACTAAATGACAGCTACATAACCAAATCTTGTTCTTACACTTTTGACGTCCTATTTGGAGAGAAAACCTCATTTTGGTGGTGCTCGGAGTTTGTCATCAAGTTAGAAGTACAAACGTTGGAAAATGATTCCTATTGATGGTGTCAAATGATTTGATAAGATGTTTTCTTTCAAGTGTTATTGACTGTGATTATATTATAGACAAACTATAATACACTAATTCTTCGTAATACACATGGTGGTAGGGGTGTATCTACAAACACTCTAATGATCAAGTTAGTTATAACTATAAATACTGGGTTTAATATTTTAGAATATTGTGTGCTTGTGTAAGAGCAATTCATTAGACTTTATAGTTAAGGTTTTGGATTTAGAGAGAACCTTTTTTAATGCAATTGTCTCGCGGAAGATAATGGAAGATTGTTCAACTGAGATCTTATGTGCCTTTGGAGCGTACCGATTTTCTAACACGTCTTGCTTTGTGAGACTTGTGTTACCTAATTTCTTATAGAATGTGCATCGGTTGAGATCAAATAATTAGATATTTTAGATCACACCTTTGTGAGACTTGTATTACCTAATTTATTGTGGATTGTGGATTGGTTGAGATCAAATAGTTAGATATTTTAGGTCACACATGAAATATTTAAATAAGTTAAGGCCATTACTTTAATTAGGAAAATTAATATAGAAACCATTAATATCATCCTATTTTTAAAACGATGAATTGGAATAAAAAAAAGTTTGATTACCACTTCATGAAAAAGACATTTGACTCTTATAAATAAAAGGTTTTGGCTTAACTACATAATCTAAAATTGAGATTTTAACTTCATAATTTTGAACACCATTTTCATCAAGACTTTATAAATTATTCATCTACTCTTTCACATTCTTTATCTTGAAGTAACATGAAATTGTATAAAGATGTTGATTTTGAAAACACGTTTCTTATCCATGTTGATTTTGTTTATATGATGATATCTGAATCCCCATATAAAAATATCCTTTTACTTCATATTAAGACCCCAAGTATCTCACCGTTACATTAAAAATCTTATGCTTGTATAGTTATAGAATATCATAAATATTTTACTATTCTAACTCACTTAACCAATCACACACTCAACCACAGTGTTACCACTACTTTGATCATTCTCCCACTTACACATTCTTCATTCACACACAGTTTCTTCAAAAACATAAACATCATACTTAAGCACGACTCATTGCCACCCTAAGTGTAAACACTAAACACACCAAAAGAACAATATCTAGTGAAGATTAAAACACATGTTAATTTGCCACCAATAATTCCTTAAATTTTATTCCAATAGATCCTCCCTTATCACTTGAATAGATAGTGCGATCCTATACCACATAAAATATTTGTTGGAAATTAATTTGTTGCCTAATAAGAAGGACTAGAGTGGCACGTATTAGCATAGTAGGACTTGTGACAATAACCCCTCCATCAACATTCATCATAACTTTGTTGCATACAATTTGAGTTTAACCTAATTAAATCATAGTGCCATACAGATGTAGTACCATAATTTAGCCTCCACTTCCTCCCAAGAAAAAAGTCAACATCTTCTATTCCAATAACAAAATGGATTTTGTCTGTATTTTTTCGTGGGCTGCATTTTTTAATTTGTTTGTCCATACCCTTTTTTTTATAGGACAATACTCGCATCCAGTTTGCCCAACCTTAATTTATTTGGGAGACAAATCAGAATTTTAAATTCTCACCTTCAACTATATTCTTCCCATCTCACTTCATTTTTTTGAATTTTTAAAGGATGAATCTAAACAAATTAAAACATAGGTTGTTCTAATAGAAATACCTTAGTTCCTTCCTTTTTGAGTGGTTTATTCAAACCATTAACCATCTCTTTCATCATTCATCTAGTAACACAACACTATAGACTCCTTTGAATTTGAATCCAACAACTCTCATGCGCGCGTCAACGACGCGCCCACACGCATTATATTATTTTTGCCTCCATCTTTGACTCTCTCTCATCTCTTTTTATCAACCAACCAAACTCAATCTTCCCAATATTATTTCTATTTCTATCCCTCCCTCTATATATCTATACACACTTTTTTTCTTTCTCTTCTCAGTTTCATCTTCCATTTCATTTCCACTCTTAACTTCATCATTCCATCTTTCATATTCCAAACCTCAATTCTACTACGTAATTATCCATTTATTTCTTTGATTCCAATCGATGGAGATTCAAGAGAATCATCATCCGGTTCATCACGAAACATGGTCAGAAACAGAGAGCATAGGAAGCAGAAGCACTCGAAGCACGAGAGTCGGCTTCAGTGGATCCCTCAGCGGACCGCTAAGCGGTCCGCTGGTCTCCAACAACAAGAAGAAAAGCAGCAAGAAAAGCGCGAGGTTCAGCGATGACGTCGAGGATTTCGTCGAGATCACACTCGACGTCCGCGACGACACCGTTTCGGTTCAGAACATCCGCGGCGGTGACTCCGAGACGGCGTTGCTCGCTAGCCGTTTGGAGAAACGGCCGTCGACGCTTTCCGTTAAACTGAAACAGGTTTCTCAGGAGCTGAAACGCATGACGTCGTCGAAGAAGTTCGATAGGGTTGATAGAGCGAAATCCGGTGCGGCGCGTGCACTGAAAGGACTTAAGTTCATGACCAAAACCGTTGGAACTGATAGAGGTTGGTCTCAGGTGGAAAAGCGATTCGATGAATTGGAAGTTGACGGAAAGCTTCCCAAAACGCGCTTTAGCCAGTGCATAGGTATGTTACACTAACTAGTAATTAATTACTTAATTAATTAACTAATTAACTAATCATGCTTTTAATTTTTATAATCCATTATAGGAATGAACGAGTCAAAGGATTTTGCTGGTGAACTATTCGATGCATTGTCTCGTCGGCGGGGGATAACATCAGCTTCAATAACAAAAGATGAACTGCGGGAATTTTGGGAACAGATTACGGATCAGAGTTTTGATTCAAGATTGCAAACTTTCTTTGATATGTAAGAAAAGAAAAGGAAATCTCATTTAATTATTGCTAATTTCTGTTTAATGAATATAATTTTTGCTTAGGTTAGGATATGTTAGTTGATTAAGAAATCATTTAATGTGGAATTAGTTGTCACTATCAGAAATGAAAAAATTAATGGCGCACTCGGTGGTGTTAGCATGTGAACATGTGAAAATAGAGTGATGCTACTATTATTGTGTTGTTTTAAATTATTTGAGTGTGTGTGGAAAGTATGTGTAGAGTAGAAACCAATTGCATGATGATGATAGTGACGGGTACGTACTAGAAGAAAGTGGTGATATTTTGTTTTGTGGGGTTTGTGGAATTGAAATCAAAGACTATAGTATATACATTTTAACTCATTAAATACTTACTTTTAATATTAATATATAGATTCTTCAACCTTGGAAAAATTTAGTATATAGCTAGATTGTGAGATTTTTTTTCCATGTTGAAGGATTTGGTTGCTCCTTTAAGGAAAAGAACGAGTCAAGGAGTTGTTAAAAAATTGAAGCAAAATTAGCAGCTATATAAGAAACAAGAATATAATAATATATACGCGTATATCTTAGTCAAAAAACACGAAAAGCCAAAATGTCAATATTATTGAATTTTGATTAGGTCTACACCCACTCCTTATCTTAATTAATTTCTTTTTTTAATTATGCCAGGGTGGACAAGAATGCTGATGGACGAATTTCCGAGCACGAAGTTAAAGAGGTCAGTATTTATTTGTATTAGATGCATTTATTTATTTTTTATTTACATTTTAAATATTTTAAAATAAATATTAAATATTAAAAAAAATCTACGCATTAATTACAATACTCAGTTTTCTTAATGTTTATGAAAATTGTCCCATGTGCTTATGAAAAATGACAGAAAGCAATATTCTGATGTGATGTATTTCTACAATATTATTATTTTTAATTAAAAAGGGCAATTCTTCCAATCTGTGGGAATAATTTATTTATTTTTGTATCAAATGATCTATAATATAAATACAGTAATTTGTAACTGATAACTCATTTGGCAAGAAGCTTGTGGAATTGTATATGAACATTGTTCTTTGATGTGTTTTTACAGATTATTACCTTAAGTGCTTCTGCTAACAAGCTATCAAAATTACAAGATCGCGCAGAAGAATATGCTGCTCTAATCATGGAGGAGTTAGATCCAGATAACCTTGGATTTATTGAGGTTTGTGTGAAGTTTATTTATTGGGAATCAATGTATTGTATGTATGACATTTTTGTTTGTTTCTTTTCCACATTATTCTTATATTTTTGTGTGGCATTATTTATACGCAGTTACACAACTTGGAAATGCTTCTTTTGCAAGCTCCAGCTCAATCAACTCACATGCACACAGATAGTAGAGTTTTGAGTCAAATGTTAAGCCAAAAGCTAGTTCCGACCAAAGAGCACAACCCTATAAAACGTGGTTTTCGATCATTGAACTACTTCGTTGAAGACAATTGGAAAAGAATTTGGATTGTAGCACTTTGGATGGCAATCTGTGCTGCACTTTTCACATGGAAATTCATCCAATACAAGAATCGTGCTGTGTTTCATGTCATGGGCTATTGTGTTACAACAGCAAAAGGTGCTGCTGAAACTCTCAAGTTCAACATGGCTTTGATTTTGTTACCTGTTTGTAGAAACACCATCACTTGGCTTAGGACCAAAACCAAACTAGGAGTTGCTGTTCCCTTTGATGATAACATCAACTTTCACAAGGTGGTAGCTTTTGGCATTGCTATTGGTGTTGGGTTACATGCTATTTCTCATTTAACATGTGATTTCCCTAGGCTATTACATGCAACAGATGCAGAATATGTACCCATGAAGCCATTTTTTG
Organism: Lathyrus oleraceus; assembly: GCF_024323335.1. Lineage (NCBI taxonomy): Eukaryota > Viridiplantae > Streptophyta > Magnoliopsida > Fabales > Fabaceae > Lathyrus > Lathyrus oleraceus. Next base: position 41,497,676 of record NC_066581.1, read on the forward strand.
GGGATGTTAGGCCCAACAATTATTGGTGGTTTGTAAAAGGTACTGAGGGTTGGACTGGTATAGTCATGATAGTGCTTATGGCTATAGCTTTTACTTTGGCCCAGCCTTGGTTCAGAAGAAACCAACTTAAACTCCCCAAAGCTTTGAAAAAGCTCACTGGTTTTAACGCATTTTGGTATTCTCACCACCTCTTTGTCATTGTCTATGCTCTTCTTATTCTACATGGATACAAGTTATATCTCTCCAAGAAATGGTACAAGAAAACGGTATGCATTGCACAATCCCTTTTTGCATACATATAATTAGTTACACTTTTGATCATTTTGATTTGAGTTACATACTATTATTGGCTAAATTTGGTCGCTCAAATTTTCATTGTCGCAGACATGGATGTATCTTGCCATTCCTATGATTATATACGCATGCGAGCGACTACTTCGTGCTTTTAGGTCTGGCAACAAAAGTGTCAAGATTTTAAAGGTTGCAGTGTACCCTGGAAACGTGTTGGCATTGCATGTATCTAAACCACAAGGATTTAAATACCATAGTGGACAATATATTTTTGTGAATTGCTCAGATGTATCTCCATTTCAATGGCATCCTTTCTCTATTACATCAGCCCCTGGAGATGATTATGTCAGTGTTCACATTAGAACTTTGGGTGACTGGACATCACAATTGAAGGCGGTTTTTGCCAAGGTATATATATTCATTTTTTCAAGAGCAAACATTTTTTTTCTTAGGAGAAATTCAATGCTAATGTTGTACTAGTGTTGTACATTTCCTCAAATATGTTCATTGATAATGTAAATGCTGATTACTTTATCCACGTGATTTGATGCAGGCGTGTCAGCCAGCAAGTGGTGACCAAAGTGGTCTTCTAAGAGCTGATGTGTTACAAGGCAACAACATACCAAGGTTAGCTACCTTTGAACTTTTCAAATTATTATCAGTATCGACATATCATTGTTGGTGTCGTGTCTGGTGTCTGGTGTCCGGGTCTGTGTCCGTGTTTCATATTGATTCTAATAGAAATGAAATGAAATTGCAGGATGCCAAAGCTATTGATTGACGGTCCATATGGAGCACCAGCACAAGACTACAAAGACTACGAAGTAATCCTTCTAGTAGGTTTAGGAATTGGTGCAACCCCATTGATAAGCATATTAAAAGATGTGCTAAACAACATGAAACAACAAAAAGACATAGAACAAGGAGTAGTAGAAAGTGGTGTTAAAAACAACAAAAGAAAACCATTTGCCACAAACAGAGCCTATTTCTATTGGGTCACTCGTGAACAAGGTTCCTTTGAATGGTTTAAAGGTGTGATGGATGAAATTGCAGATTATGATAAAGATGGATTAATTGAACTTCATAATTATTGTACAAGTGTGTATGAAGAAGGAGATGCTAGATCAGCTTTAATCACAATGCTTCAGTCTCTTCACCATGCCAAAAGTGGTGTTGATATTGTTTCAGGAACAAGAGTTAAAACACATTTCGCAAGACCAAATTGGCGTACCGTGTTTAAACATACAGCTCTCAAACATCCTGGCAAAAGAGTTGGTAAGTATCAATGTTGCATTATTGCTCTTTACTCAATTGTTAGTTTTTGTACTACTCAACCGAACGTCAATGACAAGGTTCGAACCCTGACACTTTCTATTGGATATGACCACTTCGTCTACTAATGAACATTTTATAATTATTTCAGGTGTTTTTTACTGTGGGGCTGCTGGATTGGTTGGACAACTTAAGAGTCTTTCTCTTGATTTTTCAAGGAAAACCAACACTAAATTTGAGTTTCATAAAGAAAATTTTTAGATTCTTTGTCATTTTTTTCTTCAATTATAACCTAAGTAGTGAAGGAACATTATTTATATGTAGTTTGCTGCATTTTTTTAGTCTTGTAGAGGTAGATAAGCAGCTAGCTAGAATTCGATTCATAAAGTTATATATATAAGTGTGTAAATTCGTTGCATTCACTTCGATGTAAAGTGAAGTCATGGTGTTAGATATAATAGAATCAAAGAAATCATCAAATTATGATGATTATTGTAACACATAATAAACTCTTTGATTTATTCAAATCCAAATATTTTACTTCTAAAAAGTTTTAACTGCATACCAACAACAAAGTTGGACTTGTGGTATTTATTTATTCATGCAATTACATCATCGTTTGTCAAGAATATATACTTGGAAGATTCATATATTTTGGAATCCTTTATTGATAAAAGAACAAGCATTTGTTGATATGATTCTCATCCATCCTTTATTTCTGTTAGTTTTTGTTTTAAAAGAACAAGCAGCTGTGTTTGTGTTTTGTTTCTTTCTTCTCCATGAGATCATATTTCCTCCAATAAGAACACAATATTCAGAAGTGGATCTCCTATCCGACGGTGATCCTGCCCAATCTGCATCTAAGTAACAAGTGATTTTAGCATCACCCTTATCTTCATATAATAGGCCTTTTCCTGGTGCATTCTTTATATATCTGAGAATCCGAATAACGGCATTCCAATGAGTATCACAAGAAGCATTAAGGAATTGACTCACAATACTCACTGCAAAAGTAATATCCGGTCTGGTGACGGTAAGATAATTGAGTCTACCCACTAGACGTCGATATATTCCCGGGTCTTTCAACAACTCCTCCTGACCCGGAAGAAGCTTGACATTGGGATCCATAGGAGTATCAATCGGACGACAGTCAAGCATACCAGATAAAGACAAACTTTGCGCTAAATCTCTCAAATGTATTTTTCTAGGCTACTCACGTATACAAAAGGGATATCGTTGTTTTTGTCCTCAACTTCAACGGTACATTGTCTCTTCCGATGGAACATTTTTTGAAGGTTCTCCTTTTTTCTCTGCCTCTTCGTCCTCCCGGGAGATTTGTAATTTAGATGATCAAGATATTCCTTTTGTCATCCCCACACCCATTAAACCTCCTTTGCAGGTATATCAGTGACGCACAACGCGTCCATCGGCAGTTAGAGATGATATTGATCCACCAGCACCATCTCCTACTCCAATTGTTCCTCCAGCTACGTCACCTGAACTTGACCTTCCAATAGCATTACGAAAAGGTATTCGATCTCATAATCCAAATCCTAAATATGTCTGTGCTTTAAATTATGACCGTCTATCTACTTCCTATGTTTCTTTTGTGTCTGCTTTGGATTCTGTGTCTATCCCTAAGTCTATAGGTGAAGCTATGACTGATCCCAATTGGCGTCAGGCGATGGTGGAAGAAATGACTGCATTGCATTCAAATAACACTTGGGACATTGTTCCTTTACCTCCAGACAAAACTACAATGGGTTGTCGATGGGTTTATACAGTGAAAATTGGACCAGATGGTCAGATTGATCGTTTTAAAGCTCGTTTGGTAGCCAAGGGATACACACAAATATTTGGCCTTGATTATGGTGACACCTTTTCTCCAGTGGCCAAGATTAGTTCAGTCCGTCTCTTCCTTGCATTGGCTGCTATTAATCATTGGTCGCTTCATCAGTTGGATATTAAAAATGCATTCTTACACGGAGAATTGGAGGAGGAAGTGTATATGGATCAACCTCCAGGTTTTATTATTCCTGGTAATTCAAGATTTGTTTGTCGGCTCAATCGATCTCTTTATGGGCTAAAACAATCTCCACGTGCTTGGTTTGGTCGCTTCAGCTCTGCCTTGATACAGTTTGGTATGACTAGATGTGAAGCAGATCATTATGTTTTCTTCCTTCACTCTTCCAACGGACAACAGATCTTTCTTGTGGTTTATGTTGATGACATTGTTATCACTGGAGACGATACAGACGGTATTCAACGACTCAAAACTCATCTTTTCAAAAACTTTCAGACAAAAGATTTGGGTCCACTCAGATACTTCTTAGGTATTGAGGATGCACAGTCCTCATCAGGCATTGCAATTAACCAACGTAAGTATGCATTAGACATCCTAACTGAAACTGGTATGCTTGACTGTCGTCCGATTGATACTCCTATGGATCCCAATGTCAAGCTTCTTCCGGGTCAGGGGGAGTTGTTGAAAGACCCGGGAAGATATCGACGTCTAGTGGGTAGACTCAATTATCTTACCGTCACCAGACTGGATATTACTTTTGCAGTGAGTATTGTGAGTCAATTCCTTAATGCTCCTTGTGATACTCATTGGAATGCCGTTATTCGGATTCTCAGATATATAAAGAATGCACCAGGAAAAGGCCTATTATATGAAGATAAGGGTGATGCTAAAATCACTTGTTACTCAGATGCAGATTGGGCAGGATCACCGTCGGATAGGAGATCCACTTCTGGATATTGTGTTCTTATTAGAGGAAATATGATCTCATGGAGAAGCAAGAAACAAAACACAGTTGCATTATCTAGTGCTGAAGCTGAATATCGGGCTATGGCAGCAGCCTCAAAAGAACTTGCTTGGCTTAAGAATTTGCTCTCAGAACTTAGGTTCGGTGACCTTCAGAACACAAAACTCATATGCGACAATCAAGCGGCACTCCACATTGCGTCCAATCCGGTTTTCCATGAACGGACCAAACACATAGAAATAGATTGTCACTATGTAAGAGACAAGGTACTGTCGGGAGAAATAACCACGGAATTTGTCAAATCTGAAGATCAATTGGCTGATATGTTTACCAAGTCTCTCAAGGGTTCTCGAGTGAATTATATTTGTAACAAGCTCGGATCATACAATATATACGATCCGGCTTGAGGGGGAGTGTTAAGAATATGTTATCAATCAATTAGTATTGATTGATATTCAATTAGTCATAACTGTAATTGATATTATTTCCTATTGTATATTCCCTATTTGCATATAAATATACACCATGTGTGATCATATTAGACACACAGAGATACAATTACATTAGAAGTTATCTGGTCTTGTGTTGTAAGTTGAAAGAAATAGAAGAAAGTGTGAGTACCAGAAATGAAATCTTGCATTCAAGTTGTCCGGTACACCCAATACACCCGTTTTTTAGGAGGTCTTGCATCGAAGTTGTATGGTACATATTGTTGGTGTAAGCCCTAGAGGCCAATACTTTTGGTACTTGTATCGAATTATTTATTAATAATAAAAGGTATTTTCTTTATTATGGTTGATTAATAAAGTCCCTAGAATAGATAGTCCGTTTAATGTATTAAGTGTGACTTAATCATGAGAACACATTAAACATAAGGGCACTGTTCTTAAAGTATCCGTAGTCGAGCTTTAATGTGAAGTGGGATAACATTAAAGCATTAAGACTATTATGTTTGTAGACTGATGATCACATCTCATGGATCATGGATAAAGAGTTATCAAGTCTTAAACATAGGTATGAATATTAGGAGTAATATTTATACCGGATTGACCCGCTATGAGAATACTATATAGAAAGTTATGCAAAGTGTCATAAGTTATTCTCATGGTGATAATAGTGTATACCACTCTTCGACCTGAAACCACTATGGATCCTAGATGTAGAGTTGAGTGCCTTATTACTGATCCAACGTTATCCGTAACTGGATGACCATAAAGACAGTTGATGAGTACTCCACGAAGCATGCTGAGGGACATGAGTGTCCTAGATGGAATTTGCCAATCCTGCGTAACAGGATAAATGTCTATGGGCCCAATATTGAACTGGACAAGGGTGACACGGTCTATACCTTGTGTTCAATATAGACATAAGGGCAAAGGGGTAATTATACACATAATTATTATCACAGGAGGTTTTGTCAGATCACATGACATTTTCGTGACTTGGGTAGCAGTGATGTGTTGCTAGATACCGCTCACTGTTTATTATGTTAAATGCGTGATTTAATATAATTGCCAACGCCGCGAAAACCTATAGGGTCACACACAAAGGACGGATTGATGAGAGATAGAATAATTAAGGGACATCGTAAGGTACGGTGTACTTAAGCAGAATACGAAATATGGTAAGGTACCAAATACTTAAGTGATTTTGGCATATTATGAGATATAGGCCAAAATGCACTTAAGTGGGCTTTTTGGATTGAAGCCCACACAAGTGGTTCTATAAATAGAGCTCTTGTGCAGAAGCTTTGTATGGGAATACAACACAACTGAAAAGTTGGAATTTCGTATCTCTCTCTCACTCAAAGCCTTCATTCATAACAGCTAGCACTGCGATTGAAGGAATCCGTTCATGTGGACTGAGTAGAGACGTTGTCATCGTTCAACGTTCGTGATCGCCCCGTGGATCTGTATCAAAGGTTCAGATCATTATCAGAGATCTGCACCAAAGGTTTGAATCGCCACAAGAGGTAACGATTCTATCACTGATCATGCCCATTCGTAAGGATCACTAAATGGAGAAATTTTTTATATTCCGCTGCGCCATGGATGGCTATTCTCCTACAGTGGTATCAGAGCCACTTACGAAACCATGAATCTGATATCTGTTTTTGTTATGTAATAATATGATTAAAACAGAATGAATCATAAATTAAATTGAGATCGATCAAGTTACATATATGTGATATATGTAACCCTGATGCAAAATACATTATATATGATATAATGTTCTTGTTTCGTTCATTCAAAAACCTCGATATTATTTTCCTTTGAGCGATCAATGGTCGTTTGCTTCTTGATCCGACATTAGTATGGTGAAGCAATGACGTGTTGATCAATCATACTGAATTAACAATCGAGACGTGTTTGACGGTCTGAAACTGGTGCATTAGGGTTAGTGACGGCACAAGGGTTGTGTTGTCAGAGAGTTATGCGATTGGGGTTTGAACGCACAAGAGTTGTGCTTCCTAAACACTTTTTGGAACAGTGTTAACCGGTTAACGCGTATGGTTAACCGGTTAACGGAATGCGAAATAAATTTTTGAGATTTTCAAACAGTGTTAACCGGTTAACGCATTTGGTTAACCGGTTAGCGCAAGGCGGAAAACAGTTTTCCAAGACATTTTCAAACAGTGTTAACCGGTTAACGCATTTGGTTAACCGGTTAACGCAAGGCGGAAAACAGTTTTCCAAGACATTTTCAAACAGTGTTAACCGGTTAACGCATTTGGTTAACCGGTTAACGCAAGGCAGAAAACAATTTTTCAGATTTCAAAACAGTGTTAACCGGTTAACGCATATGGTTAACCGGTTAACGCAAGGAAATTTTCGCCCATTCGGCTAACTCAGTGCTTTAAAAGTGTCAAGTGTTGATACGAAAAGCGACATCGATTTTAAATGAATTGTTCATTAAAATGTGATGATCGGTCGTCGAAATTTAATTTGATTAATTAAAGGAATTAATTATAATAATAATAAAGTGTTTATTATTGTCTTGTGGTGATCGGTTATGGCCTTAGTTTTCCTTTGTTTTATTTGGGTTTTTAAAATACGACCTGCGTGTCGTGCCTCTCTCTTAATCTCCCAAATGTAACTTCTTTTCTCATCTCACTCCCTCGTATGTAAAACGAGTTTCTTTCATGTAATGTAATGATATGAAGAAAGCAAAGAAGTCAGTGCCAAAGGAGGACAACCTTGAAGATCTTGCTTGGAGAAGCTTAGATCGTTGTAGGTTAGCTTAGGTTCTCTCATTGGCTTGGGAGAACAATTGCGCTAGGGGCCATAACTGTTTCATTTTGTATGTATGTATGTTGATGCATATGAATGTATGTTGATGCATGTGAGAGACGGTTTATATGATAAACAAGCCGGTGAGATCAGAAAAATTGCAATTCCCTCAAAACTAAATATTAAGTTTTAAGCTTTCCAAGTTTTAACACTCATTAAGACTAGTATCGAATAATGTAGGTTTCGCCTACGCGAGGTGCATGTTCTATATTAGTAAGGTGCGATGGGATAATTGTATCCAACTGTTAAAACAATGGGTCAAACTTAACTAAACAAATTATAATAAGATTATATATATGTTTAGAAGCAAGAGTTGGGAATAATCCATATGATGGATTGGAATAAGGAGTTATTCACCCAACTGAAATTTTCGAGAGTTGTATGAGATACAATTGGAAGGAGTTCCTACCTAAAATAACCTAGTTTTGTGTAATCCGCCTACGCGGACTTAGAACGAAGTGAAATATGGATCTCGACCCACTAGAAAATCTTCCAACGGGATTTTCCGAATCAAATGATGATGGTCATTTGTTTTGAGTAAAATAGTGGGAGCATGTTTAATTAAAGGCCTAATTGAATATGTCAATGATACTTATATTTTCATTAATCCTTATGTAGATTACCATGACAGCAAACACCTCTAACAACATCCTGCGATCAATCCTTGATAAGGAAAAATTGTCTGGGACAAATTTTCTGGATTGGCACCGAAACCTGAGGATTGTCCTCAAACATGATAAAAAGCTGTATGTCTTGGAGACACCTGTTCCTGAAGAGGAACCTCCTAGTTCTGCACCTAAGGCAGAAAGAGATGCTTATAAGAAGCATGTCGATGATGCCAATGAAACTGCTTGTCTCATGCTGGCTACCATGAACTCAGAATTGCAAAAGCAACATGAGAACATGTCAGCGTTCGATATGATCGAACACCTGAAGTTGCTCTATCAAGAGCAAGCAAGGCATGAGAGGTTTGAAGTTTCAAAATCCCTTTTTCAAAGCAAGTTAGCTAAGGGAGCCCCTGTAGGTCCCCATGTACTCAAGATGATTGGGTATGTGGAAAACCTTGAGAGATTGGGTTTTCCCCTCGAAAAGGAACTTGCAACTGATTTGATCTTGCAATCGTTTCCAGATAGTTTCAGTCAATTTGTCCTAAATTTCAATATGATTGATATGGACAAATCTCTTCCTGAACTGCTCGCCATGTTAAGAACTGCCGAGTAGAATCTGAAGTCAAAAGGGAAGTCCATTTTGATGATCGGAAATGGAAAGAGACAGAACAAAAGGCCCACTAAGCATAGTGATAAGGGGAAGGGCAAGGAAGTTGCCAATCCCAGACCCACTGCTGCTTTGAAGCCTAGTGGAGGCATAGCAAAAGAAGGCACCTGCTTCCATTGCGGTAAGACCGGACACTGGAAGAGGAACTGCCCAAAGTACCTGGAAGATAAGAAGAATGGAGTAGAGACTTCAACTTCAGGTATTTTTGTTATTAATTTATCTACTTCTACATCATGAGTATTAGATACTGGATGCGGTTCTCACATTTGTACAAATGTGCAGGAACTAAAAAGGAGTAGAGATTTGGCAAAAGGTGAAGTCGACCTACGAGTTGGCTATGGAGCAAAGGTTGCTGCTTTAGCCGTAGGAACTTTTGTATTGACTTTACCTAGTGGTTTAATAATTCAGTTAGAGAACTGTTATTATGTACCTGCAATTAGCAGGAATATTATTTCCATTTCTTGTTTGGACAAGTTTGGTTTTTCATTTATAATAAAGAACAATTGTTGCTCAATTTATTTGAATGATATATTCTATGCTACTGCACAAATGAACAATGGACTATATGTCCTTGATCTTGAAATGCCTATTAATAACATTAATACAAAAGGGTGAAACCTAACGAGTTAAAACCAACTAGGTAATAATATTAAAACTCTTCGATCAGATCGAAGTGGTGAGTATTTAATCCTAGAGTTTGATGACCATCTGAAAGAGTGTGGGATCCTATCCCAACTTACTCCTCCTGGAACATCCCAATGGAAGGGTGTATCTGAGAGAAGAAATCGAACCCTGTTGGACATGGTCCGATCCATGATGAGTCACACCAATCTTCCAAACTCCTTTTGAGGACATACACCATTGACATCAGCTTACACACTTAACCGTGTTCCATCCAAAAGGTTGAAAAGACACCATATGAGATATGGAGTGGTAAGAGACCACATATGTCTTACATGAAGATTTGGGGTTGCGAAGTTTATGTGAAACGACAAATTTCAACTAAGCTTGAGCCCAAATCTGACAAACGCTTATTTGTGGGGTATCCTAAAGAAACAAGAGGATATTATTTCTGCAATCCTTCTGAGGGCAAAGTGTTTGTCGCTCGAACTGGAGTTTTCCTAGAAAAGGATTTTATTTCCAAAGGAACCAGTGGGAGGAAAGTAGAGCTTGAAGAAATTCAAGAATCACAAAGCATCGATACACCTATGGAGGAATTAGAGCAGGAAACACAAAGGGTTGTGGAAGAGCAACCTGCTCAAGTAGAACAAGACCAACGTAGGTCAGGCAGGATACGTCACCTACCTGAGAGATATGGATATCTCATAACAGATCAAGGTGATGTATTACTCATGGATCAAGATGAGCCTGTGACCTACCAAGAGGCCATAACTGGTCCCGAGTCTGAGAAGTGGCTAGAGGCCATGAAATCCGAAATAGATTCCATGTACACTAACCAAGTTTGGAACTTGGTAGAGCCTCCTGTAGGAGTTAATCCTATAGGATGCAAGTGGGTCTTCAAAAAGAAGACTGACATGGATGGTAAGGTACATACCTATAAAGCAAGACTGGTTGCAAAAGGATATAAACAAATTCATGGGGTTGACTATGATGAAACCTTTTCACCAGTTGCAATGCTTAAATCTGTTCGGATTTTACTTGCTATTGCTGCATATCATGATTATGAAATATGGCAGATGGATGTCAAAACTGCTTTCCTTAACGGGAATCTTCTTGAGGATGTGTACATGACACAGCCTGAAGGATTTGACATACCAGAAGAAGCCCATAAGATATGTAAGCTACAAAGATCAATCTATGGATTGAAGCAAGCTTCCAGAAGCTGGAATCTTCGATTTGATGAAACGGTAAAACAATATGGATTCATCAAGAACGAAGATGAGCCTTGAGTCTACAAGAAGGTTAGTGGGAGCATGATCGAATTCCTGGTATTATATGTAGATGACATATTTCTCATTGGAATCGATATCCCTACCCTGCAACAAGTAAAGTCTTGGTTGGGGAAATGCTTTTCTATGAAGGACCTGGGTGAAGCAGCCTATCAGAATCTATAGAGATAGATCATGAAATGCTTGGCCTAAGTTAGAGTACATAGACAAAGTGCTGAGACGCTTTAATATGAATGATTCCAATCTGGTTATGTGTTTTGCTTAAATGGTGGCACTGTGAGCTTGAAAAGTTCAACGCAAGAGGCAGTTGCTGATTCTACAATTGAGGCCGAGTATATTGCTGCCTCAAGTGCAGCAAAGGAAGCTGTTTGGATCAGGAAGTTCATTAGTGAACTTGGCATAGTCCCTAGCATTGTGGATCCCATTGGTCTCTATTGTGATAACAATGGTGCTATCGCACAAGCTAAGGAGCCTAGATCTCACCAACGATCCAAACACATACTTAGGCGTTATCATCTCATTCGAGAGATAATAGATAGAGGAGATGTGAAAATATGTAAAGTACCTACACTAGACAATATAGCTGACCCACTGACAAAGCCTCTTGCGCAGCAGAAGCATGATGGCCATACTAGATCAATGGGCATACGGGGTATGCCTGATTGGCTCTAGTGCTAGTGGGAGATTGTTGGTGTAAGCCCTAGAGGCCAATACTTTTGGTACTTGTATCGAATTATTTATTAATAATAAAAGGCATTTTCTTTATTATGGTTGATTAATAAAGTCCCTAGAATAGATAGTCCGTTTAATGTATTAAGTGTGACTTAATCATGAGAACACATTAAACATAAGGGCACTGTTCTTAAAGTATCCGTAGTCGAGCTTTAATGTGAAGTGGGATAACATTAAAGCATTAAGACTATTATGTTTGTAGACTGATGATCACATCTCATGGATCATGGATAAAGAGTTATCAAGTCTTAAACATAGGTATGAATATTAGGAGTAATATTTATACCGGATTGACCCGCTATGAGAATACTATATAGAAAGTTATGCAAAGTGTCATAAGTTATTCTCATGGTGATAATAGTGTATACCACTCTTCGACCTGAAACCACTATGGATCCTAGATGTAGAGTTGAGTGCCTTATTACTGATCCAACGTTATCCGTAACTGGATGACCATAAAGACAGTTGATGAGTACTCCACGAAGCATGCTGAGGGACATGAGTGTCCTAGATGGAATTTGCCAATCCTGCGTAACAGGATAAATGTCTATGGGCCCAATATTGAACTGGACAAGGGTGACACGGTCTATACCTTGTGTTCAATATAGACATAAGGGCAAAGGGGTAATTATACACATAATTATTATCACAGGAGGTTTTGTCAGATCACATGACATTTTCGTGACTTGGGTAGCAGTGATGTGTTGCTAGATACCGCTCACTGTTTATTATGTTAAATGCGTGATTTAATATAATTGTCAACGCCGCGAAAACCTATAGGGTCACACACAAAGGACGGATTGATGAGAGATAGAATAATTAAGGGACATCGTAAGGTACGGTGTACTTAAGCAGAATACGAAATATGGTAAGGTACCAAATACTTAAGTGATTTTGGCATATTATGAGATATAGGCCAAAATGCACTTAAGTGGGCTTTTTGGCTTGAAGCCCACACAAGTGGTTCTATAAATAGAGCTCTTGTGCAGAAGCTTTGTATGGGAATACAACACAACTGAAAAGTTGGAATTTCGTATCTCTCTCTCACTCAAAGCCTTCATTCATAACAGCTAGCACTGCGATTGAAGGAATCCGTTCGTGTGGACTGAGTAGAGACGTTGTCATCGTTCAACGTTCGTGATCGCCCCGTGGATCTGTATCAAAGGTTCAGATCATTATCAGAGATCTGCACCAAAGGTTTGAATCGCCACAAGAGGTAACGATTCTATCACTGATCATGCCCATTCGTAAGGATCACTAAATGGAGAAATTTTTTATATTCCGCTGCGCCATGGATGGCTATTCTCCTACACATATTAGTACCGGAAGTCTTACCTGTAAGTTGTCATTCCAATCATTTTTTGTAATGTTGTTCATCGAAGAACTTAGACTTTAGTACAAGACTTTCTGATGATCAATTTTTCTTTATCAGATGTCTTTAATATAAAACTTTCAAAAATGTTAATTTTTAGTCACCATAAATATTGAGTTAGAGTCACCCGATGTTGTTTTCTATTGCATATTTGTCTATAATTACTATTTTTATTTATTAGTGGGACGTAATTGAGGACGCAATGGTATGGTTATTCCGCGTGGAGGCCTATGACGGACGGAAAGCTTTATAAGTTCAATAGGCGATGGATGCACAACGAGAAGAACATGAAGGTGGACCTGTGAAGCAGCAACATCATTTTTCAATAGGATCGTACAACACGTCTCGTTTCTTCTGGTATGGTACAATATGAGTAACACGTTGCTCATCATTTATGGTATAGAAAAGTAAGTAATTCTTTTTTTATTACGTAGAATAATCTTAAACTTTAATTTATTTTTATTTTATAATTTATATTTTAAATTGTTTTTTGTTGAATTGTAATTTCTTATGTCGAAGCAGGTCACTCGACAGAAGAAAGGATGTGTCGAAACACCTAGTTGTCGAAGTGCTTAGGAATTAGCCTCAACATGGATTTCTACTTATGCCCAATTTATAGTGTTAGCAGAATTATGTATTTTGGGCTTTGTTTGAGGAGCAAGCAAGCCCAAAATCTATAAATAGGGAGTTACTCCTCTTGTTCTTCACTCTTAAGTCGAGAGAAACTCTGCATAAACTTATTCTTCTTCTTCCTTATTCGAAGATCCTAATCTCTCTTTCTTCCCCAATTCAATTCTATTTCTTTTCATTACCATTGTGCACCGAAATATTGGAACTAAGGTTGATTGATTCACTTGACTGAAGAGTGAAGAACAAGAGGAGTAATCAACTAGAAAGATTAATTCTTGTTCATCAAGATTCAATTGGTAATTCTCCATAGATTTTGGTGAATTTCTTAAAGGGAAATTGATGAATTTCCAACGTTTGGTATCTAGAGCATTGATTGAGCGATTTGTGGGAAGCAAAACACGATGGTGATGAATCATCTGAACATGCATTTTTCGGCGAGTCTTCCAATTCTGAAGAATCAGAATTATGAGAATTGGTGCAAGTAGATAAAGGTTGTCTTTTGTTATCAAGGTCTTTGGGATCTCGTGAAAGAGTGAGTGACACCGCTTGCAGCAAACACGATGAATGAAAAAAAGGTTGCACACACGGAGTTGAAGAAGATAGTTTATAAAGATCTTTTTATAATCCATCAATGTGTTGATGCAAACAATTTCAAAAGGTTAGTGATGTTGAATCAGCGAAAGAAGCATGGGAAATTATGAAAAATTCGTCTGGAGGCGTAGTAAATGTGAAAGAAGTGGGGTTACAAACTCACAAAAGAACGTATGAATTATTTTAGATGGAAGACAATGAAAGAATAACTGACTTTTTCACCAGGGTTACAATACTGGTGAGTCAAATTAAGGTATGTGGAGAAGTGTTGTCATCAATATCAGTTGTTTCAAATATCTTGAGGTCATTGACTCCAAAGTTCGACCACGTGGTAGTAGCCGTAGAAGAGTTGAAAGACTTGTCAACATTGACAAAGGAAGAGCTTCAAGGGACGCTTGAATCTCATGAATAAAGAATAGATGAAAGAGTTGTAGGCAAGTCAAAGAGTGATATGGCTTTGCAGCCACAATCAGCAAGAGAAAAGAAAGGTAAAAATAAGTGGTTCGACAACAAAGGTAGATGAGGCTACAACAATTCGAATGGTCAAAAACAGTAAGAAGGAGGTTGGTCAAATCAGAGAAAGCCCTCATACCATAGCAACCAAAAAAGAGGTGATGCAGGTAGAGGAAGAGATGGTGGTCGAAAACCTGACAAAAGTCACATTCAGTGTTTCAATTGTCAAAAGTATGGTCATTACTCTAGTGATTGTCCTGAAAAACAAAAGAATCAAGCTAATGATGCAAAGTTTGTAAGGCATGAAGAAGAAGAGATATTATTGATGGTCACAACAAGAGATGAATAAAGATTCCAGGATCAATGGTACTTGTACTCATGATACTCATAACACATGACTGGTAGGAAAGATTGGTTTGTCAACATGAAACCCTCAATGAAGAACATGTTAAAATTTGCAAAGGACAACAACTGAAGGTACTGGTGATGTTCTAATTATGAGGAAAGAAGGCAAGAGGTCAGTAATTTCCAATGTATTATACATACCAGGCATGAAAAGTAATTTGCTCAATATATGGAAGTTGGTCAAAAAGAACTACAAAGTGTCGATCAAAGACAAGATGATGAGAGTTCTCGACTCAGGTGGAAGGTTGATCTTGAAGGCACCTATGTCTCGGAATAGAACCTTCAGGATTGAACTTAATGTGATGGAGCACAAGTGTCTTATAATTGCAAAAAGGAAATAGATGTGAATTGGGTATACAAGGTGAAGTTGATCCTAAAGGTGAAGTAACTCGACATAA
Source organism: Lathyrus oleraceus (assembly GCF_024323335.1). Taxonomy (NCBI): domain Eukaryota; kingdom Viridiplantae; phylum Streptophyta; class Magnoliopsida; order Fabales; family Fabaceae; genus Lathyrus; species Lathyrus oleraceus. The sequence goes on from NC_066581.1 coordinate 41,513,063, forward strand.
GTCAAGACTTATGGCGAAAGGATTTCTTCAGAAGGAAGAAATTGACTTCGATGAAGTTTTCGCACCTGTTGTTAGGATCAAAATAATCAGGTTGGTTGTTGGTCTGGCAAACATGAACAACTGACACATATGTCAGATGGATATGAAATGTGCATTCCTGAATGTCCCTTTAGATGAAGAAGTATATGTTGCACAACCAGCTGGGTTTGTTAAACATGGCGAAAAAAGCAAGGTATACAAGTTGCATAAAGTCGTGTATGGACTTAAGCAAACTCCAAGAGCTTGGAATGATAAGATAGACAGTTTCCTAAAGGAGACCGAATTTTTGAAGTGCACAACTGAGCATAGAGTATATGTAAGATGAAGCAATAATGAGTTTCTTATAATATGTCTCTATGTCGATGACCTATTGATAACAGGAAGTTGTAAGAAGGAGATCAAAGATTTCAAACATGACCTAAGTGAGGAGTTTAAAATGTCAGACTTGGGAAATCTCTCGTATTTCCTTGCCATCGAACTCTAAAAGAGTAGTAGAGGCTTGATGATGCACCAAAGAGGATATGCAGGCGAAATACTCAAGAGATTTGAGATGCAAAATTACAACCCAACTTCGGCTCTAGTTGAGCCCATATTGCAACTGTTGAAAAACACATATGAAGATAATGTTGATCTAATACAATATAGAAGACTCATTGGATCACTTTGATACCTTTGTCACACAAGGCCTGATCTAGCATACAACATAGGTATGGTGAGTAGGTTCATGCAGAAACCAAAGGTATCACACCTAGCAGCGACGAAGAGGATACTAAGGTATCTAAAATGAACTCTATAATATGGAATTTTGTTTCCTACAACTGATGAAGGAAAATAATGCAAGCTAGGGGGATACACCGACTCAAGTTGGTGTAGTGATGCTGAGGATAGAAAATCCACAGTTGGTTGTTAAGGAGAAGAGCGATCCAAAATGCAGCGTAATTTAAAATTTTCTCTTTTAGTGATCCTTACGAATGAGCATGATCAGTGATAGAATCGTTACCTCTTGTGACGATTGAAACCTTTGATGCAGATCTACGGAGTGATCACGAACGTTGAACGATGACAACGCCTCTACTCAGTCCACACGAACGGATTCCTTCAATCTCATTGCTAGCTGCTACAAATGAAGGCTTTGAGTGAGTGTGTGTGTGTATGTGTGTGTGTGTGTGTGTGTGTGTGTGTGTGTGTGTGTGTGAGAGAGAGAGAGAGAGAGAGAGAAACAAAATTGCAACTACACAAATGTTTCTGCATAATGGTTCTATTTATATAACCACTTATGTGGGCTGCAAGATAAAAAGCCCACTTAAGTGTATGTGGCCTATATCTTATAATATGCCAAAATCACTTAAGCGTGTGGTACCTTACCATATTTCGTATTCTACTTAAGTACATTGTACCTTACGATCTTCTACAATTCACTTAAGTGCATCGTACCTTACGGTGTTCCTTAGTTACTCTATCTCTCATCAATCCGTCCTTTTGTGTGTGACCCTGTAGGTTTTCGCGGCATTGACAATTATATTAAATCATGTATTTAACATAATAAACAGTGAGCGATATCTAGCAACACATCACTGCTACCCAAGACACGAAAATGTCATGTGATCTAACAAATCCTTTTGTGATAATACTTATGTGTACAATTACCCTTTTGCCCTTATGTTTATATTTAACACAAGGCATAGATCGTGTCATCCTTGTCCAGTTCAATATCGGGCCCATAGACATTTATCCTGTTACGCAGGATGGACAAATTTCATCTAGGTCACTCATGTCCCTTACCATGCTTCATGGAGTACCCATCAACTGTCTTTATGATCATCCAGTTACGGACAACATTTGATCAACAATAAGGCACTTGACTCTACATCCAGGGCCCATAGTGGTTTCAAGTCGAATGGTGGTATACACCATTATCACCATGAGAATAACTTATGACACTTTGCATAACATTCTATATAGTATTCTCATAACGGGTCAATCCAATATAAATATTACTCTTAATATTCATACCTATGTTTAAGACTTGATAACTCCTTATCCATGATCCATGAGATGTGATCATCAATCTATATGCATAATAGTCTTAATGCTTTAATGTTATCCCACTTCACAATAAGGCTCGACTGCGGATACTTTAAGTATAGTGTCCTTATGTTTTATGTGATCTCATGATTAAGTCACACTCGATACATTAAACGGACTAGCTATTCTAGGGACTTTATTAAACAACCATAATAAAGAAAAAGCCTTTTATTATTAATAAATAATTCGATACAAGTACCAAAAGTATTGGCCTCTAGGGCTTACACCAACAATCAGGCATACCCCTAATGCCCATAGCTCTAGTATGGTCATCATGCTTCTGCTGCGTAAGAGGCTTTGTCAGTAGGTCAACAGTATTGTCAAGTGTAGGTACTCTGCATATTTTCACATCTCCTTTGTCTATTATCTCTCGAATGAGGTGATAACGCCTAAGTACGTGTTTGGATCGTTGGTGAGATCTAGGCTCCTTAGCTTGTGCGATAGCACCATTGTTATCACAATAGAGACCAATGGGATCCACAATGTTATGAACTATGCCAAGTTCACTAATGAACTTTTTGATCCAAACAGCTTCCTTTGCTGCACTTGAGGCAGCAATATACTCGACCTCGGTTGTAGAATCAGCAACCGTATCTTGCTTTGAACTTTTCCAGCTCACAGCGCCGCCGTTTAAGAAAAACATATAACTAGATTGCGATTTAAAGTCATCCTTATCTGTCTGGAAGCTAGCATCGGTGTATCCAATTACAACAACCTCTTCCTGACCTCCATATATCAAGAATGAGTCATTAGTCCTTCTCAAATACTTAAGGATATTCTTGACAGTTACCCAATGAGCATCACTGGGGATCAGATTGGTACCTACTTGTTGCATTTAAAGCATACGAGACATCTGGTCGAGTACATAACATGGCATACATGATAGATCCTATTGCAGATGCATATGGAATCTTATTCATGTGATCCCTTTCTTCCTTATTTGAAGGGGATTGTGTTTTTGATAGACACGGACCATGTTGCATAGGTATGAATCCTTTATTGGAATCATGCATATTAAAGCGTCTCAGCAATTTATCTATGTATGTACTCTGACTTAGGCCAAGCAATTTTTGTGATCTATATAGATTCTGATTCATAATATATAGGCTGCTTCACCTAGGTCCTTCATAGAAAAGCATTTCCCCAACCAAGACTTTACTTGTTGTATGGTAGGGACATTGTTTCCAATGAGTAATATGTCATCTACATAATACCAGGAAAATGATCATGCTCCCACTAACCTTCTTGTAGACACAAGGCTCATCTTCGTTCTTGATGAATCCAAATTGTTTTACTATTTCATCAAAACGAAGATTCCAGCTTCTGGAAGCTTGTTTCAATCCATAGATTGATCTTTGTAACTTACATATCTTTTGGGTTACTTCTGGTATGTCAAATCCTTAAGGATGTGTCATGTACACATCCTCAAGAAGATTCCCATTAAGGAAAGCAGTTTTGACATCCATCTGCCATATTTCATAATCATGATATGCAGCGATAGCAAGTAAAATCCGAACAGATTTAAGCATTGCAACTGGTGAAAAGGTTTCATCATAGTCAATCCCATGAATTTGTTTATATCCTTTTGCAACCAGTCTTGCCTTATAGGTATGTACCTTACCATCCATGTCAGTCTTATTTTTGAAGACCCACTTGCATCCTATAGGGTTAACTCCTACAGGAGGCTCTACCAAGGTCCAAACATGGTTTGTGTACATGGAATCCATTTCAGATTTCATGGCTTCTAGCCACTTCATTCTTGAATTCCTTGAATTTTTCAATGGACTCCGATTTGTGTTTCATTAAATACACATAACCGTATACATCAGTATGTATGAGGGCCAAAAGATCATTAGCTCTTTCACCTTTTCCTGTGAATGAAGACTTTGTCATCTTTCCAATTAAACAAGATCTGCATGTCTCATATGATTCATAATCAAAAGAGTCCAAGAGTTCATCTTTATGGAGTTTGGAAATGCGTTTCTCATTTATGTGGCCTAATCGACAATGCCAAAGGTAAGTTGGATTTAACTCATTAGGTTTCATCCTTTTAGTATTAATGTTATAAATAGGCATTTCAAGATCAAGGACATATAGTCCATTGTTCATTTGTGTAGTAGCATATAATATATCATTCAAATAAATTGAGCAAAAATTGTTCTTTATTATAAATGAAAAACCAAACTTGTCCAAACAAGAAACGAAAATAATATTCCTACTAATTGCAGGTACATAATAACAGTTCTCTAACTTAATTATTAAACCACTAGGTAAAGTCAATACATAAGTTCCTACGACTAAAGCAACAACATTTGCTCCATTGCCAACTCGTAGGACAACTTCACCTTTTGCCAAATCTCTACTCCTTTTTAGCCCCTGCACATTGGTACAAATGTGAGAACCGCATCCAGTATCTAATACCCATGATGCAGAAGTAGATAAATTAATTTCAATAACAAAAATACTTGAAGTTGAAGTCTCTACTCCGTTCTTCTTATCTTCCAGGTACTTTGGGCAGTTTCTCTTCCAGTGTCCGGTCTTACCACAATGGAAGCAAGTGCCTTCCTTTGTTATGCCTCCACTAGGCTTCAAAGCATCAACAGTGGGTTTGGGTTTGGCAACTTCCTTGCCTTTCCCTTTATCACCCTGCTTGGTGGGTCTTTTGTTCTGTCTCTTTCTATTTCCGATCATCAGAATGGACTTCCCTTTTGACTTCAGATTCTGCTCAGTAGTTCTTAACATGGCTAGCAGTTCAGGAAGAGATTTGTCCATATCATTCATATTGAAATTAAGAATAGTGTTCTTATGTTTAATGTGATCTCATGATTAAGTCACACTTGATACATTAAACGGACTAGCTATTCTAGGGACTTTATTAAACAACCATAATAAAGAAAAAACCTTTTATTATTAATAAATAATTCGACACAAGTACCAAAAGTATTGGCCTTCAGGGCTTACACCAACAGGTTATGGTGCACTAATTGGTTGGAATTCAAGAAATAAACCAGTAATGTCACTATCATCGTGTGAAACAAAGTACATATATGTTTCTCTATGTGCATGTCAAGCTGTAAGACCCCAATTTTGGGCCCTAAGATCCCTCATGGCCCATATCATATCATATCATGGCCTCAAGGATCATTGCATGCCTAGCTTCCCTCCTAGTGGGTAGGTTGCCTTGTAAGTTTGTTTCTTGATCACCAAGCATGTCTTGCATTTGTATATCTTTGCTTTTCATATGTTTATCATTCAAAAAGTACAAAAATATTGTCAGTCTAACCTTGTTGCTTGCAGTTGAAGCAATCATCAGTAATTAGGTCAAAGTCAGTCAAGGTCAGTCAAAGCAGTGAATGGTGGCCATTCTTGCAGAATTTGGGCACCATGATCAATAATCAAGAGTTCATGTGACTTGGGACATCATTTGAAGTCAAGGTCTCAAGGAATTAGGGTTTGGAATTCATCAGAAATGCTTCAGTCATCCAAAACCCTAGAAAAAGTCAAACTTGGTCAACTGTGGATTTAATCAGTGATTTGATGGATGGAATTGATTTGAAGGAGCTCATTCATGTCCCTACAAGCCTCATACATCATGCCAAACCTCATCATGGAAGAATTTGGAGCAAAATCAGAAATTTCCAGAAATAGAAAGTGGACCTGTAATTTCAACTGCCAAAAATGAAACTTCTTGATCTTAAACTTACATCATGATACAAGCTTCAAATGAATTTTTGCCCAACATGAAAGTTGAAGATCTTGTTCTCCCATTTTCAAAAAGTCCAAGAACACCCAAATCCCATGCATGGTTGGCAAGATATGATCATTTCAATTTCAAAAAATTTGTGAACTTCAAAGGGCCATATCTCATGAACCATTTGGCCAATTTTGGTGGGGTTTTTTCCTACAAACCACATTTCATCTCCTCTTTCCAAAAATATAAATTTCATCCATCAAAACCTCACCATGCAAAATGGCAATTTTGGACTTGTTTCATTTAAATTCAAGTTTGACCAAAAGTTGACTTTTCAAATTAAAGGTTTTCAGCACATTTGGCCTTTTGGGATCTGTTTTAAATGATGTTTGAAACTTGTTCACAAGCCCAATTCGTGCAGACTTCATACCCCATGTGCAAGTGGATGCAAAGTTAGCAAAAATGCAAATTGGCTTCATTTAACATAAACATGATTAGCATTTGTTAAACCAATGTTAAACAGATGTATATAAGTTATTTTCCGTCATTTGCCAACCCTAGAGAGCTAGCAGCAGCCCCCTAACAGAACAAAAACCTTCACTCTCTCTCAAATTGCATTTTTCACACATTGCCCTTTCTGGCCAAAATCTCCAAAGCACACGAGGAACCCTTTGCATTTTCATCATTTACCAACAATCTTGAGCTGTTTTGGAGCCCTGTTTCCTTGCTGTAACGATCATTTCATGCTGCTGCTACAAGAGGTCACAACAATGGTGAAATCGGATTTGGACACTCCCAAGCCTTGCTGAGCTCGATTTCTTCAAGAATCCTTCATTTCCAACCATCAGCTTCACCTGTCCGAGCCAACATCATCAAAATAACCACTGCTCCACTCCTTTCTTCTAAATTAAGTAAGGTTTCGACCACCTTCTTTCTCTAATCCATGATATGCTTATGATAGTTTACTCTTTGCTGAGTCTAATGAACTATGGGTTGCTTGAAATGGTTGTGTCATGTATGAGAAATCTGGTTTTTCATTTTTATGCTCGAATAAGTTTTTGCTCGATTTGTTTTGTTCAAGATGAATTAGTGAAAATGGATGCCATATTCGTGTTATGTGTTGCTTGCTGATCATAATGGTGTGCTCGTTTGATGTTTCTGGGCATGTTGGAATTTCACGATGGTTGTTGGTTGATGAAGATGAGCTACTGTAGAAAACCCTAAAATTTCCCAGAATTCGTGAAATGCATTTGGCTGTTGTTGTATCGCGTTTGCATGAAATTCCACTGTTTCGTTGCCATAACCTGTCGCCGTTGACACCTCACCCAGCTGCTACGCAGCGTTTCACTTAACTCCCTCCATTATTACCATTTTGCCACCGTGCCCTATTTCATTTGATTAATCATGTGTTATTTCTTTTTTGATTAAATATTTATTTCACTTTGATTACTCAATCTTACAAAATCATAACTCGTGCATATTAAATCCAAATTTCATGAAAATTTCAGCATTGTGTTCATCTTGATGTCTAGTATTTTATCATGATTTTTGCTGAATTTTTGGTTGGCTGGATTTTAAATGGTATTAGGTTTCTTGTCATGTATGCTTAATTTGTACCTTTTGCCATTTCTTTTGTGAAATAATGAGGATGTATCCAATGACCCTGAAATTTTTTTGTGGTTATTCTACACTCATTCATGCTCATTTTGATGTAAAGTTTGTGCATTTATCATATGTGGTGTGTGAGATATGAATTTTGGAATTAGGGTGTGACAATTTGTGTCACACCAATGTTATGCAAATTCATGATTTTTGTTCACATGCTTCCTGGCCTCCAAATAATGTGAAATTTTGCATGAGCCATCTATTATATGTCTAGTTGATGTGTGATTTTTCTTGGAATTAATTATGGCATTTCCAAATTGTTTGAGATTTTATCCCCTGTTTGACCAAAATGTTGACCTTGTGTGATACATCTTGCCATTTCCTTTGTGAAATTCTCATACCTTATTGGATGATCATGAAATTTTACATGTGCATACTAGACATCTTGAGCTTTGCATTGGTGTTGATCCCATTCATTTCTCATCTGTTTCCATTTAGTTATGATTTTTGAAGTTGACCCATGAATGTTTGACTTCTTTGTGCATACTTGAAATTATCTTGACTTCCTGATTTTAATTGACCATCTTCCCATGATATAATTGAGCTGAAATTTTATATGCATGTCATGTTATGGATTAGGATTGGTCATGAATTATTTGATAATTTTTGGAATTGCTTATGATTGGTTTTGAGCTAAGTCTTGCTGTTGACTTCATTGAGCATATTCAAATTTGCTTTGACTTCATGATTTTCATTGACTGCCTTACACTTGTCCAATTGTGATGAAATTTTACATGCTTACCATGCTAGCTGTTAAGATTGATCATGAATTATTTGGTGATTTTTGAAAATGTTTGAGTTGACTTTTGATGCAAGTATTTCTGTTGACTTTTATGTGCTCTCTTTTGCCATGCTTTGACTTCCTTTGCTTATGAAATCATGATGATGAATGATATGCATGTGGAACCAATTGAGTTTGCTTCTTGATTGTTTAAACTTGATTTTGGTTGACTATCCCTTGCTGTTTTGACTTTCTCATTTCATTTTTGACCCTAGGCTTGTCCTAGTGGTCTTGTTGCTTATGTTTGAGCTCATTGTTTCAGGTTAAGCTACAAATGCTTCAAAGAAACCATTGCCTTTTGATTGAGTTTATCTGTTTATCATGAGCTAACCTTTGTTTTGTAGGTGACTTGACTCACATGATTTGAGTCTTGTGCTTAGCACATTTGCCTGTCTGTTTTGACTACTTCCTTTTGCTTTAAACTGTTGAACCGTGTACTGATCTGTTTGACTATTTCAGGTACAATTAGTTGCTTAAGTTCTTTGAACTTGCTTTGCTTTGCTTTTTAGCAATTTGCTTTGAGGTAATCCCTCTTTCTTCATGTAGTCTGGAGACCCGACCTGTTATTTGGCCGGGCAAACTGTCTGAAGTCCTCCTTAAGAGGCAATGCTTGTGTGTGTTTAATTTTGTCCCAAGCAGGAAAAGTCCTTCAAGTAAGGCAATTGGTAGATCAAAGGGATAAGCAACCTATCCCCTACTATTCAGTGAGTCTTCTCCTTGCTCCCATTACATGGTTGTAGCATTGAGATCCAAACCCAAGATCTATCGAGTCAATAATGTGGAGAGAGTTCCTACTTTCTGAACTCCCACACTTTCTGATATGCTCTCCCTGATTAGGGATAAGAGCAATGAGGCACACCCCTCATCTCCTTTCATCTGCTTCACCTTAGCCCCTCAATGGCAAGGTTAAGAGCAACTCTTTGACCCTATTCCAGTTGGCCTCAGTGCCTAACCCTCTTGTGTGAGCCTCCTTGTTTGGCTATAGAGTGTGTTGTTTGATTCTCATTGATTGCTTGATTGCTTCATATACACATGTTTGCTTGCATGCTTTGTGCATTTATCATCATTTATTGCTCATTAATGCATAACCATCTCATTTGTCTTTATGACTTATCATTGTTGTCTACCCATTGAGGACGATTGTAAGACCATTCATTGGCCATTGCTCCTATGATATGGAAGTGAGTATAAGACCATCACCTTGGCCACTCATCTTATCTTTGCCTGATGCATTTATTTGATTGTATGTGAGGAAGCAACTGTAAGTCCCTGCAAGTTGGCATTTGCTTTCCTATGATCACATGTTGTTTTGTTTGTTTGTATGTGAGGATACAACTGTAAGTCCCTGCAAGTTGGCATTTGTATTCCTAGGACCATACTGTGGAGGTTAGAGTAAGCCCAGACAGATTGGCATCTGACATCCATGTTTTGTTTTTCTTTGTTTATGTGAGGTTGCAACTGTAAGTCCCTGCTAGTTGGCATTTGCTTTCCTATGATCATATGTTGGATATTGGTATAAGTCCAGACAGATTGGCATCCGGTATCCAAGTTTCTTTTTGTTTTAGGAGATTAGTATAAGACCATTGAGTGGCCTCTGATATCCATTTATGTTTTAGGAGACTGGTGTAAATCCATCTATTGGTATCCGGTATCCGCCTTTTATTTCTTTGTTTGAGGAGATTAGTGTAAGACCATTGAGTGGCATCTGATATCCAGTTTTATTTTAGGAGATTGGTATAAGCCCAGTGATTGGCATCCGATATCCGCTTTTGTTGACTTTCTTGTTTGTTTGTTATTATCCATTGCTATTCCAAAGGACACACTTGAATCATCCCCTATATGATCTCAAGAAGTGAACTTTCTAAGAAGTTTTACAATTCATTTTCATCCATTCATCCTCATTATGTCCTAAACCTTTTCACACATTGTTTTCAAACTTGACATAAGTGTTGTGCAAACATCTTCATGTTTTCTAACTAAAACCTGGACCCAAGTCCTTGACCTTTTTCAAACTCCATTTTCATAATACTTCTTTCAAATCAATCTTAATCATACTTTGACTTCACTTTCATAATCACAATCAATTAACTTCACCCATTCACTTGTTTTGGTTTTGTCCATTGTTAATCTTTTCATGCATTAGCCATAGGTTTCAATTATCATTGTGGTTGATGTAAATCTTGCCTATCCTTAGTGAGTCGACAGTAAGACTTCCGTACTGAAAACAGGGCTAACCCCTCTAGTACGTCGAAGCTATCCTCGCATGGTGGATGTTGGTTTTGGTCGAGTGTTCTCCCATTGATAATGAAAAGCCTCAGTGCTTGTGTTTAAAACTGAATCCACCAACTTTTGGAAATCTTTTAGCCGAACTACGGCGTTTTGATCCTTACCTTTGATGGAAGGTACGTAGGCAACGGGTTCATCCGTTCAAACCCAATAATAAAAATTGTATATTCTTTTCTCATCATCCCAATCATGTTTGCACAATACTTATGTCATAACAAATAACAATCTTATACAACAAGTGTGAAAAGGGCTCCCTAGGAGTACCTAGGACGTAGTGGGTGCCTAACACATTCCCATTGCGTAATTTACCCCTTACCCAGACTCTCTGATCTTTTTATTAGTTTTCTACGTGTAAAACTTCTTAGGCTTTTGTTCGCTTTTTAGCCAGTCCTTTGGATAAATAAAAGTGCGGTGGCGACTCGAATTCATTGTATGCTTTGCTTATGGTTTAATTGATAAATCATATAGCGACGAATACACCGCTACAGAAAAGTGGCGACTCCACTGGGGAAACATCGATCCTTGGTGGTATTGCCTACTTTTCACCCTTGTTGTGCTATATTATTATTTGTTATATGACATATTTTTGTACAATTTGGGATGACTGTATTGATTGTAATGTTTGAATTGCTTGATATACAATTGCTGTTTGCTTTGGTGATCTGTGAGATGAGTTCTATACCCGAACTCGAGTGCACTCTAGGATAGGAGAATGGCATAGTCTTGTTGACTGGTGTGGAGTATTCCTTAGCCAGTTGACTTGCGAGTCCATTCACTTGGTGGAGGTCATGTTGAATTAATAATGTCACACAAGTTATTTGTGGTTAGGCATTATTCTTTCAATCATGTGCCGCAGAAGCCAAGGACCTTAGTTTACCCAAACCCATCTTGGCCTATTTTTAGGACCGTAGTGCGGAGGTCGTTCAGATGTCAGTTCTGATACGATTGTCACGCGATACTACACTCATAAGAGTTTCTCTTGAGAATATTCTTGGAATACGAGTATTCGTTCCTCCGATAATATTCGAGAGATGGAACGATGATTATGGGAACCTCTGATAGAACATGTCTGGCAGGTTTAAACCCTAGTACACTCCCTTTGGGTGGTTCTTAACCGAGACTCCATGCTCGTGACTCTCAACAAACCCGTGATTCGTGGTTGAGTCGTTCAAACATTGTTAATATCAATGGATCCTGGATCAGGTGTAAAACCTAAAGTCCATCAAAGCGGCTGGTTGATATTAAGGATGCTCGAACCGGTTCATGTACCGTTAATATCAATGGAACTTGGGTGTCGATAAGGTGAAAACCTAAATCCACCAAAATGGATGATTGATATTAGGGATACATTGAGCTTTCCCATGACCTTTGTTTGGCGTGCTTTGCTTGATCCTTGAGTGTGTTTGTTGCATTCATGCATTCATGCATTCATCTGCATCCATATCATCAAAAAAAGAAAATTTTCAAGGAACTCAAAGGAGTTTATTTGCAAAAAATTTCAAACATGAAAAAACCGGGAAAATTTTTTCACCTGATATATCTGATGAGATATTCTCATATATGATCAAAATGTTTAAATATTTCAAAGTTTGCAAATAAAACCCTCGGGTTTCCTTTGAAATAAAAAACAAGCATATGCATAAACACTTCATGCATCATTTGCATAAGCGGGTTTTGTTTTGGTCTCCCGTCCTGTGGTCTGACCCTGCGATCTTCATTTATTTTGAAGACGTACTTTGCCGGTACTATACCAGAGCCGATTCTGCCAGATTGATGGATCATCCTGAGCAAGAGAATTGTGAACTCGAGGAGGAATTTGCCAGACTTAGTACTGTTGATGGATTTATTCCTGGCTAACCAATCCCGGGCTGGCATAGGCTACTGTTCTGGGGCATGCAATGAGCAAGGTTTGTTCACCAGTGGAGGATTCATCCATAATGATCAACCTGAAGAAGAGGCTGCTGCTATCTTGGAAGAGGATGCAGAGGACCTGAACAATTTCATCATTCCTGGTGGTGTCTGCCACAATTGGGTCGCTGTGGATGTTCCTACGGTCATTCATAAGTCTGCGTGATTTGTTCACTTTGTTTAAAACCCTTCTCCCATGCCAAAAGGAGAAGTGATGACATTGTTGGCAGCATTTAATACAATGATGTTTTCATTCAATTAATGCATTGTTAAACATTTGTTTTTCCATTTGTTTTCACTTTTTGCTTTTTGCATGAAATCAGTGATCACAAAAAACCATGAAAAACAAAAACAACATTTTTCATCTGCATAAATGATTTGTTTGTTTAAATATCAAAAGCTTTTCATTATCCAGAATCATTATGCAGGGATTTCTAAACCCATTGAACATAGTGATCCAACGCCATCTCCCAATCTTGAATTCTTTGTATTTGAGGCAGAGGAAGATGATGTTAAGGGGATTCCTGATGAGATTTCCTATCCTTCTCGAGCACCAAAAGAGCTCATTCAGCTGTATTATGAGAATCAGCAAAACAGTCAAACTGGGGCATTGCAAATGTAATGTAAAAAAAAAAAAAAAAAAAAGAGAAGAGGGTGAAAAAGATGAAAATCAAAAATCAGGAAAATTTTTTCAAGATTTCTTCAAAAGAAAAAAGAAAAATTATACCCTCAAGTCCCTAGTTGACTGATGCTGAATGGATTCAGAGTCATTACGACCAATTGAATTTGATTGAAGAGAAGCGGTTGACTGCCATGTGTCATGGTCAGCTATATCAGCAGAGAATGAAGAAAGCATTCGATAAGAAGGTCAAACCTCGTGTGTTCCGAGAAGGTGACCTTGTGCTCAAGAAAGTTTTGTCTTTCGCGCCCGATTCCAGGGGCAAGTGGACTCCAAACTACGAGGGTCCATATGTTGTTAAGAGAGCCTTTTCAGGCGGAGCTTTGATGCTTACAACAATGGATGGGGAGGATTTCACTCGTCCTGTGAATTCAGATGCAGTCAAGAGATACTTTGCTTAGAAAAAAAAAAGGTATATGCAAATGAAAAAAACAGAATAGCTCGCTAAGTTGAAAACCCGAAAGGGCGGCTTAGGCAAAAATGAGCGTCTCGGTGGAGAACCCGCAAGGGTAATCCAGGCAAAAATTAGAGACTTGAAAAAAGAATACATTTGCATCCCGCTAGATTGAGTACCTCACCCTGGGGCAATCTAAGCAAAAATTAGGGATTCGGCAAGTAACTGCATCCTGACAAGACTTTCTGTTCATCAGTCGTCATTTCGTCAGAAGATTCTCGATTCGTCGTCAACTGAAGCTTCGGATACATCGAGATTCAAATTGGTAGAGAAAGGATCATTATGTTCAATGTAGCCCTCTTCCAATATATATCACTGATTTCAAATTTGTACAGATCTATGGAGTCTTGCCATTTGCAGGCTACCATTCTATCAAATCAATTTGAGCTTTTTATCCAATTATTTGCACTCTTATTTGTTTCAATTCAACAAATGTTTTGCATGTTTTAAATTGATAAAATGTCATTGTTTTAAACAAATCAAATTTTTCAAAAGTTTTTGTTTTAAACAAAGTGAACATTCACAAGATTGAAAGGATACTTAAGAATATCTCAGTGCTCTCCCGAGGGTGGTATGATTTCCAACAGGTAAGACATTCGTTCATATTCCTGGTTTGGTTATATCTTCTTTCTTCAGATCTTTGTTGAGGATGATTCCTCAAACAGAGTTGTTGATGGGGTTGTTCCCCAGTATAGTCGCAAGCAGAGTGTTGTTGAAGACTTCGTTTTCTCCAGCAGCAGTTTTCCCAGCATGGGTGTTTTCTTGTGAAGTTTCGGCGGTTGATGGTTTGTCATCTTGGTGCCCCGTCACTTTCTCCAATGGGTCGATATTCCCAGACTTTATTTGTCTCCTCAGCACAGTCACGAGTAGAGCTGTTGATTGATATTCCCCTCGGAGTCGCGAGTAGAGCTGTTATTGATATCTCCATCGGAGTCGCGAGCAAAGTTTGTTGTCACTCTTCCCAGCGCAGTTGCCAGCGAAGTTGTCTGTTTCCTCAGCACGATCGCTTTCTTTTTAAAGACCCGGTAAGTCAGCGGTTTGATACCCGGTACTTTACCTTTTCCCCGGCGAAGTCGTCTGCGGAATTGTTGCTATCTCTCCATCAGAGATTCTTCTCTTCAGCAGAGCAGGATTTATTTTCCTATTCAGTGGTTGATTTGGGTTGACATCCCAGTATATTGCAACCATCTTTTCCTCAGCGTAGTCTGCAGAGCGTTTGTTGTGGCAGTTTTGCCTGCTGAATACTCCTTCAATCCCCAGTATGGTCGGATGATGACTTTGGCCTCCAGTGAACGGATTGATTTCCTGACCGTTTGCGATCCCCAGTAGAGTGGCTTATATTGCAGAATCTACTTGTTGTGATCAGTTTGCTATGTATGTTCTCCCCAAGTGGAGTGGTTTGTCGCAGAATCTACTTGTTTTATCTGTCCTCCCTCAGTGGTTTGTTCCCCAAGAGAGTAGCCGACAGTCTTCCCCAGTAGAGTTGCTTATGCAGTTAGATTCTATTTGGATGATATCATTCTCCCTCAGTGGATTGTCCCCCAGCGGAGTTATTTGGATTTTTGCTTCTACAGCAGTTTGTGCTTGTGCAATGCGCTTTTTGTTTCTCAGTTGACACTGGGATCCCCTGCAGATACTTTGGAACTTCTCTTGTTCCCCTACAGATTTGTCTTGGTGGCTACTTTTGCCCGTTGTGACTTTCTGTACCCTGATTGGGTTGTTTCCTGATATCTCCGATCCTCTGCTTCTACAGTAGTACTCGCAGATCTTTGCTTGACAGCATATGGATCTCCGCAGATTGGCTCTCCAGCTGGTTTTTTCCCCTGGAAGTATAATACCGGGCGTTTAGTTCCTGAACCTGTGGTGTTAGAATTGTCTGTTTTGTCAGCATTCATCAAACATAAATCACGCATATTCATGCATATTCATAAACATTCAGATATTCATGTCGCATTTCTTGCCATATATCCTTTGTTTGTCGTGTCTCCTGCTATGGTGATAAAGATCTCTTTATAGATCTCCCCAAGCAGATGTCGGGTGTTATAAATCTCTCCATATAGAGTCAGCCCCGTAAGCAGAAAATGTTTGTCTTTCCTTTTGCAGTTCCCCACTGAGATATATCCTCGTGGATGACGGTTTCTTCCGTTTCCTCCCAACACATATATTGGGATGGATTTTCCTATTTGAGTTATATCCTCATTAGGACGTGTCTTGATTCAGTCTGTCTTTTCGGATTATTCCCGAATTGGCTATTTGTCAAATGTCTTGTGCTTCCCAGTGGGTTGTTCCCCAGCGGAGTAGTTTCGGGCCTCTACCCTCATACCGGTAGTTATAAGTCCTACCTTTTCCTGGCTTTCTTAACAGAATTTGTGGTTATACACCTTTTATTCTCCAGCCAGAGTTTTGGTTTTCTACCCCTACCCGGTAGTTGTAAATCCTATTTTCCTGCTCTTCAGCAGTTTGTGGTTTGTTATAAACCCTATTTTGGTTTCCCGTGCGGATTTGTGATTTGTTCTATCCCCACGCGGATTTGTTGGTCTTCTACCCCGTATTCGGTAGATATAAACCCTAATTTGGTGGTTATCTTCATCTAGTTCTTGATGTTGATTTTCTTTTGCTTGGATAAGTTGCTCAGATCAGCACTTATATCCCCAGCAAATCTTTTGTGGATAATTGCCGTATGCTAGCAATTTTATCCCCAGTGGGTCTTTTCACCGTATGCTAGTGATTTGTTCCCCGGATCATTGGTTGTTTACCAGTGCATCCCCAGCTAGTCCTCTTTGGATAATTGCCGGATGCTTGCAATTTATCCTCAGCAGATCGCCTTTCATTTACCCTTTTGTTGGTAATGTCTGTTGCTCCCTTTGATTGGTCATCATTATATACCTAGTTTGGTATCCCGATGCCTTTCTTTTCGGTTGATTTATCCTTTATTAACCCAGTAACCGGTTGTGGATAATCTTCCATGCGAGTGTATTATTCACGGTCTGCCGGTAATGAATAGTATATCTCATGCACTCTTCAGTCGAAGCCTTTTGTGTTTTCTTTGTTGAGTAAGATTCGTTATTTCCCTTCGCGGAGTCGAATATTTCTTTGTTGTCGGATAATTGCCGGATGCTTGCAATTTATCCTTTGAGTTGTCTTTCGTTTACCCGGATGCTTGGTATCGATTGTCTCTCTATTGTGATTAGTCACCTATTATATACCCAGTAACCGGTATCTCTGGTGTCTTTTCCTTTCGAGTGTATTATTCACGGTCTGCCGGTAATGAATAGTATATCTCATACGCTCTTTAGTTGGAATCCTTTGTTGATTTTCCCCAACTGAGCAAGATTCGTATTCTTTGTAGAATCGAATAGCCATCCTTTAACCAGTTTGTGTTTTGGATGATGAGTGTTTTGGAAGTGGAATCCAATTCACGTTTCGGTAGATCACCTATTATATACCCAGTAACCGGTATCTCTGGTGTTTCTTACCATGCGAGTTTATTATCTACGTTCTGACGGTAATAGATAATATATCTCATGCGAGTATTCTTATCCACGGTCTGCCGGTAATGGATATTATATCTCATGCACTCTTTGGGTTTGTGTCCCCATTTGAGTAAGATTCGTTTTCCCGTTGTGGATTCGAATGCCCATCCTGTAAGTCGATTTGCTTTTTCAAGCCCTCCTTTCGGATGATGTGTGTTTTGGCATATACACCAATTCACGTTTTTTCGCCATCCTTTAAACAAGTCTGCTGTTCTAGCTTTCTTCAGGGTGATGAGTGTTTTGGAACACACACCAATTCACGTTTTTTCGCCATCCTTAAACAAGTCTGCTGTTCTAGCTTTCTTCAGGGTGATGAGTGTTTTGGAACACACACCAATTCACGCTTTTTTGTCCATCCTTTAAACAAGTCTGCTGTTCTAGCTTTCTTCAGGGTGATGAGTGTTTTGGAACACACACCAATTCACGCTTTTTTGTCCATCCTTTAAACAAGTCTGCTGTTCTAGCTTTCTTCAGGGTGATGAGTGTTTTGGAACACACACCAATTCACGCTTTTTTGTCCATCCTTTAAACAAGTTTGCTTTCGCTCTCTTCAGGATGATGAGTGTCTTGGAACACAAACCAATTCACGTCTTCGGATTTTATCCTATAAACAACCCAGTAACCGGTTCAGGATAATTTTCCTTTCGAGTATATTATTCACGGTCTGCCGGTAATGAATAATATGTCTCATGCACTCTTGGGTCAATCCTTTGTTGCTTTCCCCTCAGAGTAAGATTCGTATTCTTTGTAGAATCGAATATCCATCCTATAAACAAGTTTGCTTTTCTAGCTTTCTTCAGGATGATGAGTGTATTGGAAGTGAAATCCAATTCACGTCTTTGGTCGGTCACCTGTTACATACCTACAACCCGGTATCCTTGGTGTTCCTTCCTGATTTTTGTTACCCTTATACCGGTAACACCTCATTTTCTTTGGTGCTTCCTCAGTGAAGTTTTCTTGTTGTTTCTCCCCAGGAGTCAGCTTGTGTCTCTCTAATAGATTTATTTTCCTTTGGAATTCTTTTCCCCAGTGTGAGTCATTCACTCCCCAGTGAGTTCTCCAGTCTGTTTTCTGTTTTTCCCTTAATCAGAGTCGTGTTTTGTTCACGCTGTGTCAGTTTTGTTTATCCCTAACTAGAGTCTTGTTAGAGTCTCTGTTCCTGGTGAGTGCATTACTCCGATGGATCGTCTTTTCTTCTGTGTGAACAATATTCCCCACAGATTTTGTGTCTTTTGCATACATACATTTGCATCATGAGGTCTCTTAGGGACCAAAATTTGTCTCATTACTGTTATTTAAGCCCATTCTACCGCGTCGAGATGAAGATTTCTAAACTTCACTTCTCCGGCTAGAATGACCTTAAATAGGGGCATCTGTAAGACCCCAATTTTGGGCCCTAAGATCCCTCATGGCCCATATCATATCATATCATGGCCTCAAGGATCATTGCATGTCTAGCTTCCCTCCTAGTGGGTAGGTTGCCTTGTAAGTTTGTTTCTTGATCACCAAGCATGTCTTGCATTTGTATATCTTTGCTTTTCATATGTTTATCATTCAAAAAGTACAAAAATATTGTCAGTCTAACCTTGTTGCTTGCAGTTGAAGCAATCATCAGTAATTAGGTCAAAGTCAGTCAAGGTCAGTCAAAGCAGTGAATGGTGGCCATTCTTGCAGAATTTGGGCACCATGATCAATAATCAAGAGTTCATGTGACTTGGGACATCATTTGAAGTCAAGGTCTCAAGGAATTAGGGTTTGGAATTCATCAGAAATGCTTCAGTCATCCAAAACCCTAGAAAAAGTCAAACTTGGTCAACTGTGGATTTAATCAGTGATTTGATGGATGGAATTGATTTGAAGGAGCTCATTCATGTCCCTACAAGCCTCATACATCATGCCAAACCTCATCATGGAAGAATTTGGAGCAAAATCAGAAATTTCCAGAAATAGAAAGTGGACCTGTAATTTCAACTGCCAAAAATGGAAACTTCTTGATCTTAAACTTACATCATGATACAAGCTTCAAATGAATTTTTGCCCAACATGAAAGTTGAAGATCTTGTTCTCCCATTTTCAAAAAGTCCAAGAACACCCAAATCCCATGCATGGTTGGCAAGATATGATCATTTCAATTTCAAAAAATTTGTGAACTTCAAAGGGCCATATCTCATGAACCATTTGGCCAATTTTGGTGGGGTTTTTTCCTACAAACCACATTTCATCTCCTCTTTCCAAAAATATAAATTTCATCCATCAAAACCTCACCATGCAAAATGGCAATTTTGGACTTGTTTCATTTAAATTCAAGTTTGACCAAAAGTTGACTTTTCAAATTAAAGGTTTTCAGCACATTTGGCCTTTTGGGATCTATTTTAAATGATGTTTGAAACTTGTTCACAAGCCCAATTCGTGCAGACTTCATACCCCATGTGCAAGTGGATGTAAAGTTAGCAAAAATGCAAATTGGCTTCATTTAACATAAACATGATTAGCATTTGTTAAACCAATGTTAAACAGATGTATATAAGTTATTTTCCGTCATTTGCCAACCCTAGAGAGCTAGCAGCAGCCCCCTAACAGAACAAAAACCTTCACTCTCTCTCAAATTGCATTTTTCACACATTGCCCTTTCTGGCCAAAATCTCCAAAGCACACGAGGAACCCTTTGCATTTTCATCATTTACCAACAATCTTGAGCTGTTTTGGAGCCCTGTTTCCTTGCTGTAACGATCATTTCATGCTGCTGCTACAAGAGGTCACAACAATGGTGAAATCGGATTTGGACACTCCCAAGCCTTGCTGAGCTCGATTTCTTCAAGAATCCTTCATTTCCAACCATCAGCTTCACCTGTCCGAGCCAACATCATCAAAATAACCACTGCTCCACTCCTTTCTTCAAAATTAAGTAAGGTTTCGACCACCTTCTTTCTCTAATCCATGATATGCTTATGATAGTTTACTCTTTGCTGAGTCTAATGAACTATGGGTTGCTTGAAATGGTTGTGTCATGTATGAGAAATCTGGTTTTTCATTTTTATGCTCGAATAAGTTTTTGCTCGATTTGTTTTGTTCAAGATGAATTAGTGAAAATGGATGCCATATTCGTGTTATGTGTTGCTTGCTGATCATAATGGTGTGCTCGTTTGATGTTTCTGGGCATGTTGGAATTTCACGATGGTTGTTGGTTGATGAAGATGAGCTACTGTAGAAAACCCTGAAATTTCCCAGAATTCGTGAAATGCATTTGGCTGTTGTTGTATCGCGTTTGCATGAAATTCCACTGTTTCGTTGCCATAACCTGTCGCCGGTTGACACCTCACCCAGCTGCTACGCAGCGTTTCACTTAACTCCCTCCATTATTACCATTTTGCCACCGTGCCCTATTTCATTTGATTAATCATGTGTTATTTCTTTTTTGATTAAATATTTATTTCACTTTGATTACTCAATCTTACAAAATCATAACTCGTGCATATTAAATCCAAATTTCATGAAAATTTCAGCATTGTGTTCATCTTGATGTCTAGTATTTTATCATGATTTTTGCTGAATTTTTGGTTGGCTGGATTTTAAATGGTATTAGGTTTCTTGTCATGTATGCTTAATTTGTACCTTTTGCCATTTCTTTTGTGAAATAATGAGGATGTATCCAATGACCCTGAAATTTTTTTGTGGTTATTCTACACTCATTCATGCTCATTTTGATGTAAAGTTTGTGCATTTATCATATGTGGTGTGTGAGATATAAATTTTGGAAGTAGGGTGTGACAATTTGTGTCACACCAATGTTATGCAAATTCATGATTTTTGTTCACATGCTTCCTGGCCTCCAAATAATGTGAAATTTTGCATGAGCCATCTCTTATATGTCTAGTTGATGTGTGATTTTTCTTGGAATTAATTATGGCATTTCCAAATTGTTTGAGATTTTATCCCCTGTTTGACCAAAATGTTGACCTTGTGTGATACATCTTGCCATTTCCTTTGTGAAATTCTCATACCTTATTGGATGATCATGAAATTTTACATGTGCATACTAGACATCTTGAGCTTTGCATTGGTGTTGATCCCATTCATTTCTCATCTGTTTCCATTTAGTTATGATTTTTTGAAGTTGACCCATGAATGTTTGACTTCTTTGTGCATACTTGAAATTATCTTGACTTCCTGATTTTAATTGACCATCTTCCCATGATATAATTGAGCTGAAATTTTATATGCATGTCATGTTATGGATTAGGATTGGTCATGAATTATTTGATAATTTTTGGAATTGCTTATGATTGGTTTTGAGCTAAGTCTTGCTGTTGACTTCATTGAGCATATTCAAATTTGCTTTGACTTCATGATTTTCATTGACTGCCTTACACTTGTCCAATTGTGATGAAATTTTACATGCTTACCATGCTAGCTGTTAAGATTGATCATGAATTATTTGGTGATTTTTGAAAATGTTTGAGTTGACTTTTGATGCAAGTATTTCTGTTGACTTTTATGTGCTCTCTTTTGCCATGCTTTGACTTCCTTTGCTTATGAAATCATGATGATGAATGATATGCATGTGGAACCAATTGAGTTTGCTTCTTGATTGTTTAAACTTGATTTTGGTTGACTATCCCTTGCTGTTTTGACTTTCTCATTTCATTTTTGACCCTAGGCTTGTCCTAGTGGTCTTGTTGCTTATGTTTGAGCTCATTGTTTCAGGTTAAGCTACAAATGCTTCAAAGAAACCATTGCCTTTTGATTGAGTTTATCTGTTTATCATGAGCTAACCTTTGTTTTGTAGGTGACTTGACTCACATGATTTGAGTCTTGTGCTTAGCACATTTGCCTGTCTGTTTTGACTACTTCCTTTTGCTTTAAACTGTTGAACCGTGTACTGATCTGTTTGACTATTTCAGGTACAATTAGTTACTTAAGTTCTTTGAACTTGCTTTGCTTTGCTTTTTAGCAATTTGCTTTGAGGTAATCCCTCTTTCTTCATGTAGTCTGGAGACCCGACCTGTTATTTGGCCGGGCAAACTGTCTGAAGTCCTCCTTAAGAGGCAATGCTTGTGTGTGTTTAATTTTGTCCCAAGCAGGAAAAGTCCTTCAAGTAAGGCAATTGGTAGATCAAAGGGATAAGCAACCTATCCCCTACTATTCAGTGAGTCTTCTCCTTGCTCCCATTACATGGTTGTAGCATTGAGATCCAAACCCAAGATCTATCGAGTCAATAATGTGGAGAGAGTTCCTACTTTCTGAACTCCCACACTTTCTGATATGCTCTCCCTGATTAGGGATAAGAGCAATGAGGCACACCCCTCATCTCCTTTCATCTGCTTCACCTTAGCCCCTCAATGGCAAGGTTAAGAGCAACTCTTTGACCCTATTCCAGTTGGCCTCAGTGCCTAACCCTCTTGTGTGAGCCTCCTTGTTTGGCTATAGAGTGTGCTGTTTGATTCTCATTGATTGCTTGATTGCTTCATATACACATGTTTGCTTGCATGCTTTGTGCATTTATCATCATTTATTGCTCATTAATGCATAACCATCTCATTTGTCTTTATGACTTATCATTGTTGTCTACCCATTGAGGACGATTGTAAGACCATTCATTGGCCATTGCTCCTATGATATGGAAGTGAGTATAAGACCATCACCTTGGCCACTCATCTTATCTTTGCCTGATGCATTTATTTGATTGTATGTGAGGAAGCAACTGTAAGTCCCTGCAAGTTGGCATTTGCTTTCCTATGATCACATGTTGTTTTGTTTGTTTGTATGTGAGGATACAACTGTAAGTCCCTGCAAGTTGGCATTTGTATTCCTAGGACCATACTGTGGAGGTTAGAGTAAGCCCAGACAGATTGGCATCTGACATCCATGTTTTGTTTTTCTTTGTTTATGTGAGGTTGCAACTGTAAGTCCCTGCTAGTTGGCATTTGCTTTCCTATGATCATATGTTGGATATTGGTATAAGTCCAGACAGATTGGCATCCGGTATCCAAGTTTCTTTTTGTTTTAGGAGATTAGTATAAGACCATTGAGTGGCCTCTGATATCCATTTATGTTTTAGGAGACTGGTGTAAATCCATCTATTGGTATCCGGTATCCGCCTTTTATTTCTTTGTTTGAGGAGATTAGTGTAAGACCATTGAGTGGCATCTGATATCCAGTTTTATTTTAGGAGATTGGTATAAGCCCAGTGATTGGCATCCGATATCCGCTTTTGTTGACTTTCTTGTTTGTTTGTTATTATCCATTGCTATTCCAAAGGACACACTTGAATCATCCCCTATATGATCTCAAGAAGTGAACTTTCTAAGAAGTTTTACAATTCATTTTCATCCATTCATCCTCATTATGTCCTAAACCTTTTCACACATTGTTTTCAAACTTGACATAAGTGTTGTGCAAACATCTTCATGTTTTCTAACTAAAAACCTGGACCCAAGTCCTTGACCTTTTTCAAACTCCATTTTCATAATACTTCTTTCAAATCAATCTTAATCATACTTTGACTTCACTTTCATAATCACAATCAATTAACTTCACCCATTCACTTGTTTTGGTTTTGTCCATTGTTAATCTTTTCATGCATTAGCCATAGGTTTCAATTATCATTGTGGTTGATGTAAATCTTGCCTATCCTTAGTGAGTCGACAGTAAGACTTCCGTACTGAAAACAGGGCTAACCCCTCTAGTACGTCGAAGCTATCCTCGCATGGTGGATGTTGGTTTTGGTCGAGTGTTCTCCCATTGATAATGAAAAGCCTCAGTGCTTGTGTTTAAAACTGAATCCACCAACTTTTGGAAATCTTTTAGCCGAACTACGGCGTTTTGATCCTTACCTTTGATGGAAGGTACGTAGGCAACGGGTTCATCCGTTCAAACCCAATAATAAAAATTGTATATTCTTTTCTCATCATCCCAATCATGTTTGCACAATACTTATGTCATAACAAATAACAATCTTATACAACAAGTGTGAAAAGGGCTCCCTAGGAGTACCTAGGACGTAGTGGGTGCCTAACACATTCCCATTGCGTAATTTACCCCTTACCCAGACTCTCTGATCTTTTTATTAGTTTTCTACGTGTAAAACTTCTTAGGCTTTTGTTCGCTTTTTAGCCAGTCCTTTGGATAAATAAAAGTGCGGTGGCGACTCGAATTCATTGTATGCTTTGCTTATGGTTTAATTGATAAATCATATAGCGACGAATACACCGCTACAGAAAAGTGGCGACTCCACTGGGGAAACATCGATCCTTGGTGGTATTGCCTACTTTTCACCCTTGTTGTGCTATATTATTATTTGTTATATGACATATTTTTGTACAATTTGGGATGACTGTATTGATTGTAATGTTTGAATTGCTTGATATACAATTGCTGTTTGCTTTGGTGATCTGTGAGATGAGTTCTATACCCGAACTCGAGTGCACTCTAGGATAGGAGAATGGCATAGTCTTGTTGACTGGTGTGGAGTATTCCTTAGCCAGTTGACTTGCGAGTCCATTCACTTGGTGGAGGTCATGTTGAATTAATAATGTCACACAAGTTATTTGTGGTTAGGCATTATTCTTTCAATCATGTGCCGCAGAAGCCAAGGACCTTAGTTTACCCAAACCCATCTTGGCCTATTTTTAGGACCGTAGTGCGGAGGTCGTTCAGATGTCAGTTCTGATACGATTGTCACGCGATACTACACTCATAAGAGTTTCTCTTGAGAATATTCTTGGAATACGAGTATTCGTTCCTCCGATAATATTCGAGAGATGGAACGATGATTATGGGAACCTCTGATAGAACATGTCTGGCAGGTTTAAACCCTAGTACACTCCCTTTGGGTGGTTCTTAACCGAGACTCCATGCTCGTGACTCTCAACAAACCCGTGATTCGTGGTTGAGTCGTTCAAACATTGTTAATATCAATGGATCCTGGATCAGGTGTAAAACCTAAAGTCCATCAAAGCGGCTGGTTGATATTAAGGATGCTCGAACCGGTTCATGTACCGTTAATATCAATGGAACTTGGGTGTCGATAAGGTGAAAACCTAAATCCACCAAAATGGATGATTGATATTAGGGATACATTGAGCTTTCCCATGACCTTTGTTTGGCGTGCTTTGCTTGATCCTTGAGTGTGTTTGTTGCATTCATGCATTCATGCATTCATCTGCATCCATATCATCAAAAAAAAGAAAATTTTCAAGGAACTCAAAGGAGTTTATTTGCAAAAAATTTCAAACATGAAAAAACCGGGAAAATTTTTTCACCTGATATATCTGATGAGATATTCTCATATATGATCAAAATGTTTAAATATTTCAAAGTTTGCAAATAAAACCCTCGGGTTTCCTTTGAAATAAAAAACAAGCATATGCATAAACACTTCATGCATCATTTGCATAAGCGGGTTTTGTTTTGGTCTCCCGTCCTGTGGTCTGACCCTGCGATCTTCATTTATTTTGAAGACGTACTTTGCCGGTACTATACCAGAGCCGATTCTGCCAGATTGATGGATCATCCTGAGCAAGAGAATTGTGAACTCGAGGAGGAATTTGCCAGACTTAGTACTGTTGATGGATTTATTCCTGGCTAACCAATCCCGGGCTGGCATAGGCTACTGTTCTGGGGCATGCAATGAGCAAGGTTTGTTCACCAGTGGAGGATTCATCCATAATGATCAACCTGAAGAAGAGGCTGCTGCTATCTTGGAAGAGGATGCAGAGGACCTGAACAATTTCATCATTCCTGGTGGTGTCTGCCACAATTGGGTCGCTGTGGATGTTCCTACGGTCATTCATAAGTCTGCGTGATTTGTTCACTTTGTTTAAAACCCTTCTCCCATGCCAAAAGGAGAAGTGATGACATTGTTGGCAGCATTTAATACAATGATGTTTTCATTCAATTAATGCATTGTTAAACATTTGTTTTTCCATTTGTTTTCACTTTTTGCTTTTTGCATGAAATCAGTGATCACAAAAAACCATGAAAAACAAAAACAACATTTTTCATCTGCATAAATGATTTGTTTGTTTAAATATCAAAAGCTTTTCATTATCCAGAATCATTATGCAGGGATTTCTAAACCCATTGAACATAGTGATCCAACGCCATCTCCCAATCTTGAATTCTTTGTATTTGAGGCAGAGGAAGATGATGTTAAGGGGATTCCTGATGAGATTTCCTATCCTTCTCGAGCACCAAAAGAGCTCATTCAGCTGTATTATGAGAATCAGCAAAACAGTCAAACTGGGGCATTGCAAATGTAATGTAAAAAAAAAAAAAAAAAAAAAGAAGAGGGTGAAAAAGATGAAAATCAAAAATCAGGAAAATTTTTTCAAGATTTCTTCAAAAGAAAAGAAAAATTATACCCTCAAGTCCCTAGTTGACTGATGCTGAATGGATTCAGAGTCATTACGACCAATTGAATTTGATTGAAGAGAAGCGGTTGACTGCCATGTGTCATGGTCAGCTATATCAGCAGAGAATGAAGAAAGCATTCGATAAGAAGGTCAAACCTCGTGTGTTCCGAGAAGGTGACCTTGTGCTCAAGAAAGTTTTGTCTTTCGCGCCCGATTCCAGGGGCAAGTGGACTCCAAACTACGAGGGTCCATATGTTGTTAAGAGAGCCTTTTCAGGCGGAGCTTTGATGCTTACAACAATGGATGGGGAGGATTTCACTCGTCCTGTGAATTCAGATGCAGTCAAGAGATACTTTGCTTAGAAAAAAAAAAGGTATATGCAAATGAAAAAACAGAATAGCTCGCTAAGTTGAAAACCCGAAAGGGCGGCTTAGGCAAAAATGAGCGTCTCGGTGGAGAACCCGCAAGGGTAATCCAGGCAAAAATTAGAGACTTGAAAAAAGAATACATTTGCATCCCGCTAGATTGAGTACCTCACCCTGGGGCAATCTAGGCAAAAATTAGGGATTCGGCAAGTAACTGCATCCTGACAAGACTTTCTGTTCATCAGTCGTCATTTCGTCAGAAGATTCTCGATTCGTCGTCAACTGAAGCTTCGGATACATCGAGATTCAAATTGGTAGAGAAAGGATCATTATGTTCAATGTAGCCCTCTTCCAATATATATCACTGATTTCAAATTTGTACAGATCTATGGAGTCTTGCCATTTGCAGGCTACCATTCTATCAAATCAATTTGAGCTTTTTATCCAATTATTTGCACTCTTATTTGTTTCAATTCAACAAATGTTTTGCATGTTTTAAATTGATAAAATGTCATTGTTTTAAACAAATCAAATTTTTCAAAAGTTTTTGTTTTAAACAAAGTGAACATTCACAAGATTGAAAGGATACTTAAGAATATCTCAGTGCTCTCCCGAGGGTGGTATGATTTCCAACAGGTAAGACATTCGTTCATATAGTTTATGGTAAATATAGTTAGGGTCCTGCTGCATTGGTCATGTTATACAAATTTTTAGGAGATGCCTTTATTTTTACCTGCAAGTAGCTTGACGGGTACGTCACTCTGCGACAATTATTTTTTTACTATTTGTTTTTTATTATTGATAATATTAATGTTGTGGTAGTGTTGTATACATAAATATTTTCTTACCATTTGTAAGATAGTAGAGAGTGGGTCCCTACTAGCGATAATGGACTTCCTCATGCTATTAGATGAGCATATAAGCAAGGAGCGTCGAAGGTGGATGAGTTGGGGAGTGTTTTTGATAAGCTGACACATGTTGATGTCATATGGAACCCATCGAGACACATAGAAAAAAGCAATTATTTGATGATATATGTCTATATATGGGGTGTCTTAGATGGTGTGGGATAATTATTCCATACATGTATGACAGTTGTATACGTAAGTTTAGATTTATATAATATATATTATCTCCACCTCTTCATTCTAACACACATGAAGTTGATGTTTAATGGATTGGTTACCATTCCACAATGTACGAGGTGGTTGTTAAGGCAGTTTTGGCTATCACTCCATATGAACTTGATGTTGGATACTTGGAGTGTACATGGCTCTTTTGACAATCTTTGAGAACATGAGTATACTTGATTAACATGCTCATTATAAATATCATATTCAACCAGTTTCTTCTCATTCTTCTTCACTCCTCCTTTAGTTTTTTTAGGCACTGGCCACAAAGTTATAATTGGGATAGCAATTTTACACACTCGACTTTTTAGTATTTTTTCCCTACAACATTTAGTGACCTAAACTTTCTCCACAATGTTTCTATTGCACTAGTCATGTCTACCTTTGATCCATGATTTGTGTCAACCTCTTGTTGACCTTCCATGCTTAATTTCCTCAAATAGATATGAACAATATCTACAAGTATCGAATCATCACCCAAGGTGGATCTTCCTAACTCACAAGCACAAGGAAACCCATATGATGTTCTAAGAGTAAAATTAGAGATTTGGGTGTCAGCTCCCACATAATGAACACTTAGGAACTCTTTAGAATGCATATTAAAGCAACTTTTGATATCGATCCACACAGATTCCCATAAAATGGACTAGGGTGCACGTGTTCAACTTCATAAAAAGAAAACTCTTATGAAAATAAACTCTAATTTTGCCCAATTGTAACTTCAAGTTATTGCTCATAGCCTCCCAACATTTGTACAAGTCGCATATATTGTTCTTAAACATCCGCTTTAATTTTCAATGAGCATACTCAACCGTAAAATGAAAGAAAACATTAAATAAGCAAACTAAAACATTAAAATGATAAAAAATCAAATCAATACAAACTATAACTACTAAAAGTTTATAACTATTAGTCGTAGTGTTGCCTAAATGTAACACTTAATTGAACCATGTTCTAAATAGTCTATGTATGTGAGGAGTCAACCACGTGTATTTCACATAATTGATGAATCCAACACAATCACCATAGGCTTGCTCAAACTGCTCCAACCATTGATGATACTTCACCTCATCACTCGCTCATACAAGTTCCATCCATAACGTGTTTATCGCCTCTTGCATATCATTAACGACATATTGTTTGCATCTTGCTTGAACATTTGTGTTAAAGTGAAATTAACAAAGAAAATTAATCATTTTTGGAAACACAAATTCAATTTTTTTTCATCAAATAAAGATCTTTATCAATCAAAATTACTTAATGACAGAACCCTTTATTCTTAAATAATTGTTTCAACCTATGTAAGCAAATAGCTTACGTAACGAGCCTCATACTAAGAAAGTGAGATAACTACAAATGTTAATATTTATAGCCCCCCCCCCCCCCCCCCCTCCTCCTCCTCTCAATCAAGCTGGTGAATGAATATTAATCATTTGACATTTTCAAGTAAAGTAGTTGTATGGTTCTGTTGGTAAACCCTTTGTTAACACATCTTCCAACTGATGCTTAAAAAGTATGTATGAGGTATTTATAAATCTACTTTATAACTTTTTATTTATGAAACTTGGGTTAATCTCAATGTGTTTTGTAATGTCATGATGAACTAGAACTTGTTTCATCTTGTAGTGGAATAATTGAGGATGAAATTTTTGTGAGGACAAGATGCGTACACATTTTCCTTCCTGAGTCACCCCTAAATAATTTTGAGTGCCCTTCATCTGGTTCGATTTCCCCTTGCCTGGATGTGTGGCCCAACTTCCCATTCCTCTGTCCATATTGTGCAATTATGGATAAGCATGTATTGGATTAATAGTCAGTACTTAGGAAGTTGTAGGGGTTGGCTATCTCTCCTAAATGTTTGGATATCAACCACCCACTCCTGTGAGGGTTATTATATTCTACGGAAACTTGGTTCATATGAATCAAGGCCCTTGGGAGGCTATAAATAAATTAGTACCTTGATAGGGGGGATCTCTAACTTTATCGTGTATGTTGGCTCTAATCCTCACATCATGGTGAACAAGAAGACAATAACTTCGTCTAGTGAATATTCTGACAACGAGGAAAGTGTCATAATGGAGATGTACACCGCTATGGATGACCTTCGGCGTCCGAATCAAACTATGGAGCATTCACCATATTCAACAACACCATCAAGGGACTAAATTTATAGAAATCCAAAGTAAAAATCTTGCTCAACTCTAAAAATCACAAAATATGGATTATGAAAGAGTGTAAAAAATTGCCTTAAAATTGATCGTAATTATGTTTTGAAGAAAATGAGGTAGGTGCGTAGACTTATAGACAAAACTATGGGTTTTTTATAATCTTTGAGGGAGGCTTTAGTAAACATTTTCATAAGAACTTTGAGCTAAGGCGAGTATCGAATGATCTAAACCTAGGCTAAGGCAGAACATGGATTAAAAGCGAGCACCCTAATGCATCCCTTCAATTTTTCTTAAGAAAACTTTTCTTAGCCATTATCTTCCTATCTTAATCAAATTATTTAAGAATAGGTCAGGCCAACCTACAGGGGCCTATAGCCTAGCCTATTTAAGGCTAGACCAGGTCAGGCCTAATTAATAAAAAAGTTAGGCTTAGGCTTTTTTAAAAGCATATTTAATTAAATAAGCCAGACTTATGCTATTAAAAAAGCCTATGAAGCCTTATAGGTCAGCCTATATTTTCATATATATTAAAAATAGTCTAAATAGGCTGACCTATATATGCATATATATTAGAAAAAGATGCTAAATAGGTTGGCATACATATGCATATATATTAGAAAAAAATGCTAAATAGGTCGGCCTATATATGCATATATAGACTGACGTGTAAGGCTTCTTAAGTAATATTGATTAATTGAAACTTTAATAAGAAACAAGCTTTTAAATAGGCTTTCAGGCCAGGCCAGGCTTTTAAAAAGTCCAGGTCAGACGAAAAAAGAGAGCCTACAGTAGGCCATTGGCCAGGCTCAGGTCTTATAAGTTTATCATAGGTCAGACTCAGACCTTCTAAAGTATGGGAGTATTTTATTATTGTCATTTTATATGTTTTTATGAGTGTTTTAGACTTAATTTCTAGTAGTTTGATATTCATTTTTATACATTTTACTTTTGTTTCTTTGTTTTTATTTATGGTTTATGTGTTTCACATGAAATAAGACAAAACAATGCAATTTGGAAGCAAAACTAAGGAAGAATATGCAAAGGTTGCGCGAATAGGAGGTCTCTAGTACAAAGAACCAGAGTCAACGCGGTCTGACTGTAGCAGGCACTATTGGCCATATAGGGAGCCGTCATACATAAAAGAATAGGGTGTTATGGTCTTTCTGTAGCCATCATTAGTGGTTGTAGCCAGTATTACCACCTACCTGTAGCCATCATTACTGGTCGTAACCAGCATTGCCACTTGCCCATAGCCAACATTATGATCGTAATGGGCCAACACCAGGCTTGGATTCCATTTTTTATCTGCTATTTTCTCTTTTTCCTCTTTAATACTCGAGAGTTTTAGTTGGGTTTTTACCATTATGGCCTATTTACACGAGTTTAAGCTCATGTAAACCTTTAGTTTCAGATACATTCCATCATTTACATATTAGCATATTGTTTACTTTACTTTATTGCATTTTCTACTTTCTGCAAGTTTATTTAGTTGTTGTACTTTGAAGTCTCCTTAGAGCAAGATCTATTAATATAATTCATTGCCTTTCAGGTTCTACTTTGCAATCTTATTATTATTATTATTATTACTAATATGCTTGAGTTGTGTGTTGTTTACTTCATGTTATTTATAATTATGTCAGAGTAGACTCCTTATGATCTAAGACATGAGGAC
This sequence comes from Lathyrus oleraceus, assembly GCF_024323335.1. Taxonomy (NCBI): domain Eukaryota; kingdom Viridiplantae; phylum Streptophyta; class Magnoliopsida; order Fabales; family Fabaceae; genus Lathyrus; species Lathyrus oleraceus. Next base: position 41,544,872 of record NC_066581.1, read on the forward strand.
TGTCATATTTACAAGTCTCTTACCAACTTTCTAATAGTGATGAATAATGAGAATATTTTCTTTGTTTCGATATTTGTATTTTAAAATATACGCTCACTACAAAAGTATGGACATTTAGGCATCGGTTATATGTTGAAAGGGTACAATCGATGTCCAACTTAGAAAATTGAACAGTTGTTTCTGAGGCAATGAAAGTGTCTCAGAGTAATCTGAGAAAAAATTATCTTTTAAAATAGCTGGACTTTTACAGGTTTCCAAACGAACGAGATACATTGTAAAAGCATGTAACTTTTTAGTTTATAGTACAGTGATATGCCGATGAAAATGAGCATTACTACTGATTTCTATTGTTTTCTACAAATAGAATTCTCGTTATAATATAAATCAAACTTGTATGAGTAAGGTCATTGGCACAAATCATCGTCTCAAACTCTTCTTTTTAATCATTAAGAAAAAACATTTTTTTTCATATTTCCGCAAAATAATCACTAAATAGATTGTCTTAGATAAACACATAATTATTAGAACTCGGTACTTGAATTCTTCTCTGAGGAACAATCATTTTTTATTACTTCGACATTGTCGTATGCTTCTGGCATTTCATTCTTTCATCTTTGTATCCTTCCTAGGCTAGGGGGTTATCGGTTGGTCTCGTCCTGCAGGGAGAGACCTACCCATTAACTACTTAGAGATTCCCTTGACATATTTTCTTAGATAGACTTTGTTGTTCCTTTTGATTGCCTGCATTAGGTAAAACAACATACGTACAAGATGCATTTTATGGAGAGGCAACATGTGGAACAAGATATTCCAACATGTGTTCAGTTTGCAAACCAAGATTTGTGAGTAAATTTGTGCGTGTTGGTGTGTGATTCTTGGAAGATTTGTTGTTGTATCCTTTAGCAAATATTGTTCAGTAAGATTCGCTAAAAATATTTTATTAACCAATAAGGTTTAAGAAGATTTAATTAGATATGAATTATTTAAAAAGATTTGGAGTTGGTTTAAATAAGAAGATTTGATTGGATTTGGATTGAAAAAAAGATTTAATTAGATATGCTTTGAAGATATATTTGGTTCAATTTAATCCAATATTATGCTGAAGATTTAATTAAACAAATATTCTATGAAAAGAATTAATGGGATTTGTTTTAATTACCCGATATTGATTTGCACTTAATGAGAAATCTTCAATACAAGATTTAGAAGTGTGGTTCAGATTTAATAAGAGATTTATTGTAAAATCCTTTACTTTAGAAGTTAGAATAATGATTTATATCAAGTAAAGATTTTATTTGAATTGTTCAAGATTCTTAATTCTGTCACGAGGACAGATGTCGAACCAAACATTCCAGCATACGTGTAACATCTGACCTATGTCAGCAGGCCATCATGGATGTTATTCTGAATGTCACTTGTACTTGGGTTTCAATCGGATTTGTTGTTATCTTTTAGTAATGCATTTATGTAGATTTGTTTGATAAAATTGGACGCGATTAAATCAATTTAAATGGAGATTTAATTTGAATCAAATCAAAACTTTTTTTTGGAGGATGTTTGAAAAATAAATATTAACAGAATATTCTACAATTCTAGATGTGATCCAATGCTCATTGAAAAAGCCAAGAGTTTGCATTTCCATTCAAGGAGACTCAAACCTAATATTTGAAGTGTGTAAAAGTATTGAAGATTCCTTGTGTTAGGGTTTATCTTTTGGGTATTTGTTTGTGTTTGTGCATCATTCTAGCGCTTCCATTCTTATCTTAAAGCATAGAGTTTGGTTTGCTTAGTTGAGTTGTAATTCAATATTCTTGATACTGATTATTATAGTTATCACTTGGGATTAGTGATTGAGAGAAAATAAGATGGGTTATCATATTTAGGGGGATTCTAAATAGAAGGTCACTAGGATTAGGAAGAGGCATTGAACAACGTTGAAGTTGTTGTTCTTATAAGACTAATTGTACTAATTCAAAATAATGGATTTCCTTTCTTGGGTTGGAAACCCCCTCAGACGTAGGTGACGTTGCACCGAATTGGGTTACCAACTCTCTTGTGTTATTTATTGCTTTAATCGTTATTTGTTATCTGTCTTGCAAATTTTTTTTTTGTATATAATGTCCCAGACATTTGGTCTGACATTTATCCCTGTCTGAACATGATTTCAGACTTCTTAAATAAGACACTTTATTTCTTTCTTTAGTTGATGACAACCATTTGTATGATGGTCATTCACCTTGTGATACTTACACCAAATGTTTGGCTTGTTCCTTATTACCTCCCACTTTGGATTTCGATGAGAGGGATGACAAGTACTTCACATCGAATTTTCTCTCACCTAGTGTTGAGTGGTGTATAACTCTCTATAGACTTCTTGTTTCGTTTGAAGGTCACCTTGTCACAAATGGGCGACATGTAATGGCGTTTACTTTGTTGTTGAAAGGAATTAGACCTCTCAACGCCACACTTTTTGTGTCTTTGGAATTCTTCTCCGTGTTGTTTTCTTATTCCTTTATGTAGCCCTTAGTTTGTACCATAATCTTTGTCGTGGAGGTTGTAATCTCTTGGGCGAGAGACTCATTGAAATGCATGACTTTTTGACCATTTTGGAAAACTCCCACAACCATTTCTTGGTTGGGATGAACCACCTTATTAGTGGTCTCGTTGAACCTGGTGAGGTACTCTTTCAAATATCCAGAGTGTCTCTAGCAGACATAGAACAAACTAGTTGTTAAGACCCTTCAAAAGTTTTCTCAACGAGAACTGATTAAACAACTTGTTCTAGAGGTATTGGTAGATGGTTACTGAGGATCTAGGTAGACTCATATATTTCCTTAAGGCCCTCTCCTTTAACGTACCAAACAAAATCTTACACTTTACGAAGTAAATGATGCATATTATCGTCATTTAAGTGTTGATAGCAGTGCTCATGTGAGTCGTTTTTCCTTTAAAGGGAGTTTGGGGATCTAAGATCTCAATGCCCTCTAGTGGTTTATCTTCGGGTCGTTGTTGCTGGAGATACAAAATGTTAGTTTGCAAAGATTTATTATAGCGAAGTAATTCTTCTATAGTGACATGCATCTTTGCTATGACTCCTTGATAGCCATTGTTGCTGCTAGTGAAGCCACGTCTCACCATTGTGAAACGTTGATTATGACAACAACAAAATATTTCTGATAAGAGTGAGATACATGTTAGTTTTATCGAACTAGAGAGTGGGCATCAACTATACTTGCATTTAATACAATATAGGTTTTTTTTCTACGATAAAATGAGCAAGAGATATTTGTGTTGTAGACGTCATTATCTCCATCTAAAAATATAACCACTCAACCCATATATCTAGAGCTGTCAAAATAGGCTACCAAATCCTAAAAAGACCAACCCTAATGGACCTTAGACTTTTTAGCGTCGGACCAAAAAAACCATGTTATAATATGAGTTTGAATATTACTACCCGAGCACAACCATGTACGGGCTTCTGGCTATTCGACTTAAATGGACTTTTCATATATTATTTTTTTATACAAATATTAAAAAAATCATAATATTTATTTTAAATATAATAAAAAATTATATTATTTTAAATTTAATATATTTTTAAGTACTATATTAATTTTTATGAATACTTTAATATATTTTTGAATATAATATAGGTAGAAATTATATAAAATAATGGAAAAAATTTAGATAGAAACAAGCATAACACATAACACGTAGTTATACATATAGTTGATCACAATTTTTTTATTACTTAAAAAATCAAAATAAAATTTTATCTTTCCTTCATATATCACAATCATCTCATGATTCTAATTAATAAAGAAATTAAATTTTAAATACTTCTAAGAATATAGAGTTATATGTGTTTTCGTGCAAGTATTTTTCTAAAATAATACTTAAATATTTAAAATAAGAGAAATTAATAGAATAGAAAAAAAATGTGAAATAAAATACATAAAAATTAAATATTAATTTGATTATATTAATATATAATAATTAAAAAAGATAAAATTTAATGAGGAAATAAACATTAGTATTGTTTGGAGTGAAATATCATAAATATTAATATAAATATTTAAAATTTATAGTTATGCAAATTTAAGATGCTAGTCACAGCCCGGATTAGTTTAATGAGTAGCAGATTTGTTAGAGTCAAACTAAAAAACTCCTAAAAGATCTAAACTATAATTTTAAGACTCAATCCTTATAATTTTTTGGATATATATATATATATATATATATATATATATATATATATATTATAGCTCATTTGACTGCTCAACTTCGATGCAAGAAAATTATGTGGCCTGATTAATATTTTCCAAGTAAAACTTGTCAAACCATTGATTGTATTCGTCTTGCCCAATATTGAAAAACTACTATAAATAAATAACTAATATTCCACATTCAAGAGGTATATCTAGTGATGATTGTGAATGGCAAAAGAAGAAAGAAAAAAGTTGAAGAAGGATCAGATGCTATGTTGATAAGGTTTTAGTGTACAAGTGGAGTAATTCATATCAAAAGAAAATTGAACAACACTGAATATCTTTATCTCTAGCCACACAAACAAACACGAATCTATATTTGTACGAAGACTTCTCTTACTACAATGTTATTAAAATCAATTATAAGGCGATGTAAATGATAAATTTATGTTATTCCGGAACCATCCAAGAATTTCTAAAGAAGTGATCACTTTTTATATACCAAAATAAAGCTCTATTCTTAATTACTACCATTTCTAGCATCAAACCCTTCTTCTTCGTCTTGTCCGTTCCAAATGGAAGCAACAGAAACAAGACCAGAACAAGTAGTTCTTCACGATGGACCACCACCTGAAGAACAACAGTTGCAATCTCTCATGTGCAAGGTAAACCAATCTTACCTTCTTTCTTCTGCATGCATGCGCATGCATATAATCTTCTTGACTATTGATTATAACTTTTTTTTAACAGTGCTGTGTGTTAAAAGTCTCCATTCATTGTCAAGGCTGCATGAGAAAAGTCAAAAAAGTCCTCCGAAGCATAGATGGTAATAACAACTAATGATGCTATTGCTAATATTTATCTTCTCTTTCTGTATAATCTTTATTATAATTTCTTAATTTCAGGTGTTTATCAAACGACGATTGATTTGAAGCAACAAAAAGTTGTAGTAATGGGAACCGTGGACACCGATACGCTGATTAAGATACTCGCGCAAACGGGAAAACGAGCGGAGTTATGGCCGGACACAGAACCAATAAAGAAGAAAAAGAAAAAGAAGAAGAAAAAGAAGAAATCTAAAGCAGAGAATAATCAGAACACAGATCAGAAACAAAGCGACGGAGATAGCAGTGAAGAAGGAAACCAAACCGACGGTAACGAAAACGAAGCTGTTAAGGTAGTTGCTCAAGACACAGCACCGAGAAATTCAGCCAATGAAGGCGGCGGCGGCGGTGGCGGTGGAGGTGGAGGTGGTGGAAATATAAATGTTACTAGAATGGGTGAAGGAGGGTGGCCAAGCGGTAGAGGAAGTGTACAATTCCAAGAACTAAAGCCTGAGGTGAGACACGTTATGAATTTCCCAGGCGGTAACGGTAACCAGTTACCGGTCGCGGAGAAAAGAGTTACGGTCGCCATGGAGAACGGAGCCGGAAACGACGGTGGATACATGAGGAATAGAACTTTTTACAGAGGGCAAAAAGGGAATAATGAAGGTTTAAATGTTACTTTCGAACAACCACCTTCGGGTGATTGGAATCAGAATCAGATGCAAGGTAATGGGCCTTTTGGTAATGGGCCGGGCCCGGGGCCAGGCTCAGGACATGTTTCGTTTATGGGCCCACCTAATGAAAGTTCTCCACGGAATCAATACCCACCGCATTATCATGGTCACGCACCAGCATCTCCTACTGCGGTGTTTGGTGGAAGCAGCTTTCATACGGCGTATACTCCTTCGATGAGATACGGTGCATCGTATTGTACGACATCGTCGCAACCATATTCGTATACTTATGCACATCAAAGTAATGAATCTGACTCGGAATCTTATAGTTATACTACACCTTCACGCCGGTCACATTCATTTGAATTATTTAGCGATGAAAATCCTAATGCTTGTTCAGTTATGTGATATTATTACCTATCAGTTGAATTGTAACCGCCACAAGTAACTTTCTTTGTAATTAATTAGTTGGTTGGTAATTAGTAACGTTGGCTAATGCTACTTACTGCATTAGCTTAGTGAAAATATGGGGTTTGACTCCTATTGTGGAGGAGTTGAAGTTGGAGGAGATGAAGTTGGATATGTTTGCTAATGTTAGGCTATATTGATGCGTAAGATATCTTTTCTGTGGAATAATACTTCAAATCGGGTATGTAATTTTAAGAAATTAGTTTGAGACGGGAAAATATGAACAAACTAAAGTTTGTTGGTTCATTATTGAATTTCATGTTTATGTTACTTTTTTCAGAAATGCTATCTTGACATTGAAAACCGCTACACCTTATCCATTGTAAATATTACTAAAAATATTAAACGTAAATACGTAAACAACATTGTAAATATTAAACATAAATTATAAATAATAAAATAAAGTTGATTAATAAAATATAAAAAAATTGATTAATAAAATTATAAGTTTGAATAATTAACGTTCAAATATTAAAAATAATTTTTAATAGTAAACAAGGTTGATTAATAAATATGTAGAGTATTGGTTAATCACATAATTGTATATCATAGTCTTTCAATTTAATTTTTTTAAAAATTATTATAATATTTTAATGTTCACATAATTGATCAACAATGTAGATGTATGATATGGGTGTAAAAATATCATTTTTTTTAAATAAATAATCATAATCATTTATTATTCTTACGAATACCACTTTTTTAACTTTATGAAAAAGTTTACGTGAATTGTGAGTGCACCTTTTACGTGAGCGCATTTTTTATGGACACGGGAGTAGTTATTATTATTATTAGACGTGTAATTTAATTTTTAGTATTTGGTTAATGTTAATTTTGTATATGGTTAATAATAATAAAAAATTGATTAGATATGGTTAATGATAGTTATGCACGTGATTTTAAAATTACATCGATTCTATTTGAATAATACTTCTCTCTTTCGATTGCTCTTTAGTCTTTTCTATTTTCTCAATTTGCAAATAACTTGTAATTTAAGTTATCCAACAAATTGGCATATAGAGCATTGGTTCAATAATCTCCATCCATGGCAAATTAGAGTATAACCTCCAATTAGTTCCGAACCAATCTACCAGTTTTCAAGAGAGAAAACTATGATAGATGGTATGCGTAAATGAAAGTGATATTCTGATTTCAATATGTGCTTGAAATCGTGAATGGTGATTTTTTGGCATTATAGGCAAATGTTATTGAGGCGCAAAGAGTTGCTCATCGTGAAATGAGCAAGAAAGATGGAAAATGCTTGTTTTTGATCCATCAGTGTGTGGTTCAATTATCTTTGAGAAGATCATTAAGCAAGAAACGACCAAAGATGTGTGGGATACTCTCGATAAGTTGTATGATGGGGATGTGAAATTGAAGAAAGTAAATATGCAATCTTTGAGGAAACATTATGAGAATTTACAGATGAATGATGGTGAAGCCATTGCTGACTTATTCTCAAAGTTGGTAGTTTTGACAAACCAAATGAGGTTGTGTGAAGAGAAAGTCTATGAACTATGGAAAATTGAGATTCTCTGAATGATGGTGAAGTCATTGCTAACTTATTCTTAAATTTAGGAATCTTTGGACTGAAATTTCATCTCTTGAAGCGCATGAATTGAGGTTATAACATAGAAATTAATAAAAGGTGATTGAATAAGCTTTGCAAGCCAAATCTATGGTTATCTATTGACAAGTACAATTATCTATTGTTATCTATTGTTATCTATTGTTACATTGTGTATCTAAGGTTACGTGAATAGTTTGGCTTACGCGAAAATAAAAATAAAGTGATAAATTAGTTTAAATAAATTAGATAATAAGTAAGGAGATGAAACTTCGACTCTTGTCTGCCAATTCCATTCATACAAAATGCAGTTGTTTATTATTATGAGAATCTACTTTATCGATAGAAAATATCCAACTAATAACGACGCTCGCTTTTGGGTGTCTGTCAACAGATTCCTATATACGTTAAAAACTGACTTTCATAGTGAAATTAATATATCTAAGATTCTTTTGAAGTTGAAAAAAAAATCTAAACTAGTTTAATAGAAAATACTAAAATTAAGTGTAGCATTCACTTTCATCGGTGCACTATTGAACTCTAAACACGCATTTACTAGTTTCGTAGTGCAAAATTCCATTTTCAAAATAGTAATAATTTCTCCATTGATTTAAAGATGCATTCGCTACCTAAAAATTAAAGGGTTTAAATAAAGGTATTGGATACCAATCACACGCTTTCGCTACATAATTGGTATCTATAACTTCTACTTTCATAGTAAATTCTTACTTTTCAAAACTAATTTTTCAAAATAGAAATTTGAAGTATTTTCTCGATTAATTCAGACTATGGTTTCATGCGCAGTTAGAACTGATCATTCAAATTTCTAAGTCAGATACCCCTTGTAGGGGCATAAATAGTATCTCAGTGTTTCTACTTTCGTAGAAAACATTTTCTATCATTTACACAGAAATTGCAAAACAAAATTATCTCATAACGATCTACTCAGACATAATGCAGTAAATAAACAAACAACATGTAATTGATGAAGACATAATAAAATTTAGCAATTAAAAGGAATCTGGAAAGTGTAGAAAAATGAATAATTGCATAAAATAAATGGTTTGAAGGGAGACCGTTGATTTGGTACAATGCTGAACTTAAAATAATAATGCGGGAAAGTAGCAACAACGACAACATAAAATAGAAATCAGCAACAATAAAAGTGTAGAAAATAAAATTACATAAGCACTTCTGTCATACCCTGATTTTGTCCGGGCATTTTAAATTTTCATAAATTCGATTTAATTTTCAGTTTACATCATATGTACAGCATAACATCCATTTTATCATTAATAATACCTAAAATATCAGTCAGGATAAATTTATTGAAAATACAGACAAATCGGTTGAATCATTTTCTCAAGAACGTGCACAAATCAGCGGGTAAAAAGTTTCAAAATTAAAATTACAGACACCAGTATTATTAATCTACGGTTCACGTAGTTTAACCTGGTGTGCTCGTTATATTTTTCAGCGACCGTTTCGGTTGCATTTTGACCCGCTTGAGCCTTTTAACCGGTGAAAATTTATTTCAGCATTTGAAGAAACGCTGTATTTTTTCAATAAATATGTTTTGTGCTGATCATTTTAATGTGTCTGATTTAATGTTTCGAGCAAATTTTCGTCCGACTTCTATTTATAATCGGTCCTTTTATTTTGTTATAGTATTCAAAATTAGAGATTTATCTTATTATTATATTTTTCTAAATTAAATTATTATCTAATAAATATTTTTCTTTAAATAATATATAATAAGAATTATTAATAAAAAGAAAAGGAAAATAAAATTAGGATATTTCACGTTTCCTCTCTCCCTCACGTTTCCTCTTAGACACACCCACACACTACACTCTCTCACACATTACTCACTCTCACACGTTACTCTGACAGGATAAAGAAAAGAAAAACAAAAAGAAAAAGAAAAAGAGGATATCTCACTCTTCTTCCACACAATAGATAACACACACAGAGCTCTCTCCTCAATATCTCCACTCTCACAAAAAGAAAAAAAAAACTCTTCTTCTTGACCTTTTCCGTCGCCGCTCATATCCCTCCATTTCCACACCTTGCCTTTTCCCTACAACAACCACCTTCCATTCACCTTCAACCTTAGCCATCAGTGATTCATCATCGAATCCTCCACACCGACCGCGATACCTCCACCATGGACCACCACCAACACCTCTTTAAAATTCATCTCAACCTCCGCCGATAAATTATCCTCACAACGACCAAGTATGATCTAACAACCATCACTTCGAAACCATCTCAGATCCGCCGTTAAACCCACATCCTTCCTCCGAAAAACCACCACTGCAAACGTCTTCAATCCCTCATTCCCTTCCGTAACATTCTGGATGCTGGGAATTTTCAACAACAACAACAACACTTCAACATTGAAGCTGAACAACAATACTTCAATAGTGAAACAGAACCAAGACCAAACTCACAAAAAACTATCCTTATTGGCCGAAATTGTAAATCTCCCTTTTGTTGTTTCCGTTGTCGATTTCGTGAGTTCCTTTATCCTTATTGATGTCTCATTATTTGTTTCGTTAAGAGAAAAATGTGTCGGTTGGTTTTTGATTTGGAGAAGAAATGAATAGCGATTAGAATGAGAGTCAAAGAAGGGGAGAACATGGCTTTTCTATATTTATGAAAGTTGTGTTTTTATGTGAATCTTTTTCAATAAATTTTGTTTTATTCTTATAATTATTTTACTTAATATATAATTGAAAAAGCTAATGGTTTTACGTTCCATATTTTCAAAATTTGAGATGAAAGAGGTTTTGTTAAGGTTTGACTTTTCCAATTTAGTTTTTGTTTACGTTAATTAGTTTTATTCCCATGTGTTGATTATGAAGTAAGATTAAAGATGGAAAATGGTTCCCCATGTGCTGATTCTCCTCACTTTTTTTTACTATTATTGTCTTTATTATTTCATGTTATTATTACAAAGGTGGACTTATGATAGAGTATTGGGTTGATATTCTTTGAGCCCATTAGTTATTTTTGCAAATAATATTGGAATATTGCTTGACGTTTATTTCATTTTGAATCGGACTTGGAACCACGGATTCAACAACTAAATGTCGCTATTTCGCCAAAATTTCAATATATTGATTGTGTATTTTCACCGGGTTTCGGTCCTTACATGCGGCACTTCAATTCCGTGGTCGTTATGTATAAACCGGTTTATGAGCACATGACGGTCGATTCAATTCGATTAGTTAATATTCGATATTGTCATTTATTTCTTTTTAAGTCAACTAATTAATTAAAATGTCGATTAATTAACTAATCTTAATTAACTTAATTATTTGATTATATTAATTTTTAATCGAATAAATTTGATAATTAATTTTAATTACCTTAATTAGACGACTTAATTGAATTTTAATTGATTATATTTAAATTGAAATTTTAATTGAATTTCACGATCATTTTCTGCTACCATTTCATGATACAAACCCAAATTCAAAACAAAATCGAACAATTCTCGATTCAATGTTGAGCCCATTTCGAAACACCTTTGTAAGTCGATTTCTCTAAGCATCGCTATCAACCTCACATAGCTTACTCTTGGGCTTTCTTACAATGAGACTTATTCGATTTTATCGAGTAGAAGAACAATACACTAAATAGAATTCATTTCATTCATAAACACAAATTTAGAACCTTGATCCAACATCGAGTATTTTTTATCCAAATCAAATTAAAATACCCAATCACAATCAAATACCATCTCATTTTGGAAATGAAAAGGGGGGTGACTTTGAGTTTTCAATTCCTCTCCTCGGTTATTTGAATACGAGTTCTTTTACTCGGTTAGTCAAATAGTCGTCATTCCTAATTCACCTAAGCACAATCAAATCGAATCATTTTATGAATAAGAAACGAAAAGGGAGATGACTTTGAGTCTTTAATTTTTCTCCTCGATTATTTGAATACAAGTTCTCTTACTTGGTTAGTCAAATAATTGTCGTTCTTCTACAAACTTCCAAACCCCGATTAAATCAAAACACTTTCACAACAAGCTAAATGAAAAGGGAGGTGACTTTGAGCTTTCAACTTCTCTCCTCAGTTGTTCGAATACGAGTTCTCTTACTCGGTTAGTCGAACAACTATCATTTTTTCACAAACATATAACTTAATCAAAATATTTTCATAGTAAGCTAAATAAAAAGGGAGTTGACTTTGAGTTTTCAACTTCACTCCTCAATCATTTGAATACGAGTTCTCTTACTCGGTCAGTCGAACAATTGTCATTTTCACCAACTCATACCGTAAGTCAAATCATTCTCAATCAAAACGATACGAAAAAGGAGATGGTCTTGAGTTTTCAATTCCTCCTCTCAAATGCTTGGATATGAGTTGTCTTACTCAGTCATTCAAGTACTTGTCGTCTATTCTAAAATACATCAACCATACACAACCTTATTTTCATAACCACTCAGATGAAACAGAAAGTGATCTAGAGTCTTCTATTCCTTTTCCCGATTATTAGGATACGAGTTGTCTTACTCGGTTATCCGAGTATTCGTCATCTATTCAAAACACCTTAATTATTATCAAATTCTTTCTATAATTAAGGATGAAAAAGAAAGTGGTCTATAGTCTTCTATTCCCTTTCCCGACTGTTAGGATACGAGTTGTCTTACTCGGCTATCTGAGTAATCGTCATCCAACCAAAAACATCTCAACCAATCAAAACACCCAACATATTAATTCAACTCGTCACCCCCGTGTGACCAAAACTCTTTTCAGAAAGAACACTATTTAATCCTTTCTATTGTGCACAACAAACCAATGCTTAAGCCTCCGCCGAGAGTAAACAAGCCAACGTTTAGCCTTTAGAACGCAATCTAAATAGTTGTTCACTAAAAGACACCAACTAATCGTAGTCCCCGAACTACGAATGCTCTGATTTCCTTATTATACCATAAGGATACGTAGGCAGGAGATTGCTGTATCTTCGCGAGCACACTAATAAAAAACCTATTTTTCCCTTTATGAGGTTCTCATCCTTTTTAATCTCTAATATTTTATAACCCAAAGATAACAAACAAACATAAATTAACACTCAAAATGCAAATTAGAACTAAAAGGTTCCCGTTTAGTACAACGGACGTAAGGGGTGCTAATACATTCCCCTTACGTAATCCACTCTCGAACCCGAATATGGTTGCGATGACCACTATTCCATTTCCTAAAGGTTTTATCGATATTTTCCTATCCCTTCATTGGGATAAATAAAGTTCGGTGGCAACTCTGTTCGAACGTAATTTTTTCCGCGACCATCGCGAGGAATCGTATTTTTCGAGATGCGACAACTTCAACGTGAAGTGTTTATGTTTTAACAAAGTAAATTTTTTGCTTAAGATATCTTGAAGATTGCGTTTATGACACGATACAATCACTATGAATACACAATGATATCGTTCGGTGTGTCTAATGCCCCCGATGTGTTTATGGAGTATATGAATAGGATCTTCCATCCATATTTGGATCAGTTTGTGGTAGTGTTTATTGATGATGTTGTGGTGTATTCAAAATTAGACGAAGATCATGTTGGACATCTTTGAGTTGTGCTTCAGGGTTTGAAAAAGAAAAAGTTGTATGCCAAGTCATCCAAATGTGAGTTTTGGTTGCAAGAAGTGGGCTTTCTCAATCATGTGATTTCTAGGTGTTAAATATCAGTTGATCCTACTAAGGTAGATGCAGTACTACAATGGGAGGCTTTAAAGTCAGTTATTAAGATCATAAGTTTTCTGGGGTTAGCTAGTTACTACCGAAGATTTATCGAGGGATTCTCGAAGTTAGCTCTACCTTTGACTCGGTTGACTCGAAAGGGTTAAGCTTTTGTGTGGGATATCCAATGTGAATAGAATTTATGGGAACTGAAGAAGAAGTTGATGACATCACTAGTTTTGATAATACCAGACCCGAAGGAACCTTTTATGATATATTGTGATGCATCTAAGATGGGCTTAGGCAGTGTGTTTATGCATAATTGACATGTGGTAGCTTGTGTTTCGCGACAATTGAAGATTCATGAGAGGAACTACCCTATCCATGATTTAGGTTGGCAATTGTTGCATTTGTGCTGAAGATATGAAGACATTGCTTATATGGTTCTAGGTTCGAAGTATTCATCGATCATAACAGTTTGAGATATTTGTTTGATCAGAAGGAGTTGAATATGAGACATAAGAGATGGTTATAGCTTTTTAAGGACTATGACTTTGGTTTGAATTACCATCTCGATAAAGCCAATGTTGTAGCAGACGCGGAAGTCCAAGTAATTCAAAAACTTGAGCTTGGTGTGCGAGTGACTACTGATAGTGTGAGATTGGGCATGCTAAAGCTGACTAGTGGTTTTATTAATGAGATCAGAGAGAGTCATAAGCTGGATGTAGCCTTAGTTGATTGTCTATCATTAATTAACCAAAGTGAAGATGAAGACTTCAGAGTTGGCAAGAATGGGATCCTAAAGTGTCGAAATAGAGTTTGTGTACCTGATGTGCCAAAACTTAAGAAAATGATTTTGGAGGAGAGTCATAAAAGCATATTTAGTATTCATCATGGGGCTAATAAAATGTACCAAGATCTCAAGAAGATGTTTTGGTGGCTATTAATGAAGAGAGATGTTGCACAATTTATTTATTCATGTTTGACTTTCTAGAAGCCGAAGATTGAGCATTAGAAATCGTATGGACTGATGCAACTGTTGGATATTCCTGAATGGAAATGGGACAATATATTGATGGATTTTTTGATTGGTTTTCCAAATATCCTAGAGGATTTGATGTGATTTGGGTGATTATGGATAGACTGACTAAATCGGCGCATTTCATCCTGATTATGATTAGTTTTTCATTGCAGAAGATGGCTGAGATGTATATTGGTTTAATTGTGAAGTTTCATGGTATTTAGTTGAGTATTGTGTTTGACGGAAACCCGAGATTCATGTCCATGTTTTTGGAGAGTTTGTAGGAGGCTTGGGGTACTAAGCCGAGGTTGAGTTCTGCTTATCATTCGCAGATAAATGATCAGACTGAGAGGACTATCCAGTTTCTGGATGACTTATTGAGGGCTTGCGTCTTAAAGTAAGGAGATGTTTCAGACGGTTTTATGCCATTGATCGAATTCACGTACAATAACGACTACTATTATAGTATTGAAATGACACCATCTGAGGCTTTATATGGAAGGATGTGTATGACTCCTCTATGTTGGTTTGAGTCTGAAGTGTTGGTGTAAGCCCTAGAGGCCAATACTTTTGGTACTTGTATCGAATTATTTAAAGGCATTTTCTTTATTATGGTTGATTAATAAAGTCCCTAGAATAGATAGTCCGTTTAATGTATTAAGTGTGACTTAATCATGAGAACACATTAAACATAAGGGCACTATTCTTAAAGTATCCGTAGTCGAGCTTTAATGTGAAGTGGGATAACATTAAAGCATTAAGACTATTATGTTTGTAGACTGATGATCACATCTCATGGATCATGGATAAAGAGTTATTAAGTCTTAAACATAGGTATGAATATTAGGAGTAATATTTATACCGGATTGACCCGCTATGAGAATACTATATAGAAAGTTATGCAAAAGTGTCATAAGTTATTCTCATGGTGATAATAGTGTATACCACTCTTCGACCTGAAACCACTATGGATCCTAGATGTAGAGTCGAGTGCTTTGTTGCTGATCTAACGTTGTCCGTAACTGGATGACCATAAAGACAGTTGATGGGTACTCCATGAAGCATGCTGAGGGACATGAGTGTCCTAGATGGAATTTGCCAATCCTGCGTAACAGGATAAATGTCTATGGGCCCAATATTGAACTGGACAAGGGTGACACGGTCTATACCTTGTGTTCAATATAGACATAAGGGCAAAGGGGTAATTATACACATAATTATTATCACAGGAGGTTTTGTCAGATCACATGACATTTTCGTGACTTGGGTAGCAGTGATGTGTTGCTAGATACCGCTCACTGTTTATTATGTTAAATGCGTGATTTAATATAATTGCCAACGCCGCGAAAACCTATAGGGTCACACACAAAGGACGGATTGATGAGATATAGAATAATTAAGGAACATCGTAAGGTACGGTGTACTTAAGCAGAATACGAAATATGGTAAGGTACCAAATACTTAAGTGATTTTGGCATATTATGAGATATAGGCCAAAATGCACTTAAGTGGGCTTTTTGGCTTGAAGCCCATACAAGTGGTTCTATAAATAGAGCTCTTGTGCAGAAGCTTTGTATGGGAATACAACACAACTGAAGAGTTGGAATTTCGTATCTCTCTTTCTCTCACTCAAAGCCTTCATTCATAACAGCTAGCACTGCGATTGAAGGAATCCGTTCGTGTGGACTGAGTAGAGACGTTGTCATCGTTCAACGTTCGTGATCGCCCCGTGGATCTGTATCAAAGGTTTTGATCATTATCAGAGATCTGCACCAAAGGTTTGAATCGCCACAAGAGGTAACGATTCTATCACTGATCATGCCCATTCGTAAGGATCACTAAATGGAGAAATTTTTAAATTCCGCTGCGCCTTGGATGGCAATTCTCCAACAGTGGTATCAGAGCCACTTACGAAACCATGAATCTGATAACTGTTTTTGTTCTGTAATAATATGATTAAAGACAGAACGAATCAAAGGTTAAATTGAGATCGATCAAGTTACATATATGTGATATATGTAATCCTGATGCAAAATACATTATATATGATATAGTGTTCTCGTTTCGTTCTTTCAAACCCTCGATGATTGTTTTCCTTTGAGCGATCAATGGTCATTTGCTTCTTGATCCGACATTAGTATGGTGAAGCAATGACGTGTTGATCAATCATACTGAATTAACAATCGAGATGTGTTTGACGGTCTGAAATTGGTGCATCAGGGTTAGTGACGACACAAAGGTTGTGTTGTCAGAGAGTTATGCGATTGGGGTATGACTGCACAAGAGTTGTGCGTTCTAAACACTTTTCCGAACAGTGTTAACCGGTTAACGCAATGCGAAATAAAAATTTTTGAGTTTTCAAACAGTGTTAACCGGTTAACGCAAGACGAAATTCAGTTTTCTGAGTTTTTCAAACAGTGTTAACCGGTTAACGCATATGGTTAACCGGTTAACGCAAGGCAGAAAAGAATTTTCTAAAATTTTCAAACAGTGTTAACCGGTTAACGCATATGGTTAACCGGTTAACGCAAGAAAAAATTCACCGGTTCGGCTAGAAAAAGTGTTTTGAAGTATCAAGTGTTGATACGAAAAACGACGTCAATTTTAAATGAATTGTTCATTAAAATTTTCGAGCAGGGGCGCTGCCCCCTTGACCCCTGTCCGGGCAGCGGACCCCCGGCTAACTCTGCGTAGTGTGATCGGTCGTCGAAATTTAATTTGATTTTAATTAATTAAAGGAATTAATAATAATAATAATAAAGTGTTTATTAGTGTCTTGTGGTGATCGGTTATGGCCTTAGTTTTCCTTTGTTTTGTTTTGGGTTTTTAAAATACGACCTGCGTGTCGTGCCTCTCTCTTAATCTCCCAAATGTAACTTCTTTTCTCATCTCACTCCCTCGTATGTAAAACGAGTTTCTTTCATGTAATGTAATGATATGGAGAAAGCAAAGAAGTCAGTGCCAAAGGAGGACAACCTTGAAGATCTTGCTTGGAGAAGCTTAGATCGTTGTAGGTTAGCTTAGGTTCTCTCATTGGCTTGGGAGAACAATTGCGCTAGGGGCCATAACTGTTTCATTTTGTTTGTATGTATGTTGATGCATGTGAATGTATGTTGATGCATGTGAGAGACGGTTTATATGATAAACAAGCCGGTGAGATCATAAAAATTGCAATTCCCTCAAAACTAAATATTAAGTTTTAAGCTTTCCAAGTTTTAACACTCATCAAGACTAGTATCGAATAATGTAGGTTTCGCCTACGCGAGGTGCATGTTCTATATTAGTAAGGTGCGATGGGATAATTGTAATATCCAACTGTTAAAACAATGGGTCAAACTTAACTAAACAAATTATAATAAGATTATATATATGTTTAGAAGCAAGAGTTGGGAATGATCCATATGATGGATTGGAATAAGGAGTTATTCACCCAACTGAAATTTTCGAGAGTTGTATGAGATACAATTGGAAGGAGTTCCTACCTAAATAACCTAGTTTTGTGTAATCCGCCTACGCGGACTTAGAACGAAGTGAAATATGGATCTCGACCCACTAGAAAATCTTCCAACGGGATTTTCCGAATCAGGTGATGAGGGTCATTTGTTTTGAGTAAAATAGTGGGAGCATGTTTAATTAAAGGCCTAATTAAATATGTCAATGATACTTATATTTTCATTAATCCTTGTGTAGATTACCATGACAGCAAACACCTCGAACAACATCCTGCGATCAATCCTTGATAAGGAAAAATTGTCTGGGACAAATTTTCTGGATTGGCACCGAAACCTGAGGATTATCCTCAAACATGATAAAAAGTTGTATGTCTTGGAGACACCTGTTCCTGAAGAGGAACCTCCTAGTTCTGCACCTAAGGCGGAAAGAGATGCTTATAAGAAGCATGTCGATGATGCCAATGAAACTGCTTGTCTCATGCTGGCTACCATGAACTCAGAATTGCAAAAGCAACATGAGAACATGTCAGCGTTCGATATGATCGAACACCTGAAGTTGCTCTATCAAGAGCAAGCAAGGCATGAGAGGTTTGAAGTTTCAAAAGCTCTTTTTCAAAGCAAGTTAGCTGAGGGAGCCCCTGTAGGTCCCCATGTACTCAAGATGATTGGGTATGTGGAAAACCTTGAGAGATTGGGTTTTCCCCTCGAAAAGGAACTTGCAACTGATTTGATTTTGCAATCGTTGCCAGATAGTTTCAGTCAATTTGTCCTAAATTTCAATATGATTGATATGGACAAATCTCTTCCTGAACTGCTCGCCATGTTGAGAACTGCCGAGCAGAATCTGAAGTCAAAAGGGAAGTCCATTCTGATGATCGGAAATGGAAAGAGACAGAACAAAAGGCCCACTAAATAGAGTGATAAGGGGAAAGGCAAGGAAGTTGCCAATCCCAGACCCACTGCTGCTTTGAAGCCTAGTGGAGGCATAGCAAAAGAAGGCACCTGTTTCCATTGCGGTAAGACCTGACACTGGAAGAGGAACTGCCCAAAGTACCTGGAAGATAAGAAGAATGGAGTAGAGACTTCAACTTCAGGTATTTTTGTTATTAATTTATCTACTTCTGCATCATGGGTATTAGATACTGGATGCGGTTCTCACATTTGTACAAATGTGCAGGAACTAAAAAGGAGTAGAGATTTGGCAAAAGGTGAAGTCGACCTACGAGTTGGCTATGGAGCAAAGGTTGCTGCTTTAGCCGTAGGAACTTTTGTATTGACTTTACCTAGTGGTTTAATAATTCAGTTAGAGAACTGTTATTATGTACCTGCAATTAGCAGGAATATTATTTCCATTGCTTGTTTGGACAAGTTTGGTTTTTCATTTATAATAAAGAACAATTGTTGCTCAATTTATTTGAATGATATATTTTATGCTACTGCACGAATGAACAATGGACTATATGTCCTTGATCTTGAAATGCCTATTAATAACATTAATACAAAAGGGTGAAACCTAACGAGTTAAAACCAACTAGGTAAGAATATTGAAACTCTTCGATCAGATCGAAGTGATGAGTATTTAATCCTAGAGTTTGATGACCATCTAAAAGAGTGTGGGATCCTATCCCAACTTACTCCTCCTGGAACATCCCAATGGAAGGGTGTATCTGAGAGAAGAAATCGAACCCTGTTGGACATGGTCCGATCCATGATGAGTCACACCAATCTTCCTAACTCCTTTTGAGGATATACACCATTGACATCAGCTTACACACTTAACCGCGTTCCATCCAAAAGGTTGAAAAGACACCATATGAGATATGGAGTGGTAAGAGACCAAATATGTCTTACATGAAGATTTGGGGTTGCGAAGTTTATGTGAAACGACAAATTTCAACTAAGCTTGAGCCCAAATCTGACAAATGCTTATTTGTGGGGTATCCTAAAGAAACAAGAGGATATTATTTCTACAATCCTTCTGAGGGCAAACTGTTTGTCGCTCGAACTTGAGTTTTCCTAGAAAGGGATTTTAATTCCAAAGGAACCAGTGGGAGGAAAGTAGAGCTTGAAGAAATTCAAGAATCACAAAGCATCGATACACCTATGGAGGAATTAGAGAAGGAAACACAAGTAGTTGTGTAAGAGCAACCTGCTCAAGTAGAACAAGACCAGCGTAGGTCAGGAAGGATACGTCACCTACCTGAGATTTATGGATATCTGATCAAGGTGATGTATTACTCATGGATCAAGATGAGCCTGTGACCTACTCATGGAATCTTCGCCTTGATGAAACAGTAAAACTGTATGGATTCATCAAGAACGAAGATGAGCCTTGTGTCTACAAGAAGGTTAGTGGGAGCATCATCGTATTCCTGGTATTATATGTAGATGACATATTACTCATTGGAATCGATATCCCTACCCTGCAACAAGTAAATTCTTGGTTGGGGAAATGCTTTTCTATGAAGGACCTGGCTGAAGCAGCCTATCAGAATCTATAGAGATAGATCATGAAATGCTTGGCCTAAGTCAGAGTACATAGACAAATTGCTAAGACGCTTTAATATGAATGATTCCAATTTGGTTATGTGTTTTGCTTAAATGGTGGCACTGTGAGCTTGAAAAGTTCAACGCAAGATGCAGTTGCTGATTCTACAATTGAGGGCGAGTATATTGCTGCCTTAAGTGCAGCAAAGGAAGCTGTTTGGATCAATAAACTTGGCATAGTCCCTAGCATTGTGGATCCCATTGGTCTCTATTATGATAACAATGGTGTTATCGCACAAGCTAAGGAGCCTAGATCTCACCAACGATCCAAACACATACTTAGACGTTGTGTGAAAATATGTAAAGTACCTACACTTGACAATGTTGCTAACCCACTGACAAAGCCTCTTGCGCAGCAGAAGCATGATGGCCATACTAGATCAATGGGCGTACGGGGTATGCCTGATTGGCTCTAGTGCTAGTGGGAGATTGTTGGTGTAAGCCCTAAAGGCCAATACTTTTGGTACTTGTATCGAATTATTTAAAGGCATTTTCTTTATTATGGTTGATTAATAAAGTCCCTAGAATAGATAGTCCGTTTAATGTATTAAGTGTGACTTAATCATGAGAACACATTAAACATAAGGGCACTATTCTTAAAGTATCCGTAGTCGAGCTTTAATGTGAAGTGGGATAACATTAAAGCATTAAGACTATTATGTTTGTAGACTGATGATCACATCTCAATGATCATGGATAAAGAGTTATTAAGTCTTAAACATAGGTATGAATATTAGGAGTAATATTTATACCGGATTGACCCGCTATGAGAATACTATATAGAAAGTTATGCAAAAGTGTCATAAGTTATTCTCATGGTGATAATAGTGTATACCACTCTTCGACCTGAAACCACTATGGATCCTAGATGTAGAGTCGAGTGCTTTGTTGCTGATCTAACGTTGTCCATAACTGGATGACCATAAAGACAGTTGATGGGTACTCCATGAAGCATGCTGAGGGACATGAGTGTCCTAGATGGAATTTGCCAATCCTGCGTAACAGGATAAATGTCTATGGGCCCAATATTGAACTGGACAAGGGTGACATGGTCTATACCTTGTGTTCAATATAGACATAAGGGCAAAGGGGTAATTATACACATAATTATTATCACAGGAGGTTTTGTCAGATCACATGACATTTTCGTGACTTGGGTAGCAGTGATGTGTTGCTAGATACCGCTCACTGTTTATTATGTTAAATGCGTGATTTAATATAATTGCCAACGCCGCGAAAACCTATAGGGTCACACACAAAGGACGGATTGATGAGAGATAGAATAATTAAGGAACATCGTAAGGTACGGTGTACTTAAGCAGAATACGAAATATGGTAAGGTACCAAATACTTAAGTGATTTTGGCATATTATGAGATATAGGCCAAAATGCACTTAAGTGGGCTTTTTTGGCTTGAAGCCCACACAAGTGGTTCTATAAATAGAGCTCTTGTGCAGAAGCTTTGTATGGGAATACAACACAACTGAAGAGTTGGAATTTCGTATCTCTCTTTCTCTCACTCAAAGCCTTCATTCATAACAGCTAGCACTGCGATTGAAGGAATCCGTTCGTGTGGACTGAGTAGAGACGTTGTCATCGTTCAACGTTCGTGATCGCCCCGTGGATCTGTATCAAAGGTTTTGATCATTATCAGAGATCTGCACCAAAGGTTTGAATCGCCACAAGAGGTAACGATTCTATCACTGATCATGCCCATTCGTAAGGATCACTAAATGGAGAAATTTTTAAATTCCGCTGCGCCTTGGATGGCAATTCTCCAACATGAAGAGCATGTTTTACTTGGACCAGAGATCGTGTAGTTGACTACTAAGAAGGTGAAGATGATCCAAGAGAAGATGAAGGCGTCTTAGAGTAGGAAAAAAAGTTACCATGATAAGCAGATGGAGGTTCTTGAGTTTTGAGAAGGCGATCATATATTTATGAGAGTCGCTCATGTGACTGTTGTTGGACGTGTGATGAAGTTTAAGAAGCTTACTCATAGCTTCATTGGTCCATATCTGATTACCCAGTGAGTGGGATCTATTGCCTATAGGGTGGCCTTGCCACCATTCCTTTCAAATGTGCATGATGTTTTTTATGTATCCCAACTCAGGAAGTATATTCCTGATCCATCTCATATAATTTAAATGGATGATGTGCAAGTCAGGATAATCTGATTCTCGAGGCGTCACCCATGAGGATTGAGGATCGAGAAGTGAAACAACTCAGAGGTAAATAGATTTCTCTAATGAATGTGGTTTAGGGAGGATCCGCTAGGGGTAACATGACATGGGAGTTGGAGAGTCAGATGAAGGAATCTTATTCGAATCTGTTTTTGCCATGTAATTTTTTAGGGAGAAAATATTTCTAAGTGAGAGAGATTTGTAACACTCCAATTTTAAATTAATATTTTATTTAACCATTGAAGTCTTTTTGTATTAATTGTGTTATTTTGGTGTGCTAAGGATGTATGGGTATTTTAGTAATTATAATTATTGAGATTATAGAGTTAAGAGTAAAAAAATAAAAATAAAAATTATTTGAATTATTAGAGGTATTTAAATAATTTTAATTAGTTAGTGATAATTGGAGAAAATTGAATTATTAGGAATAATTCATATTTTTGAGATTTTTTTTAAAAATATTTATTTAATTGGAATTTTTATTTAATTAACATAATAGAAATATATGAATTGTGAGTTATGGGGTGAAATTATAAGTTTAATGAAATTTGAGTGTTAATGAGTAATAGCCAATAATTGAGGGAGAGTTGAGAATTAACAAAATTCTTTTTAGGTTATTTAAATAGAAAAGGTGAGAGATTGATATTTAGTCTGATAGGTAAAAATGGAAAATAAAGAAAGAGACAAGGAACCTTATGGAGCTATAGGAAGGAAAAACTATCGCGAAAAATTTAAGAGATTATGCGATTCTAATTTAAGGGTGAATTTCTTTACTGATGGGTGATCATAGGCAACCTGGGTGGTGAAGGATCCTTACCCTCTCATCAGCGTCAATAATATATTTTGTTTCCTTATGTAATATGTTTGACCAAATAGGGTTTTGGCAAAACCCTATTGGCATCAATTGATTAAAACTTAGTTTCTTTGTGTTAATTTGGTGATCAAATGGGATTTGTGATAAATCTCCTATGGTCATCGTAAATGGTTTGTTATTAATGAGATTTTGCATTGTTGTATGATATTGTTATAACATGTCTTAACATGATATGTATTGTGATATGTGGTGTGTTACTGTGAAAATTGGGTTTGTTTCTCAATTCCTATAACTTTTACGATCTGTATTTTTCCATAAATTTTTTCAAAAGTCAGAAATCTAATATTTTAAAAAAATTGGACTTTTTCACAAACATTGTAACAAAAAAACAGATTTTTTTTAGGAGGTAGCGTTGCGAGGCGGTTGGTCTAGCGGCTGTAGCACCTCAAATTTGCACCTACCTTTTGTACATTCATTTTCATATTAGGTCATTAACATAACATAGTCCACTGCATAACATTGCATTGTCCTTTGCCCAAGTGCAAGCCATCAGACAAGATTAGGTCAACTAGTTAGGAGGATCAGTCAAGCAAGCAAGCAAATGCATTCCTCAAGGAAACAAAGCCCTAGGATTGGGTCAACATGTTTACAGGACCTAGGGGTCCTTTTGAAGTGGTTTGGTCAAAGATTGGGTGCTCAGAAGTCATCATTCATTGTTCAATCCATCAGAAACCCTAGAAATTCAATTGTGGTCAACTGTGGTCAACTGTGCCTGTTTTTATGGATTTGAAGGTGGGAGTTGGATTGAAAGGCTTCATTCATGTCCATACAAGTCTTATTTGACATATCAAAGATCAAGATTGGAGAAAATAAAGTCAGATCAAAAGTTTCCAAAAATAGCAAGTGACCTGTAATTGGAAACTGCCAAAAATGGAAAGTTCTTCTCCTCAAATTTACATCATCATACAAGCTTCAAATGAAATTTTGTCCAACATGAAAGTTGAAGATCTTGTTCTCCCATTTCCAAAAAGTCCAAGAACACTCATTTCTCATTTATGGTTGGCAAGTTATGATCAAATCATTTTCAAGAAAAGTTGAACTTCAAAGTGAGATAACTTTCAAACCATTTGGCCAATTTGAGTGAGGTTTTTTGCTACAAGTCACATTTGACATGCTCTATCCAAATCCTCCATCACATTTCACCAAAAATCATCCAATCAAAATGGCCTTTTTTTAAGTGACTTGAATTTAAAAAGGGAGAGGTGAAAAATTGACTTTGAAATTAATCATTGTCTACACATTCTACCAATTGCAAATGATCAAAAACCATATTTGGGATGTGTTTAGGCCCATTTTCGTGCACTGTAGCATGCACCCCCATGCATAATATTTGGTTTAGCAATTTGCACATAACTTTCATTTTGATTAATCCTTGTGTTTTGGCTTAAGTTTAATTAACAAGGTTCATTAACAGTTGGTACATATAGTTAATCATAACAGAAAACACACTGAGCATTCCATTTCTACTCAGATCTAGATCTAGAAAAAAAAAACTCTCTCAATTCTTCACTTGGATTTTTTCTGAAAAATTTCCAAAGAGCTTGTGCCATTGTTCATTGATTCATCACTTACTATCATTTTGGAAGCTGTTGTAAGCATAGATCCATGACTGTTCAAGCAAAACCAACACTGTTCCATTGAACCTCTTCCATGGCAGTTGAGATTTTGAGCTGGAATTGAAGCAACTGAACCTTCAACACTCCTCCATTCATCATCTGGAACCTCAAGGCGCTTCTGTTTCAGCTTGTCACGGCCAAAGAACCACGAATCCATCCCTGTTCTTCAAATCAGGTAGGAATTCAAACCTTGCCATTGTTAAAATTGAGAGATGCTTTGAATAGATCTTGCCATGCTGAGTTCAATGAACTTTAAATCGTGAAAAATCATTGAGTATTAAGAGAGAAATGTTGAAATGAAGTTTGGTTGTCAAATGTTATGTTGCTTGTTTCTTCCATGCTAGCTCGAATTAGGGAAAACCAAGGTTGGATTATTGATGAGCATTAGGAGATGAACATATTGGTATCTCATTTGTTGAAATCTGGAACAAAAGTTCATCGCGATGATGAACATGATGAATGCTTGCATAAACCCTAATTTTTCAACCCAGAAACCCGTGTTTGATCTGCTGGGATTTCGCCTTGTATGTATTTCGTGTTTCATGGCCATGTGACCAATTAGCGCTTGCCACGCCCTTAAGTGAAACGCGGCGTTTCACTTAAGTGGCCTTGTAATTACAAGTTTGCCATTGTCCGTGTTTAATTCCATTTAAATAATTTCCACTTTTCAATTTTTATTTCATTTGGCATGTTGATCTTAGAAAATTCATAACTCTTCCAATACTTGTCCAAATAACATGGGATTTTTTGTGAAATGCTCCTCATGATCTCTAATTTATTATGGTGATTTTTCCAGAATTTTTGCACGTGGGGATTTTTAATTGGGCTAGGGTTTGTTCATGTGTGTCCAATTTGTGTATGCCTTGCCATTTTGCTTGTGAAATGATGATGCTTGCTCCAATGACTCTCAAATATTTTGTGCTTAAACTAGACATGTTTATGGTTATTTTGGTATAGAGTTTTTAATTTTATCATTGCTGGTTGATGAGATATGATTTTTTGAATAGAGGTGTGACAATTTGTGTCACACCATTCATGTCCAACTTCATGATTTTAATTACCATGCTTATTGAACTCAAAATGGTCTAGATTTTTGCATGAAGATACTTGTGAATGTTTGGAATGCTTGTGAATTTTTCTGGAATTTTTGAATGCATTTCCTATTTGTTTGGTAATTTCTCCCCTGTTTGACCAATTGTTGACTTCTTGTGAGACATGATTTCATTTGATTTGTGAAATTCTAATGCTTAATTGGATGGACTTGAAATTTGACATGTGAATTGTAGACATCTTAAAGTGCATCATGATTTTAGTCCCATTCATTTATCATGTGTTGTTTCTGTTTTATGATTAATTGAAGTTGATGCTTGTTTTGATGCCATGAATGAGCTTGCTTGAACTTGTGTTGACTTTATGAATTTCATTGACTTGCTTCCCTTGACCCAAATGAGCTGAAATTTGGTATGATTTACATGTTATGAATGCTGTTTGACCATGAATTTTTTGGGAATTTATTGAAATGTTTATGATTTGGTTTGAGTTGAATCTTTCTGTTGACTTCTATGAGCTCCTATTTGCATGTTTTGTGCTATTTTGATCATGAAATGATAATGATGAATGATATGAATGTGAAACCACTTGGATTTGTTTCCTAATTGTTTGATCTTGATTTTGGATAAGTTTCATGTTCTGTTTTGACCTTTTGATATCATTTTGACCCTAGTCTTGTACTAGTGGTTTGTGCTCTCACATTTGAGCTGTGTTTCAGGTTAATAGCACAATGGCCTATGATTGATGATGCTTACACAATTGGAGTTGACTTGTTGCTTGTTCATGACTAACTTTGACTTTGTTTTGTAGGTTTTAAAACATGAGTTTGTGCCGTATGGCTTGCACCCTTTGTGCATTGTGATTATTGTTTGCCTGTAGAGATTAACTGTTGATCTTTGCTGTTTGGTTTTGGTTTGTCTAAGTACTGATTGTATTTGATTGATTTCAGGTACATTAGTTGCTTTAGTTCCATTGAGAACTTGCTTTGCTTTGCTTAAGAGCATTTGCATTGAGGTATAACATCCTAACTCCATGTAGTCTGGAAGACCTGGCCTGTTACTTGGCCAGGCACCTGTCTGAAGTCCTCCTTAAGAGGCAATGTTTGTGTTTGTTTACATTTGTCCTTGTACATATCCAAAGACCTCCTAAGTGAAGAGGCATTGGCAGATACCAGGGATGTGCAATCCATCCCCTGCTATTCTGTGTGTCATCTGCTTTGCTCACACTACTGTGTTGATGCATTGCAGATACTAGCCCAAGATCATTGTACATTGTGTCAGTCATATGTGTATAAGGGTTCCCACCTTCTGAACCCACACATTCATGTCTTAAGCTCTCCCAGGCCAGGGATAAGAGCTGTGAAGTCTCATCTTCACTCACCTTTCATCTGCTTCACCTTGACTCTCAATGTCAAGGTTAAGAGCTAACCTCACCCTGTTACAGTGGTTTGTTTGTCGAGGTTGACATGACCCCTCGACTAAAACCTAACCTTGATTGAGCCAACTGATTGCATATAGCGTGTGCTATTTGTGCTTGTGTGTTTGTTTTAGCTTGCTTCCTGTGCAAGTTAGGTTTAATTTGGCTTGCTTCCTGTGCAAGTCATGTTTAGGATAGCTTGCTTCCTGTGCAAGTTAGCTAGAAACCTTAACTTAGGGATGATTTTGCATGATAACATCTAGGCTCGAGTCGTAGTCTCCCTAGTTGTGTCTCCCTCTGTTATCTGGTTAGGCTAGTCCTGTATCCCTTCGTAGGGGAACTACGTCGCCCTGATCCTCATACCAGATGAGGTACGTAGGCAGGAGATGAGCTGATCTCTCCGGGCGCCCTTTTTGTTTTGTCTTTGTGTGTGTTTGGTTCGGAAGCTGATGTAAGTCCAGCGATTGGCATTCGGGTTCCATGTTTGCCCGTGTTTTGTGTAGGAGTTTGACGTAAGCCCAGCGATTGGCAGTCGATTTCCCGCGTTTGTTTGTTTGTGTGCGTGAGCCGAGCTACAAATGCTCTGATTCTTCTTCGTCCAAGAAGATACGTATGCATAAGATGCGATATCCTAGCGAGCATGTGTTGTTTCCCCAGTCCGAACTACTTTGACTCTGATGTCTATGCCTGATAGACTAAGTAGGCCCAGGATGCGATATCCTGCCGAGTCAGTCTTGTTTGTTTTCTTGTGTCTCTTTCAGCCAGTGTTGGTTTGTTTATGAGCAGTGTTTTAGCAACCATTTTCCTTCCTTTTGTGCGTGGATCCCGTCGAGTACGACGGATGCGTAGGGGTGCTAATACCTTCCCTTCGCATAACCGACTCCCGATCCCATTCTCTTTGGTCGCGAGACCATGCTTTTTCCAGGTTTACTCTGAGCGTTTCCTTTCCCTCTTTTGGGATAAATAACGCACGGTGGCGGCTCTGTTGTCTTCATTTCCCGCCGGTTTTTCGCGTAATGCGACAGCTGGCGACTCTGCTGGGGACATTGAGAAGTTGACCTTCTGCTGGTCCATCTTCCCTAAGCGAGTCTCTCCTAGCGCTCTCTAGGTTAGGGTTTTGGTTGCTGTTTGCTGTTTTTTATTGCATTCATTATTTATTGTTTGCATTTATTGTTTGCATTTATGTTTGCATTTATGTTTGCATTCATTCATATTCATTGTTCATCTGGCTGGCTGGTTGTCTGTTCTCTCTGTTGGGGTGGGAGTTACTTGAGGTAAAAGGCCCAATACCCAGGCCATGAGTGAAATCTAGGATACTTAGGAATAGAGTGATTCATGGGAAGTGGGTGGTATTGCGCCACTTAGCGGAACATTGATATCACGAGCAGTTCAGACCCTGGTGGGATATTATCGTTGCATACTTCGGGTGTGTATATGATGATATTCTGCGAAAGGTTATTTATGTTGCGTTTCTCTCGACCTTACCCTGGCCTAGATGACACCCGTGAGTGGGGAGGGTTTGATCATTATTACAGGTACCGTTGGTGACTTGTGGTCCTGTTGGTGACTTTGGGTTCAGACGACAGTGTCTCAGTTGACTTTGGGTTTCAGATGGATTTGGGGTTCTGAGTTTAAACCGAAGCTTCGACCTTGTGTTCTAAGATGCGCCGCCAGCCAGTCGTGTCTGCATCATTTGCATCATAGCATGTTTATTTTCAAAAAAATACGCAAAAAAAAAAGAATTGAAAAAAAAAAGAAAAGAGAAAAAAAGAAAAACTAATCTCTGCATGCATATCATTTCTCAGGTACATTCCAGAGCTTGTTCACTGATAGAGATGGCAACAGTCCCAGAGCCGAAGCGGAAGACTTGTTCCTACAGCTTTCACCGTGAGCCTTTGACGTCTCTGATTGAGTTGAGCAGCCTTATGACCAGTGGTAGCCAGAAGGGGTTTGTTGACCAGTATGGAGATATTCTGACGCTGTTGAAGATGGTAGTCGACCCAGTGCCGTTGCAGACTCTTCTACAGTTCTACGACCCAGAGCTTCATTGTTTCACCTTTCAAGACTATCAGTTGGCGCCTACTCTTGAGGAGTATCCTATTCTGCTGAGTGTCCCGATTCAGCATCAGGTTCCTTTCTTGGATGTACCTAAGGAGGTCGATTTCAGGGTTATTGCAAGAGCTCTTCATTTGAATGTCAAGGAGATCAGTGGTAGTTGGAAGACCAGTGGTGGTGTTGAGGGTTTGCCTTTGAAGTTTCTATTGAGGGTTGCTAGAGAAGAAGCAGAGAAGGGGAATTGGGAAGCTTTTCATGCTCAGTTAGCTGTTATGATCTACGGGATCGTTTTGTTTCCAAGCATGCCCAATTTTGTTGACTATGCTGCGGTCAGTATCTTCATTGGAGGAAACCCTGTTCCTACTCTGTTAGCTGACACTTACTATGCTATTCACAGTAGGCATGGTAAGGGTGGGGCTATCAGATGTTGTCTCCCGCTTTTGCTCAGATGCTTCCTGTCTCTCCTGCCAGTCAGTGGACCTTTTGTGGATGCTCAGAGCACGCATAAGTGGACTCAGAGGGTTATGTATCTTACCTCCTATGATATCAGGTGGCAGTCATACCGGATGGATGTGCGGAATGTTGTTATGAGCTGTGGAGAGTTCCGGAACGTGCCACTGGTAGGGACTAAGGGTTGCATCAATTACAACCCAGTTCTTTCTCTTCGCCAGTTAGGGTTTGTGATGAAGGGAGAACCACTTGAGGCTGAGGTAGCTGAAAGTGTGTATTTTGAGAAGCAGAGTGACCCAGCTAGATTGGAGCAGATAGGAAGAGCTTGGAAGACTATTGGTGTGAAGGATGGATCTGTCTTAGGGAAGAAGTTTGCCATTGCCATGCCTGATTACACTGATTGGGTCAAGAAGAGAGTGGAAACTTTGTTGTTACCCTATGATAGGATGGAGCCGTTGCAGGAGCAACCACCTTTGGTCCTTGCTGAGAGTGTGCCTGCTGAGCACTATAAGCAAGCCCTGATGGAGAATCGCCGGTTGAGAGAGAAGGAGCAGGATACCCAGATGGAGCTGTACAAAGCCAAAGCTGATAGGTTGAACTTGGCTCATCAACTCAAAGGAGTGCAGGGAGAAGATGCTAGTAGACTGAGAAGCAAGAAGAGATCCTACGAGGAGATGGAATCCATGTTAGATGCAGAACACCGGGAGTGCTTAAAGCTGCAGAGAGCTGAAGCCAGTTATCAGAAGAAGATCAGAGACCTGGAGAAGCAACTCAGAGACAAAGACATCCAGTTGAAGAAGGAGGTTGACTCGAGATAGGCATTAGAGACCCATCTTGGAGAAGAGGTTGTAGAGCTTAGAAGACAATTGAAGGAGAAGGTCACCCCTCTACCAGAATGTTCAGAATGCGCCCTGTTGATAGACCAGTGCCAGTATCTGAAGACTCTCATTCCGGAAGACCGTTTATCTTAGATTATATCTTTGATGTGTATGTTGAGAATCACCTCCAGGCTTGTTGGATGGGATTCATTATTGTAATCTGTTTATTTGGATCTTTGTGGACTCTGTTGTATGAGCCTGTTGCTCTTATCTATAGATAAGGTTGTTGGTGTTTCATTTTGTTCTCAATTATCTTGTATGTTGTTCTCTTGTTGCCGCAGGTTGCCATCTTTTGAGGATGAGTCAGGCTCTTTGAATGCCTGAGAGATGAACATATCATGTGCATCATACGCATCATTAACATCATACTCATAACATTTTGCATAACAGGTGTTCTCGTTCGTGACTTCTCACTTTGGTTCCTGTGTTTAGGCAGGATAGCTGATCAAAGACCGCACCGGTACTCAACGAGACTGAATCATCAAAGGAATATGGATCAAGTGCAAGCTGAGTTAGCTGAGATGAGGGCTAACATGGCCCAGTTCATGCACATGATGCAAGGGGTTGCGCAAGGTCAAGAAGAACTCCGAGCTCTAGTTCAGAGGTAAGAAGCTGTAATTCCACCGGCCAACCAAGCTCTGCCAGAGGGAGGCCCGATCAATGACAACCCTGCTGCGGCTGTGCCCATCAACAACTATGCCGTAGGGGATGAAGTGAGAGGTATTCGAATCAACGGTCAACCGATTGCTCCAGAGACCGCTAATGCCAGAGCAGTCCGTGCTCCGGCCCGTAATCAAGCTCCGATTGTTGAAAGACAAGAGGATATGTTCACTCTGCTCAGTGAAGACGAAGACGTTATGGGAAGGGTTGATGAGAGGGATCGTAAAGTTGATGCCCTTGCTGAGAAGATCCGGGCTATGGAATGTCAGAACTCTCTCGGTTTTGATGTTACTAATATGGGGTTAGTTAAAGGCTTGAGAATCCCGTATAAATTCAAAGCACTGTCCTTCGACAAGTACAACGGCACTTCTTGCCCTCGCACCCACATGCAGGCTTATTACAGAAAAATCTCTGCCTACACGGATGATGAAAAGATGTGGATGTACTTTTTCCAAGATAATCTATCTGGGGCATCTTTGGATTGGTACATGGAGTTAAAGAGAGATTCTATCCGATGCTGGAGAGATCTGGGCGAGGCCTTCTTGAGGCAATATAAGCACAACATGGATATGGCACCGAGCCGGACTCAGCTGCAGAGTCTGTGTCAGAAAAACAATGAAAGCTTCAAGGAGTATGCCCAGAGGTGGCGTGAGCTGGCTGCGAGAGTTCAACCCCCTATGTTGGAGAGGGAGTTGACAGACATGTTTATTGGTACTCTTCAAGGTGTATTTATGGACCGGATGGGGAGTTGCCCATTCGGTAGTTTCTCAGACGTGGTCATCTGTGGTGAGAGAACCGAAAGTTTGATCAAGGCCGGCAAAATTCAAGATGTGGGTTCTTCCTCGTCTTCCAAGAAACCTTTCTCTGGGGCACCTCGCCGTAGAGAGGGTGAGGCTAGTGCTGTACAACACCGAGGGAATGTGTACAAAGGAAATCAGAACAGAAATCAATACCGGCAGGTTGCTGCAGTGACCATTCCTTCACCTCCACAACGTCAACCTCCGCAACAACAACAAAGAGTTCAACAACCGCAACAACAACAACAACAACAACGTCAGTATCAGCCCAGGCAAAGGATGCCTGATCGACGTTTTGATCCGCTACTAATGTCATACGCCGAACTGTTACCCGAACTACTCAGGTTGGGGTTTGTAGAATTGCGTACAATGGCTCCTCCTACAGTATTGCCTCCGGGGTACGACGCCAACGTCCGTTGTGACTTTCACTCTGGGGCACCAGGCCACCATACTGAGAAGTGTCGGGCTTTCCAGCACAAGGTCCAAGATTTGATTGATGCCAAGGCAATCAATTTCTCTCTTGTGCCTAATGTTGTCAACAATCCTATGCCTCAGCATGGTGGGCATAGGGTGAACTGTGTTGAAGGGGAAGAAGCTGAAAATCTTGTTGTCAGTGTTGATGAGATTCAGACTTCTCTGCTTGTGGTAAAGGGCCGTCTGTTGAAGAGTGGTGTTCACCCGGGCTGTGATGAAGACTGCTTGGGCTGTGCAGGGACAGATAATGGGTGTGATCAGTTGCGGGCCGGTATTCAAAAGTTGATAGACGAGGGCTGTGTTCAATTTGCTCGGGCTGATAATGGAGGTCGTGGGGCAGTGTCAACTGTCACGATTTACTTTAAACCGTCTGAAGGACGAGGCCAGAGGGTTGTTAGTGCACCTGCAACGAGTGGTACCCCAGTTACCATTTCCGCTCCGGTAACCATCAGTGCTCCAACTACTATCGTGGCGTCTGGAAGAAGACCAATTGAGAATAGTAGGGATGTGCCATGGAGTTACAATAATGCCTACCGCAGCAACAGAAGGGCTGATAATCAGACAAGGCCAGCAAATCAAGCGCCTGTGACGATCAGTGCACCGGTTAAAACTCCTGTGGTTGTGAGTCCCGTTGTGGACAACGTTGGTGGACCAGGAGGTTCTACCCGTAGTGGACGACTGTTTGCTCCTCAGCCGTTGAGGGATGCTAATGCTGAGGCTTCTGCCAGATCAAAAGGCAAACAGGTTGTTGTTGACGAAGAACCGACTCAGAAGAAGGTGCCTGAGGGTTCATTTGAAAAGGATGCGGAGGAGTTTATGAAGATCATAAAGAAGAGTGACTACAAGATCGTAAATCAGCTCAACCAGACTCCGTCCAAGATTTCAATACTTTCTTTGCTGCTGTGCTCTGAGGCGCATCGTAATGCCTTATTGAAGATGCTGAACATGGCTTACGTACCTCAAGAGATTTCCGTCAACCAACTGGAGGGGGTGATGGCCAATGTGAGTACCAGGCATGGTGTAGGATTCACTGACCTAGACTTAACGCCTGAAGGACGTAATCATAACAAGGCCTTGTGTAACACCTCAAAATTTGCCCTTCTCTTTTGGGACTGGCTTAACATATTGCATATCATTTGTAGGTCATTAGGCATTGCATAATTGCATATCATGTGGTTACATTGTGCAAGTCATCCTCCTAAGTCTTGGTCAGAAGATAAGAGGTGGAGATGCAAGCCTAGGGTTTTATTGACTGATCATTAGCCATCTGAGGATTGGGCTATGAGTTAGGGTTTTGATTCTCAAGGAGGTGGAGCTACATCTTGGTTGCAATGACACATCATCATCATCATGGTCTTGATATCATCCAAGAGATTCTAGTGGTTGATCATATTCCTTGAGATTAGGGTTTTGACCACTGGTCAACCCTAATCAGTTGCATTGGGCCGATCAGGGCATAGCAAGGATATGGGGTCTACAATGGATATGGGGATCATCATGTGATTGTATTGAGCTTATTGAGGCTAGGGTTTCACCATTGAGTCGTTTCATCAGAAGATTGGGGCTCAGATTGATCAATGCATTGCCAAATTCATCTATCAGTGAAAAAGTCAACTGTGGTCAACTGTGCTTGATTTTATGGATTTGGAGGTAGGAGAGAGTTGGATATACTTCATTCATGTTGGAACAAGTTTCATTTGACATTTCAAACCTCAAGAATGAAGAAAATAAAGTCAGGACAAAAATTGCCAAAAATGGAAAGTGACTTGTAATGGAAGTTTCCAAAAATGGAAAGTTTTTCACCACAAGACTACGTGTCCAAAAAAGCTTCAAATGAAAATTAATTCAACATGAAAGTTGTAGATTTTGCTCTCACCTTTCCAAAAAGTCCAAGAACTTGAAATTCCCATGTATGGTTGACAAGTTATGGTCCATTCATTTTTCAAAAATGTCTAAAATCAAAGTGGCGTAACTTTCACATGGAATGGCCAAAATGGATGATCTTTCTTTGAGCAAACCACATTTCACATGTACTTGCGGGATGCATGGTCAAATTTCATCAAAAATAATCATGGCAAAAAGTCATTTTTCAAGTGGATTATTTGAAAATTGGTGGGAAAAATGGTGACATTTCAAATTACATGGATTTTGCATACAAAGCCTATTCCAACACACTCCAAATGACATTTAGAAGTTGCTTGAGCTGTCATGAGCTGTCACATGGCAAAATTTGGCAAGGCTATTTTGGAACTTTCACATTAGATCACATTATGCTAATTTCATTTCATTTTTGCTAATTGAGATTAGTAAATTGGATTAGCATTGGTATAAGTGATTAATCATAACAGAATGTTAATCATAATCACAATTCTCAAGAGCTGTAACCACTTTTCCCTCCATTTTCTCTCAATTTCTCAAGAACTTCATCAAGTTTCTTTTGATCCAAACTCCATCAAATCTCAATCAATTTGCACGATTCTTTGTGGATTCATCTTCTACAAGCTTCCATCTCCATCTGTTTTGACAAATCTAGGCCAAAAACTACAAGAATCTCGACTGTTCATACCTTGCTCAACAATGGAGTTTTGAGAATTCTCGCACCTGGAGCATGCTGGAGCTAAGGAACCTTTTCCAAACATCTTCTTGAACATTAAGCATCACCTGTTTGGACCTTTCACGCGCGGAAACTCAAAGATCCTCATCTGCTTCATTCACAAGGTTGAAGGGCAAAAAGCTTAAGGAGATAAATGCAAGTTGCAAATTGAATTTGTTTGATGTTGTCCACTAACATGACTTTGTTTTGTAGGGATTGATGCTTGAGTTTGAGCTCATGGCTTGCACTTGTGTGCATTAACTTGTGTTGCTTGTACAGATTAACTGATTAACCATTTGCTGTTTACTGTTGGTTTGTCTGAGTACTGATGATACTTGATTGATTTCAGGTACATTTAGTCGCTTACAGTTCCTTGAGAACTTGCTTGCTACTGCTTGGTTTTATAAACCAATTGAGGTAGACTCTCTTGTCTCCATGTAGTCTGGAAGACCTGGCCTGTTACTTGGCCAGGCAACTGTCTGAAGTCCCCCTTTCGGGGCAATGTTTGTGATTGTTTATTTTTGTCCCCAAGCAGGTAAAGACCTTGATTAAGGCAATTGGTGGATCATAGAGATATGCAATCTATCTCCCACTATTCTGTTGAGTCGTCCCTCTGCTCACACTACTTGTGTTTGATGCATTAGGACACAAGCCCAAGATCTTGTACTTTGTACAGTTGAGTCAGAGTCTTGAGTGTAGAAGGGTTCCTTCATTCTGAACCCACACTCCTTTGTCTGAAGCTCTCCCTGGTCAGGGATAAGAGCTGTGAAGTCTAATCTTCACTCATCTTTCATCTGGCTTCACCTTAGCCCCTCAATGGCAAGGTTAAGAGCCGACACTACCCTTGTACAGATGACTTGCTTAGGCAGTCGAACCCTTTGTTTGAGCCTCACTTGACTGGATATAGTGTGTGCTTTGTGAATATTTGCTTGAAATATTTGCTTTGTTTTGTTGATGCTTGCATGCTTGCTTTCTTCCTGGATAGGATTAGCTTGCTGTTGTGCAAGTAGGTAGAAACCACAACTTAGGGTTAATGATGCATGATAACACTAGGCTCGAGTACAGCTCCCTAGTAGTGTATCTTCCCTTGGTTTCTGGCTAGAATTTCTTTCCCTTTCAGGGGAACTACATCGCCCTGATCCTCGTTCCAGACGAGGTATGTAGGCAGGAGGCCGTGCGAGGTCTCTCCGGGCACTTTTTTTTCTTTTTGTGTGTGTTGTTTGTTTGTTCTTGTTGTGTGCTTGGAGGCCGGTATAAGTCCATCAAGTGGCATCTGGGTTCCAGTGTGTGTCTGTTTTAGTTCGGATGCTGATGTAAGCCCAGTGATTGGCGTTCAGGCTCCATGTTTGCCGGAGTTTGTCTTGTGTTGTTTGGCGTGCGTGAGCCGAACTACAGCAGCTCTGATTCTCGTTCCAGACGAGATATGTAGGCATAGGATGCGACGTCCTATCGAGCTCTCTTCCTCTTAACCCCACCTGTGTTGTCTTAGCGTGTGTGTATGATGTTTGTCTGTTTATTTTAGCAACCTATTCTTTCTTTTAGAACGTGGATCCCGTCGAGTACGACGGACGTGAGGGGTGCTAATACCTTCCCCTTGCGTAACCGACTCCCTTACCCTTTCTCTTTGGTCGCGAGACCATGCTTTTTCCAGGTTTGTCTGAGCGTTTCCTTTCCCTATTTTGGGATAAATAACGCGCAGTGGCGACTCTGTTTGTTTTTTGTTTCAGCCCGCCGGTTGTTTTTTCGCGGATGCGACAGCTGGCGACTCTGCTGGGGACAGCTACAGATGTTGACCTGTGCTGGTCCATCTTCCCTAGGCGAGTCTCTCCTAGCGTTATAGGATGGTTTAGGTTGCTTGTGCTGTTATTTATTGCATTTATTATTCTAACCAGTGTATATATTTGCATAAATATCTGCATGCATCATACTATTATGTTGCCGTCCTCTGTGCAGGTGGTTCCTCTGTTTGGGATGGGTGTTCTGAGTGGGGCTAAAACCCAGGCCCGAGTGTACACCTAGGATTAGTGTGGTCTCATGTCGCCTCCTTCATGTTAGGTCAATATGTGCCTGGCGGCGTGATGTACCACAAGCCGGACGAGGTTCATTTGATAGTGCTTTCCTCTGTGGAGTATCCACTTTGGTTAAGTTACTTCATCTGAGCTGTTGACTCTGGTGACCGATCATTTCCCGGATATTTGGTTTAGACAATCTTAAGGGAGCTACAATGGCACACCCGAAAGGGCAAACCCATTGAGTATCTCTGCCCGATTGTCGAGACTATTATCCGCCTTAGGATAACCTGGTTAGAATTTACCTGTGAGGGGAGGGTGATTCTTTCAGATGCATGTTCAGATGGTGACTCAGTTGGTGACTATTGGTTCTGTGGATCAGAGTCCTATTTATAAGTCGGATTTATGGCCATTTATTGCCGAGACGCCGAAGTGCTGTCCGAGTTATTTGTCAGTAGGGATCCGTTTATTTCAGGATTCCCCGGGCCGATTCAGAGGTTGGGGGTATCTGCTCAGAGATTGTGGTTTGGTGATGATGATGATGTATCTGTCTTCCGTTTATTTCGGAACCCTTGAGTCGGACTTATGATTGTTCAGTGTCTCAGATGGGTGTGATCAGTTCAGAGACTAGGTTTCAGTGCAGAGGATCAGATGACTTGGAGGATGGCAATGCATTGCATTCATTCATCAGCATCATTACATCTTGCATTTACTTGCATCTAACACATGTTTACCCATATGCAGGGACACTTTTGATCGAGATTCTGGTTGAGAGATTTTCTGCTGAGATATGAGGACCGGTTTGAAACATGATGTGGCCTACAGTTTCTTCGACCCAGAGATTGGTGTGCTGAAAGAGATGATAGCATTGATTACACCCGACCATGTGGGGATGTTCAGAGAGTCATACGGTAGTATCCTGAAGTTGGTTTTCAGACTCACTGACAGCGACAGGAGCGCCATTCATACTCTTCTCTAGTTCTATGACCCGGGTCTGAGATGCTTTGTATTTCCAGATTATTTGTTGGGACCTCTGATGGAGGACTATGCTAGCATCCTGGGTATGCAGATCCGCGATCAGATTCCTTTCCATGTTACTAGGGTGGAGCCTGATGTCCTTGGGATTTCCCGTGCTCTTTATTTGAGTCCGGAAATGATCAAGGAGGGTTTGAAGGAAAAGGGGAAGTTACCTGGATTTCATCTGAGTTTCTTGGAGGCTAATGCCAAGGAACATGCTGCTATGGGTAACTGGAAGACGGTTTGTGCTTTGATTGCTGCGAGCATTTATGCTATCAGGTTATTCCTGCAGAGAAACCCTATTCCTACTCTGATCGGAGATGTTTACTACTCGGTTCATAATAGGAACGAGAAGCGGCGTGGGGGTTTGATCCGGTGTTGTGCTCAGTTGCTCTTCAGGTGGTTTATGGGGTATTTGCCTTCCCGGGGTGCTTTTGCTCATATTGATCCCACTGTCAAATGGTCGTTCAGGTTGATGGGTTTGCGAGCTGATGACATTGCTTGGACTCATAATGGTTTGGCTGGATGGGATTTTATATACAGTTGCGGGAGTCTACCCAATGTGCCTCTGGTAGGAGTTCAGGGTTGCATCAATTACAACCCGGTGCTTCTCAGGAGACAGATGGGGTTTGCTGTAGAGGGTCCTCCTCTTAGTCGAGAGATTCAGGAGTCCTTTTACTTCCCGATTGATGGTAACCAGGCCAAGCTGAGGCAGGTATTGGATGAGTGGCGTGATATCCAGAGAAAGGGCAAGGTTCCTTGTGGTAAGGTCAACAGTCGGTATTTTCCCCTATTCGATGATTGGTTGCGGAAGAGGATTGAGATTACACATCTACCATTTCCTGGAGGTGATCCTGTGTGTCCTAGGATTGAGGGTCCAAGTTCTTCTGTCAGTATGGAAGAATTCCTCGAGATGAAGAGGGCCAGAGGTCAGTTGCTTGCAGAGAAAGCGGAATTGGAGATGACTGTTGCTCGGATTCAGACGGCTAATCAGGAGATTAGAGTGAAGATGGAAGATCAAGACAAGCGACATGCCCTGGAAGCAAAGCGCTTTGAGATAGATACTGTCTATTATGGGAAGGTCAGTCAGGCTTTGGCATCTTCAGCAAAGGAGCATGACATCACCAAGGAGAGATTGGCTAGAGCTTCAAAGGTCATTGAAGATGAGAAGAGGAGGCAAATCTTGGTGAGAGATCAGAGGGACGACAGAGTCCGAGTCCTCATTGCTGAGTGGGAGGCAAAGCTGAAGGTTAAGGAAGCAGAGAATGTGAAGATCATTGCCGAGAGGGATCATTACATTGCTGAGAGAGATCATTACTTCAGGCAGATGAAGATTCATCAGAAGGAGGTGGGGAGATTGCAGCAGGAGAACACAGAGCTCAGGTTTGCCGTAGAGTTCGCGAAGATGGAAGATGAGATAGGGCCATCTGTGGGACCATCATCCAGCTAGATCTTTCATTTGTTGTGGATTACCGTCAGGCCTGTTGGCGGAATTCATTTGCTTGTATTTCTTTCCTAATTCTGGAGGATTGTATTTGAATTTTATCTGGTTTGATGTATGACTATGGCACTGCTTGTGCACTATTGGCTATGTGATGGGTATTTTTCAGTCAATGATTGATCTTCAAGCTTTATTTGCTTTACCGTATGCACTTACACAAGCACACACATGGTTGGGGGTTATTTTTGCTGAATCATATATTTCTGATCTGTATGATGAATCAAATGCTGAATATCAGAATATTGCTGCCGGATTATTATTTGTCTCCATGAAACCAGGATCAAGAGACAAAGTGTTCCTCATGTGGATAAACACTGCATTCATGCATTAATCATAATAACTTGTGTTTTATTTTGCAGGTATCTGTTACTAACGTGCTTGGTTGTTACAGGAATCATTGCTCGTGCCCGTAGAACTGTACCTTTGCACTCAACCAGACCTCACAGATACTTCACCAGGCGCAATACTCCCAGACTCATGGATCTTCCCAACGCAGACATCCTCGAGCTGAAGGATAAGATGAGTGAACTGATCAACATTATGCAAGGCTTTGCAGTTGGTCAGAAAGCTCTGGCTGATAAAGTTGAGAAGCTCGAGCGGGCTTCTGCAGCAAATAGTGGCGTAAACCTGGATGGTGTCTCCAACCAGGGGCTGGGTGGCTCAAGAGACGGGGGTAAGAGGACAACTGTTGGTGTTGTGAACAATGCTGCTGGTTTTGGTGCTGGTGGTCAACCTGGGCCCGGTCTGGGGCAGAATATGAAGGACGGTCTGTTGCCTCCATTCTACGGGTTTGATGAGGACAGAGAGGAAGACAGGGAAGCAGACCAGTTTTCAATGCATAATGAGCCCTTGGGTCAATATGGGGTCCAGCCTCAGAACAAGGAGATTCAGCTGCTGGCTGAGAAGATTAAAGTGCTGGAAAGTTATGCCACTCCTGGGGTGGTCAATATGTCGAATATGGGGCTTGTTGAGGGGATTGTGATCCCGCAGAAGTTTAAAGCGCCCACGTTTGACCGTTACAATGGAAGTTCTTGTCCTGAGACGCATTTGCAGGCTTTTGTCCGCAAAATTTCTGCATACACCATGGATCAGAAGCTGTGGACGTACTTCTTCCAGGACAGCCTGTCCGGAGGCTCCTTGGAATGGTACACCAAGCTAAAGTCCTCAGATATTAAAAACTGGCAGGATCTTGGGGACGCGTTCTTCAAGCAATATCAGTTCAACGCTGACATGGCTCCGAGTCGTACCCAGCTACAGGGTATGTCTCAAAAGAATAACGAAGGGTTTAAGGAATATGCCCAACGGTGGAGAGAGTTGGCTGCCAGAGTGCAACCTCCTCTTGTTGACAGAGAGATGTCAGATCTTTTCATGGGGACCCTGCAGGGGGCATTTGCTGAAAGAATGGTTGGTTGTTCGGTGACCAACTTTTCTGATATTGTCGTGGCAGGGGAAAGAATAGAGAGCTGGTTGAAGCTTGGGAAGATTCAGGGTACTACGTCTTCTTCGTCGTCTGGGTCGAAGAAGCCGTTTGGTAATAACGGTCAGAGGAAGAAGGAGGGTGACACAAGCGCTGTGTATGCTCAACGAGGACCCAGTAGGGATCGTTACTTTCAGCACACTGCTGCGGTAACCATTCCTGCTGAACAACAACAGCAACCGCAACAGCAGCAGCAACAACAGCAAAGGCAACCCTTCCAGCAGAGGCCTCAGAGGGCTGGTTACCAGGTGAAAGGGAGAGCAATGGACAGGCAGTTCGATAGGCCTCCGGTGACTTATTCCTTTCTGTTTAAAAAGTTGATGGATTTGGGGTTGGTACAGACAAGGACTCTGGCACCTTTGAGACCCGATCAAAGGCCAGCCAGCTATGATGAAAATGCAAAATGTGAATTCCACTCAGGTGCGCCCGGACACAACATTGAGAACTGTAAAGCTTTTAAGCACACAGTTCAGGACCTGGTGGATTCTAAGGCTATCAACTTCGCACCATCTCCCAATGTCAATGTCAATCCCATGCCTGCACATGGTCAGAGGGGGGTGAATGCAATCTCCGAGGAGAACCGAGTTGGGTTGTTGTCTGTTGATCAACTGAGGACTCCGTTGGCTGAGGTCAAGGGATTGTTGTTGAAGAATGGGGTTCATCCGGGCTGTGAAGATGATTGCGCTGAGTGCACTAACTCTGTTAATGGGTGTGAACTTCTGAGGAAGACTGTCCAGGGTCTGATGGACAAGGGGGATATTGTGATTGAAAAGAAGGCTGATAAGGGGAAGATGGAAGTCTCCACCATAACAATCTACTTTGATCCG
Source organism: Lathyrus oleraceus (assembly GCF_024323335.1). Classification (NCBI taxonomy): domain Eukaryota; kingdom Viridiplantae; phylum Streptophyta; class Magnoliopsida; order Fabales; family Fabaceae; genus Lathyrus; species Lathyrus oleraceus. Next base: position 41,587,210 of record NC_066581.1, read on the forward strand.
GTGGATTTGTCTGACCTTGCTGAAGCGGCTCCAGTTACCATCACGGTACCTGGGCCGATTCCGTACGACAAAGAGGATGCCGTGCCATGGCATTATGGTGGAGAGGTCTACTGTAATGGTGAAAAAGTAGAGGAACAGACTGCAAGTGAAACCACCGTGTTAAAGGTGGATAATGCCGGTCCTAGCGGTTTCACTCGTAGCGGAAGGCTATTTGCTCCAAATGCCCTGAGGGGAGGGGAAGGAGAGAAAGAGAAAAAAGAAAAGGCCGAGGCTTTAGCCAGGGCAAAAGGAAAAGCTGTGGTGAATGAGAATACTCCAGTGGTGACACCGGCGCCTGCGGAGTCGGATGAAAAACTTGATGATGATGCGGAGGAATTCTTGAGAATCATCAAGAAGTCAGAGTACAAACTTGTTGACCATCTGCAGCAGACTCCTTCCAAAATCTCAATCTTGTCATTGCTGTTAAGCTCTGAGGGGCATAGGGAGGCTTTGTTGAAAATCTTGAAGAAAGCCTATGTTCCTCAAGAGATTACTATTAATTAGTTGGAAACGGTCGTGTCTAACGTGCATGCCAGCCATGGGCTGGGCTTTACAGACATGGACCTGACTGTGGATGGGAGGAATCACAACAGGGCACTACACATTGCTATGGAATGTAAAGGGGCCGTGCTTTCGCATGTGCTGGTTGATACTGGCTCCTCTTTGAATGTGTTGCCGAAGAAGGCCCTGGCGAAGCTGAATTGTGATGGGCTGATTCTGACCCCGACAGATTTGATTGTGCGGGCGTTTGATGGGTCGAAGCGGGCCGTGTTTGGAGAGGTTGAGCTGCCGGTGAAGATAGGCCCGGAGGTGTTTAAGTCGACTTTCTATGTCATGGATATCCAGCCGGCATACAGTTGCCTGTTGGGTCGTCCATGGATCCATGCTGCTGGGGCAGTAACTTCGACTTTGCACCAGAAGCTGAAGTATATTTGGGAAGGCCAAGTCGTCACTGTGTGCGGAGAAGAGGACATCTTTGTCAGCCACCTGTCCTCGTTTAAATATAGATGGACGGCGAAATCTGGGAGACGCCTAGCCAAGCATTTGAAACCGTTAAGGTAGAGAATGCTCTTTTTGCCAAGGAGGAAGAAAAACCGTCCATATCTTCGTACAAGCAGGCCGCTAAGGTGGTGAAGAATGGAGAGGCTCCTAGGTGGGGCAGAATGATGGATGTCCCTGCAAAGAAGGACCGTTTTGGAGTGGGGTATCAGCCTGGCCGAGGCTCCGGGCAGAGTAGAGGACGCCGTACGTCAGTCACATTCACTAGTGCCGGAATGCTGGATCCGGATCACATCTGTATGATGAGTGAGGAAGCTGATAGCGACTGCGACATGGACCGGTGGATAAAGCCGTGCGCACCAGGGATGGGAATCCAGAACTGGAAGGCTGAAAAGATCATCCGGGTCACTCTGCTGGAAGAGTAATATTTTTCTTGTTTTCAGTTTATATGCATGAAAGCCTTACGTGTTGCCCGACACGTAATGGTTCATTGTAAGGGCCACCTCATGTTTAAATTTGCAAATTCGCATCATGAATAAAAGGATGTTTTTCAGTTAAAAGCGGTGTTCCCTGTTTTTCATTTATTTTTACAGTTTAAAATGAAAAACAAAATAAAAATGGCAATGCTTTCATTTTTCTTTTTCAATTTTGTCTCACACCGGTTCTAAGCAATGCATGAATCAACATTCATGCAGATGCGATTCTTCTCCGGATCTCATTGATAACAATCCTGTTACACCCTTGTATGGCTTCGACAATCCAATCTATCTTGCTGAAGAAGAAGACGAAGAAGATTATGAACTGCCAGGGGAATTGGCCAGGTTGTTGAAGCAGGAGGAGAAGGTGATTCAGCCGCATGAAGAGCAGATTGAGGTGGTGAATCTGGGTACCGATGAGGTTAAGAAAGAGGTGAAAATCGGGGTTGCTTTGGAGGAAAGTGTTAAGAGCAGATTGGTAGTGTTGTTGAAAGAGTATGTCGACATCTTTGCCTGGTCTTATCAAGATATGCCAGGGTTGGATACCGATATTGTTGTGCACAAACTACCGTTGAGAGCAGATTGTCCTCCAGTGAAGCAGAAGTTGCGCAGAACACGACCTGATATGGCGATGAAGATTAAAGAGGAAGTGCAAAAGCAGTGGGATGCTGGTTTCCTTGCTGTCACTAATTATCCGCCATGGGTTGCGAATATTGTGCCAGTCCCGAAGAAAGATGGGAAAGTGAGAATGTGTGTGGACTACCGAGATCTGAATAGAGCTAGTCCGAAGGATGATTTTCCACTACCTCACATCGACGTGTTGGTAGACAATACAACTCAATTCTCGGTGTTTTCCTTCATGGATGGCTTTTCTGGCTATAATCAAATCAAAATGTCGCCAGATGATATGGAGAAAACAACGTTCATTACACCATGGGGTACATTTTGTTACAAGGTGATGCCATTTGGTCTCAAGAACGCCGGTGCTACTTATCAGAGGGCCATGGTGACTTTGTTTCATGATATGATTCATCATGAAATTGAATGCTATGTTGATGACATGATAGCAAAGTCCCAGACAGAAGAGGGGCATTTGGTAGATCTGACCAAGTTGTTCGACCGGCTGAGACAGTTCAGACTGAGGTTGAATCCGAACAAGTGCACTTTCGGAGTGCGGTCCGGTAAATTGCTGGGGTTCATTGTAAGTGAAAAAGGAATCGAGGTTGATCCTGCAAAAGTAAAAGCGATAAGAGAAATGCCTGAACCGAGAACATAGAAGGAGGTTCGTGGTTTCTTAGGTAGATTGAACTACATTTCACGGTTCATATCTCATCTAACAACCACGTGTGAACCAATATTTAAGTTGTTGAAAAAAGATCAAACGGTCAGGTGGAATAATGATTGCCAAGTGGCATTTGAAAAAATAAAAGAGTATTTGCAGGAGCCTCCGATTCTAATGCCTCCTGTGGAGGGAAGACCGTTAATTCTGTACCTGACGGTCCTCGAGGGGTCTATGGGGTGTGTATTGGGGCAGCATGACGAGTCTGGTCGAAAAGAGCATGCCATATACTACCTTAGCAAAAAGTTTACCGATTGTGAAACAAGATATTCACTGCTCGAGAAAACTTGCTGTGCTTTGGTCTGGGCTGCTCGCCGGCTAAGGCAGTACATGCTGGTTCATACCACTTTGTTGATTTCCAAGATGGATCCAATCAAGTACATTTTCGAGAAGCCAACATTGACCGGACGGGTTGCGAGGTGGCAAATGATTTTGACAGAATATGATATACAGTATACTTCTCAGAAAGCAATCAAGGGGAGTGTATTGTCTGATTACCTCGCCCAGCAACCTATTGATGATTATCAACCGATGAAGTTTGAATTCCCTGATGAGGACATCATGTTTCTCAAATCGAAAGATTGCGAGGAGCCGATCCCGGAGGAGGGGCCTGACCCTGAATCCGAATGGATTCTGATGTTTGATGGGGTCGTTAACGTGAATGGAAGCGGTGTTGGTGTTGTTTTGGTTACGCCGAAAGGATCCCACATTCCTTTTGCTGCCCGGCTAACATTTGAGTGCACCAACAACGTAGCTGAATATGAAGCTTGTATATTGGGGATTGAAGAGGCGATTGATTTGAGGATCAAGAACCTTGTCATATATGGAGATTCAGCTTTGGTGATAAATCAAGTTAATGGGAAATGGTATACGCATCAGTCTCATTTAGTGCCGTATCGGGACTATACGAGGAGATTGTTGACGTTTTTCACCAAGGTGAAGATGTATCATGTGCCCAGAGAAGAGAATCCGTTGGCAGATGCTTTGGCTACTCTGGCTGCCTTGATTAAAGTGCAGTGGTGGAATCAGTTCCCCAGTGTTGAAGTAGGTCGTCTGGATAGACCGGCTTATGTGTTTGCTGTTGATACAGCGCCTGATGATGAGAAGCCGTGGTATTACGATATCAAGCGCTATCTAGAGACTCAAGAATATCTTGAGGGAGCATCAAAGAAGGACCGAAAGACTCTGCGGAGGTTGGCCATGGTGTTCTACCTGAATAAGGATGGGGTTCTGTACAAGAGGAACTTTGATTGGGTCTTGCTCAGATGTGTTGATGATAGAGAAGCAAGCCAATTGATGAAAGAGGTTCATGAAGGATCGTTCGGTACCCATGCCAGTGGGAATGCGATGGTGAAGAAGCTGCTGAGGGCAGGTTATTATTGGATGACAATGGAGGCCCAATGTTTCAATTTCGTGCGGAAGTGTCATAAATGCCAGATTTATGCTGACAAGGTGCACGTGCCTCCAAATCCGTTGAGTTTGATGTCGTCTCCATGGCCGTTTGCTATGTGGGGCATTGATATGATTGGAAAGATAGAGCCTACGGCTTCGAATGGGCACAAATTCATATTAGTGGCTATTGATTACTTCACCAAGTGGGTGGAAGCAGCCTCTTATACGAATGTGACGAAGCAGGTCGTTGCCAGGTTTCTCAAGAGAGACATCATTTGCAGATACGGGGTTCCCGAGAGAATCATTACTGATAATGGTTCTAATTTGAATAATAAGATGATGGCAGAACTGTGCCGGGAATTCAAGATTGAACATCACAATTCTTCTCCCTATCGTCCGAAGATGAATGGGGCGGTTGAGGCAGCCAACAAGAATATAAAGAAGATTGTGCAGAAAATGGTGGTAACCTACAAAGATTGGCATGAGATGTTGCCGTTTGCGTTGCATGGGTATCGAACGTCGGTGCGCACATCTACTGGGGCAACTCCTTTCTCGTTGGTATATGGGATGGAAGTCGTGCTACCGGTTGAGGTTCAGATTCCCTCTTTGAGAGTCCTGATGGACGTGAAGTTGCAAGAGGCTGAATGGGTAAGGACTCGGTACGAGGAGTTGAGCCTAATTGAAGAAAAGAGGCTGGCAGCCATCTGTCATGGGCAGTTATACCAGCAGCAGATGAAGCGTGCTTTTGACAAAAAGGTACGACCTCGGGTATATCACGTAGGTGATATGGTGCTGAAAAGGATCCTTCCTCCTCAAAACGATCGTAGGGGCAAGTGGACACCTAATTATGAAGGTCCATTCGTGGTCAAGAAGGTCTTCTCTGGCGGAGCCTTGTTGCTAACGACCATGGATGGCGAAGATTTTCCATCCCCTGTGAATGCAGACGCAGTTAAAAAATACTTCGTGTAAATAGACCCGCTGGACGAAAAGAATAAAATAGTCCAGGCAAAAATGGGCATCCCGGCGAACCAAAAACAGAAAGAAAGGTTCGGGCAAAAATTAGGGATAAAAAGAAAAACTGTACACCCGGCAAGTCGAAAACCTAAAAAGGCGACTTGGGCAAAAAAGGGTATCCCGGTGGACTGAAAACCCGAAAGGGCGGTCCAGGCAAAAGAGAGATTGAAACGAACAATTGCGTCTAGCATGATCGTTTGCGCTTTGGTTAAAGCATCATGGATAATACCCGGTGGGGATCAGTCGGAATCGTCTTGTTCAGAAGGCAGAAAGCACGGAGAGTCGGAGGACATATGGGGTGTAACTGAGTTGGAACTCGATGAGATCACGGGTTTCACATTGCCATTAGGATAGATTTTTCCTTTTGTGCGCAATTACCTCTTTTCAGGAATTGCTTCCTTTGTATTGCTCAATTTGAGCCACACAATTTTCAATCAATAAAATGCATATTCAGTCAAATAATTTTTGTTTTTGTTTTTCGTTACCGCTTTGATTGCAAAAACATCCAATTATTGTGATAAAGAGTCTTGCATTTTAAGACATACAGGTCCCTTCCAATGCATGCTTATAAGATTGAAAACTTGAAATCTTGTTCGGAAGGTTGAGTGACCCAAGTGTTGAAATCTTGACACGCCTGGGGCACGATTTTATCTAACGATCTGTTTTGCAAGAACTGTTGGATATTTTTCACTCACCCGCAGGTTGTGACGAGGAAGGTGTTGGCGAAGCAAATCCCTATGGAGTCCAATCAGGGACGAGGGACGGACGAAAGAACATGAAGGGATGACGAGAAGACGTCGAGACGTACGACGATCCTTGATGATAATCAAGAAGACTCTTCAAAATTGGAAGATTGGAAAGTCTGTAGAAATTCCCCGCAGGGTCCAATCAGGGACGAATGAATGTGGAGGAACGGTGAAAGACGACGAGAGACGTCCGACGACCTTTGGAATTAATTAAGAAGACTCTTCAAAGTCGGAAAATTGAAAAGTCTGTATAATCCCCAGGAATTCGCTCTCCGTCGAGCGCGGCGCGACTTGGAATACAAGATGATGGAGCAGAAAAGGTCCAGACGAGTCTGGGAATTCTCAAAAGTGGAAAACTGATGCGAGATTGGGAGTTGGATACCAGGGTTCGACGAGTCGATGGGTGTTCCGTACCAACTTTTCTCATTTCCCTAGCTAAGTCCTCAAGCCGAGTTGTGAGGACTAAATCTCAGCAGATCCAAGGTCTATAGACATCCCTAGCTGGGTCAAGATGGTTATCCCCGGCAGGTTTAAAACGGTGTATCCTCAGCAGCCAGGCCCGAAGGTTGCTATTCCCCGAGTGGAGCGGGTTTCAATGAAATATCTCTCCAGCAGTGTTCATCCTACCGGTGGATGGGATGAGTTTCCGTAGCAGACGGATATCTGCATCCCCAGCTGAGTGTATCCTATGCATGGATTGGATGGGTCGTCCCCAGCGGAGTAACATTCGTTTCCCTAGCAGGGTTAGGATGGTTATTCCCAACAGGTGTCAGATCGATGCTTCCCCAGTCGCCAGGCCTGGAGGTTGCTGTCTCCCCAGCGGAGCTATCGGTGAGCATTTCCCCAGTGAAGTCGCCAGGTATTTGTGGGGGTTCCCCAAAGCAGAGTCGGGATTGATATCCTCAGCAAGTCAAAGACTGTTGTATCCCCGCAGAGAGTTGGTGATTCTTATTCCCAACAGTTTCCCGAGAGGATTGGGTGCAAAGGAGGTTCTTCCCCAGCAAGGGATACTTTCTCCAGCAGCAACGTTATTCCCCAGCGGGGTGGAGATCGGAGTATTGACGGGTTGTCCCTAGCGGAGTGTCTCGTGCTCCCCAGCAGAATCCCTTGAGGGGGACGTTTTTATGCATTCATCATGAAAAAAAATAGCATAGCATATTGCATAATAAACCGCGTAGCATTTCCATAATTATGGAGCATTACGCTGAAAAAATCAATCATGCATCATTGTTGCAAGCATAAAGCTAGTCTCAATCCGTGGTTACTGTTTGAGAGGTGGTTTTGCCCAAAAGTGAAGATGTTACTCTGAGGAGTTTAGCATCGTGATGTCAGATCAGCAGTGTGCCCCAATAGTGCGATATTCGAGGAGGCTTTTTTCTGTCGGACAGAGATGGAAATATTATGCGATCAGCGCAATTCAAGCCGTGGTTACCGCTTGAAGCTTTTGTTTCGCCGGATGGTGAAGATGTTACTCTGAGGAGTTTAGCATCGTGATGTCAGATCAGCAGTGTTCTCCAGTAGTGCGATACTGGATGAAATTTTTCCGTCGGGTGGAGATGGGATTGAAATCGAAGGACATTACGCGATCAGCGCGACTTTCGGGGTTCAACCGGAGAAGAGGAAATGTTGAGGCATTTTCTGGGTTTCATATGGAGATTGGAGTTGGAGATTATATCCAGGATGAGGTCCTCAGGATTATCTTCTGTTCATGTGTCACCTTAGACTTTGGCGGATGCCAATGGAGGTTGTTATAGGTGTCTTCGGATGAAGAGATGCACATGTTACCTTCCTTTTGTGAAGGTGTACCCTCTGATATGTCGCCCTCAGAGTGGTTTGGTGTTATTTCCGACGTTGCCAGCGGAATTATCACGAGAGATGGGAGATCGGGGTTCAAATGGAGAAGGGGAAATGTTGAGGCATTTTCTGGAGAGCGGGGTTCAAATGGAGAAGGGGAAATGTTGAGGCATTTTCTGGAGAGCGGGGTTCAAATGGAGAAGGGGAAATGTTGAGGCATTTTCTGGAGAGCGGGGTCCAAATGGAGAAAGGGAGATGTTGCGGCATTTTCTGGAGAATGGGGTTCACAGTGGCGATCGCAAGTTATCGTCAGGCGACTGGGGTTCAAATGGAGAAAAGGAGACACGAGGTGTTTTCTGGAGAATGGGGTTCGTTATTTTGGCAAACAGGAGAACGGGGTTCAAATGCAGTGATCGGGGATCATTTGTGAAAAAGAAAATTTCGGGGTTCAAGAAAAGCATAAAAAAGAAGAAAGAGAAGAAATAATAATCCCTAGCGGATGTGGTGTTCAGGCCATGGTTATCCCTGCGTTACCTTTTATTTTGGTATCCAGGTCGACGTTGTTGTTTCGGTATTCAGGCCGACTCTTTTTCCGTACCAGACGAATTTTTCTTCAAGATTGTTTCTTCGCCGATTCTGACAGGCGTTGTTAATTATTTTCCCATCAGAGTGCAAATTGTTCGTCTGTTCTTGGTATTCAATCACTCTTCATCCTGATCATCTGAAAGCCGAGGCTGTTCATATCGACAGGTTCACAGTGGATTGAATAGGGGCAGCTGTAACACCTCAAAATTTACCCTTCTCTTTTGGGACTGGCTTAACATATTGCATATCATTTGTAGGTCATTAGGCATTGCATAATTGCATATCATGTGGTTACATTGTGCAAGTCATCCTCCTAAGTCTTGGTCAGAAGATAAGAGGTGGAGATGCAAGCCTAGGGTTTTATTGACTGATCATTAGCCATCTGAGGATTGGGCTATGAGTTAGGGTTTTGATTCTCAAGGAGGTGGAGCTACATCTTGGTTGCAATGACACATCATCATCATCATGGTCTTGATATCATCCAAGAGATTCTAGTGGTTGATCATATTCCTTGAGATTAGGGTTTTGACCACTGGTCAACCCTAATCAGTTGCATTGGGCCGATCAGGGCATAGCAAGGATATGTGGTCTACAATGGATATGGGGATCATCATGTGATTGTATTGAGCTTATTGAGGCTAGGGTTTCACCATTGAGTCGTTTCATCAGAAGATTGGGGCTCAGATTGATCAATGCATTGCCAAATTCATCTATCAGTGAAAAAGTCAACTGTGGTCAACTGTGCTTGATTTTATGGATTTGGAGGTAGGAGAGAGTTGGATATACTTCATTCATGTTGGAACAAGTTTCATTTGACATTTCAAACCTCAAGAATGAAGAAAATAAAGTCAGGACAAAAATTGCCAAAAATGGAAAGTGACTTGTAATGGAAGTTTCCAAAAATGGAAAGTTTTTCACCACAAGACTACGTGTCCAAAAAAGCTTCAAATGAAAATTAATTCAACATGAAAGTTGTAGATTTTGCTCTCACCTTTCCAAAAAGTCCAAGAACTTGAAATTCCCATGTATGGTTGACAAGTTATGGTCCATTCATTTTTCAAAAATGTCTAAAATCAAAGTGGCGTAACTTTCACATGGAATGGCCAAAATGGATGATCTTTCTTTGAGCAAACCACATTTCACATGTACTTGCGGGATGCATGGTCAAATTTCATCAAAAATAATCATGGCAAAAAGTCATTTTTCAAGTGGATTATTTGAAAATTGGTGGGAAAAATGGTGACATTTCAAATTACATGGATTTTGCATACAAAGCCTATTCCAACACACTCCAAATGACATTTAGAAGTTGCTTGAGCTGTCATGAGCTGTCACATGGCAAAATTTGGCAAGGCTATTTTGGAACTTTCACATTAGATCACATTATGCTAATTTCATTTCATTTTTGCTAATTGAGATTAGTAAATTGGATTAGCATTGGTATAAGTGATTAATCATAACAGAATGTTAATCATAATCACAATTCTCAAGAGCTGTAACCACTTTTCCCTCCATTTTCTCTCAATTTCTCAAGAACTTCATCAAGTTTCTTTTGATCCAAACTCCATCAAATCTCAATCAATTTGCACGATTCTTTGTGGATTCATCTTCTACAAGCTTCCATCTCCATCTGTTTTGACAAATCTAGGCCAAAAACTACAAGAATCTCGACTGTTCATACCTTGCTCAACAATGGAGTTTTGAGAATTCTCGCACCTGGAGCATGCTGGAGCTAAGGAACCTTTTCCAAACATCTTCTTGAACATTAAGCATCACCTGTTTGGACCTTTCACGCGCGGAAACTCAAAGATCCTCATCTGCTTCATTCACAAGGTTGAAGGGCAAAAAGCTTAAGGAGATAAATGCAAGTTGCAAATTGAATTTGTTTGATGTTGTCCACTAACATGACTTTGTTTTGTAGGGATTGATGCTTGAGTTTGAGCTCATGGCTTGCACTTGTGTGCATTAACTTGTGTTGCTTGTACAGATTAACTGATTAACCATTTGCTGTTTACTGTTGGTTTGTCTGAGTACTGATGATACTTGATTGATTTCAGGTACATTTAGTCGCTTACAGTTCCTTGAGAACTTGCTTGCTGCTGCTTGGTTTTATAAACCAATTGAGGTAGACTCTCTTGTCTCCATGTAGTCTGGAAGACCTGGCCTGTTACTTGGCCAGGCAACTGTCTGAAGTCCCCCTTTCGGGGCAATGTTTGTGATTGTTTATTTTTGTCCCCAAGCAGGTAAAGACCTTGATTAAGGCAATTGGTGGATCATAGAGATATGCAATCTATCTCCCACTATTCTGTTGAGTCGTCCCTCTGCTCACACTACTTGTGTTTGATGCATTGGGACACAAGCCCAAGATCTTGTACTTTGTACAGTTGAGTCAGAGTCTTGAGTGTAGAAGGGTTCCTTCATTCTGAACCCACACTCCTTTGTCTGAAGCTCTCCCTGGTCAGGGATAAGAGCTGTGAAGTCTAATCTTCACTCATCTTTCATCTGGCTTCACCTTAGCCCCTCAATGGCAAGGTTAAGAGCCGACACTACCCTTGTACAAATGACTTGCTTAGGCAGTCGAACCCTTTGTTTGAGCCTCACTTGACTGGATATAGTGTGTGCTTTGTGAATATTTGCTTGAAATATTTGCTTTGTTTTGTTGATGCTTACATGCTTGCTTTCTTCCTGGATAGGATTAGGTTGCTGTCGTGCAAGTAGGTAGAAACCACAACTTAGGGTTAATGATGCATGATAACACTAGGCTCGAGTACAACTCCCTAGTAGTGTGTCTTCCTTTGGTTTCTGGCTAGAATTTCTTTCCCTTTCAGGGGAACTACATCGCCCTGATCCTCGTTCCAGACGAGGTATGTAGGCAGGAGGCCGTGCGAGGTCTCTCCGGGCACTTTTTTTTCTTTTTGTGTGTGTTGTTTGTTTGTTCTTGTTGTGTGCTTGGAGGCCGGTATAAGTCCATCAAGTGGCATCTGGGTTCTAGTGTGTGTCTGTTTTAGTTCGGATGCTGATGTAAGCCCAGTGATTGGCGTTCAGGCTCCATGTTTGCCGGAGTTTGTCTTGTGTTGTTTGGCGTGCGTGAGCCGAACTACAGCAGCTCTGATTCTCGTTCCAGACGAGATATGTAGGCATAGGATGCGACGTCCTATCGAGCTCTCTTCCTCTTAACCCCACCTGTGTTGTCTTAGCGTGTGTGTATGATGTTTGTCTGTTTATTTTAGCAACCTATTCTTTCTTTTAGAACGTGGATCCCGTCGAGTACGACGGACGTGAGGGGTGCTAATACCTTCCCCTTGCGTAACCGACTCCCTTACCCTTTCTCTTTGGTCGCGAGACCATGCTTTTTCTAGGTTTGTCTGAGCGTTTCCTTTCCCTATTTTGGGATAAATAACGCGCAGTGGCGGCTCTGTTTGTTTTTTGTTTCAGCCCGCCGGTTGTTTTTTCGAGGATGCGACACCTTGCACATCACCATGGAGTGCAAGGGGGCAGTGTTGTCTCACGTATTGGTAGACACCGGGTCGTCGCTGAATGTGCTGCCTAAGCAGATTTTGAAGAAGATTGATGTTGAAGGGGTTGTGCTTACTCCTAGTGACCTGATCGTGCGCGCATTTGACGGATCCAAGTGTTCTGTGTTTGGTGAAGTTACCTTGCCGGTGAAGATAGGTCTGGAAGTGTTTGATATAATCTTCTATGTTATGGATATTCAGCCCGCCTATAGTTGTTTGTTGGGGCGTCCGTGGATTCACGCAGCAGGGGCAGTCTCGTCGACTCTCCACCAAAAGCTCAAATATGTTTGGAACGGTCAGATTGTGACTGTATGCGGTGAAGAGGAGATTCTGGTGAGTCACCTATCCTCGTTCAAGTATGTCGAGGTGGATGGCGAGATCCACGAAACCTTATGCCAGGCATTTGAGACTGTGGCCCTTGAGAAGGTGGCGTACGCTGATCAGAGGAAGTCGGGTGCTTCGATTGCTTCGTACAAGCAAGCCAAGAAGGTGGTTGATTCCGGCAAAGCTGAGGGTTGGGGCAAGATGGTGGACTTGCCTGTCAAAGAAGACAAATTTGGCATTGGTTATGAGCCTCTCCAAGCAGAGCAGAGTGTGCAAGCGGGTCCAAGTACCTTTACCAGCGCTGGGCTGATGAATCATGGCGACGTCTTTGCAACCGGTAGGGAAGACTGTGACAGCGACTGTGATCTAAACAACTGGGTTCGCCCGTGTGCCCCAGGGGAGTCTATCAACAACTGGACGGCTGAAGAAGTGGTCCAAGTTACTCTTCAGACAGAGTAATTTTCTTTTGTTTTTCATTTTGCATGAAAACCCTACGTTCTGCCCAAGGCGTAGTGGTTCATTGTAGGGTCTCATCATGTTTTAATGATTATCATTAATAAAGGACGTTTTGCAATCAAATTTTGAGATCCCTGTCTTTCTATCTTTGTTTTCTTTTTTTTTCAAAATAATAAAAATGGCAATGTTTTTGTTTTTGTGACTTTATTGAACTCTTTTTCTAAAACAAAACATTAAAACATGCAGAAGTGACCTTATGGCATCCACTATGAACAACCCTGTTATGGCTCAGTATGATTTTGATAATCCCATCTACCAAGCTGAAGAGGAGAGTGAGGAAGACTGTGAACTCCCGGCAGAATTGGTCAGATTGCTGAAGCAAGAGGAAAGGGTCATCCAACCTCATCAGGAGGAGTTGGAGGTTGTTAATCTGGGTACTGAGGACGCCAGAAGAGAGATCAAGATTGGGGCTGCTTTAGAGGACTCTGTCAAGAGGAGGCTGATTGAGATGCTGAGAGAATATGGAGATATTCGCCTGGTCATATCAAGATATGCCTGGGTTGGATACAGACATTGTGGTCCATCGATTACCTCTTAGAGAAGAATGCCCTTCAGTCAAGCAGAAGCTTCGCAGAACTAGTCCCGATATGGCTGTCAAGATCAAGGAAGAGGTTCAGAAGCAGTGGGATGCGGGTTTTCTGGCTGTTACCAGTTATCCACCGTGGGTAGCCAACATTGTTCCTGTGCCAAAGAAGGATGGCAAAGTTCGAATGTGTGTCGATTACCGGGATTTGAATAGAGCAAGTCCGAAAGATGATTTCCCATTACCTCACATTGATGTATTGGTTGATAATACGGCTCAATCCTCGGTATTCTCTTTCATGGATGGTTTCTCAGGCTACAATCAGATTAAAATGGCGCCAGAGGACATGGAAAAGACGACATTCATTACACCTTGGGGCACTTTCTGCTATAAGGTGATGCCATTTGGGCTGAAGAATGCCGGTGCTACCTATCAGAGGGCTATGACGACTCTCTTTCATGACATGATGCACAAAGAAATTGAAGTGTACGTGGATGATATGATTGCGAAGTCGCAGACAGAAGAGGAGCACCTGGTTAATTTGCAGAAGTTGTTTGACAGACTGGTAAAGTTCAAACTGAGGCTGAATCCGAACAAGTGTACGTTTGGCGTGAGATCTGGGAAGCTATTATGCTTTATTATCAGTGAGAAAGGGATTGAGGTTGATCCAGCGAAAGTCAAAGCTATTCAAGAGATGCCTGAGCCGAAAACGGAAAAGCAAGTCCGTGGGTTTTTAGGGAGATTGAACTACATTGCAAGGTTCATATCTCACCTAACTGCCACGTGTGAACCAATTTTCAAATTGCTAAGGAAAGATCAAGCAATCAGGTGGAATGATGATTGTCAGAAAGCTTTTGACAAGATAAAAGAGTATTTACAGAAACCTCCAATCCTGATCCCTCCAGTTCCAGGGAGACCTCTGATAATGTACCTATCAGTAACCGAGAACTCGATGGGGTGTGTATTGGGACAGCATGACGAGTCTGGTCGAAAAGAGCATGCCATATACTACCTTAGCAAAAAGTTTACCGACTGTGAAACAAGATATTCACTGCTCGAGAAAACTTGTTGTGCTTTGGCCTAGGCTGCTCGCCGACTGAGGCAGTATATGTTGAACCATACTACCTTATTGATTTCTAAGATGGATCCAGTGAAATACATCTTTGAGAAGCCGACTCTCACTGGACGTGTTGCCCGTTGGCAGATGATTTTAACAGAGTATGATATTCAGTACACGTCGCAGAAGGCTATCAAAGGTAGTGTTTTGTCAGACTATCTAGCCGAGCAACCGATTGATGATTATCAGCCTATGATGTTTGAATTCCCTGATGAAGACATCATGTATCTGAAGATGAAAGATTGCGAAGAGCCTCTTGTCGAGGAAGGACCGGATCCTGATGACAAGTGGACACTGATGTTTGATGGGGCTGTGAATATGAACGGTAACGGTGTTGGGGCAGTGCTCATTAATCCCAAAGGTGCACATATACCTTTCTCTGCCAGATTGACTTTTGACGTCACCAACAACGAAGCTGAGTATGAGGCTTGTATCATGGGGATAGAAGAAGCCATTGATTTGAGAATCAAAACGCTTGACATCTATGGAGATTCCGCTCTAGTGATCAATCAGGTCAATGGAGATTGGAATACGAACCAGCCGCATTTGATTCCGTATAGAGATTACACCAGAAGAATACTGACGTTCTTCAAGAAGGTGAAGTTGTATCATGTCCCGAGGGATGAGAATCAGATGGCTGATGCCTTGGCTACTTTGTCTTCTATGATCAAAGTTCATTGGTGGAACCATGTGCCACATGTTGCGGTGAATCGACTCGAGAGGCCTGCGTATGTGTTTGCAGCCGAGTCTATTGTGATTGATGAGAAGCCGTGGTATTATGACATCAAGAACTTCCTCAAGACTCAGGAGTATCCTGAAGGTGCGTCAAAGAATGATAAGAAAACCCTGAGAAGGCTAGCTGGAAGCTTTTACTTGAATCAGGATGATGTGCTGTATAAAAGGAACTTTGACATGGTCTTGCTCAGATGCGTGGATAGACACGAAGCAGACATGTTAATGCAAGAAGTGCATGAAGGTTCGTTTGGTACCCATGCTGGTGGTCATGCAATGTCCAAGAAACTGTTGAGAGTCGGTTATTACTGGATGACTATGGAATCCGATTGTTTCAAGTATGCTCGGAAGTGCCATAAGTGTCAAATCTATGCTGATAAGGTGCATGTACCACCAAGCCCTCTAAATGTCATGAACTCGCCTTGGCCGTTCGCCATGTGGGGCATTGATATGATTGGGAAGATTGAGCCTACTGCTTCGAATGGACATCGCTTCATCTTGGTCGCGATTGACTACTTCACCAAGTGGGTGGAAGCAGCTTCCTATGCTAATGTTACCAAACAAGTGGTTGCCCGGTTCATCAAGAAAGAAATCATCTGTCGTTATGGAGTTCCTGAGAGAATCATCACTGATAATGGTTCGAATCTCAATAACAAGATGATGAAAGAGCTTTGCAAAGATTTCAAGATTGAGCATCACAATTCTTCTCCTTACAGACCGAAGATGAATGGTGCTGTAGAGGCGGCAAACAAGAATATCAAGAAGATTGTGCAGAAGATGGTCGTTACCTACAAGGATTGGCATGAAATGTTGCCTTTCGCTTTGCATGGGTACCGTACCTCAGTACGTACGTCGACCGGGGCAACCCCGTACTCCCTTGTGTATGGTATGGAAGCAGTCCTACCAGTTGAAGTGGAGATCCCTTCTCTGAGAGTATTATTGGATGTCAAGCTGGACGAAGCCGAGTGGATTCGGACAAGGTTTAATGAGTTGAGCCTTATCGAAGAGAGACGGCTAGCAGCTGTGTGCCATGGGCAGTTGTATCAGAGAAGGATGAAGCGAGCCTTTGATCAGAAAGTGCGTCCTCGGAGCTATCAAACTGGTGATCTAGTTTTGAAGAGGATCCTCCCTCCCGGTACAGATAACAGGGGCAAGTGGAATCCTAATTATGAAGGTCCATATATTGTGAAGAAGGTATTCTCCGGTGGAGCCTTGATGCTTACAACTATGGATGGTGAAGATTTCCCGTCCCCTGTTAACTCAGATGTAGTCAAAAAATACTTCGCATAAATTGACCCGCTGGACAAAAAGAACAAAAGAGTCCAGGCAAAAAAGGGCATCCCGGCGAACCAAAAAAAATAGAAAGAAAAGGTTCGGGCAAAA
The DNA here is from genome assembly GCF_024323335.1 of Lathyrus oleraceus. NCBI lineage: Eukaryota > Viridiplantae > Streptophyta > Magnoliopsida > Fabales > Fabaceae > Lathyrus > Lathyrus oleraceus. The sequence continues at coordinate 41,603,704 of NC_066581.1, forward strand.
ATTAGGGATAAAAATGAAAAGAATTTGTACACCCGGTAAGTCGAAAACCCGCAAGGGCGACTTAGGCAAAAATGGGTATCCCGGTGGATTGAAAACCCGAAAGGGCGATCCAGGCAAAAGAGGGATTAGAGAGAAGACTACAGTCTGAGTTATCTGTACTTCATCGCGCTTCGTCGTCTGCCATCTCGAAAGATGTGATCGGTCCAGTCGTTCTTCTCAGAAAGCAAGGAGTTGGGAGAAAAACTGATGATCTGTGAGTTATAACAGAATTGGGAAATAGTGGATGCCGTGTTCACATTGCCATTGGGATAGTTTATTTTCCTTCTGTGCGCAATTACCTCCTTCTAGGAATTGCTTCCCAATGTATTTGCCTTTTCAGGCACATTTTCAATCAATAAAAGTCGTTATTCAGATAAATAGCTCTCTTGTTTTTATTTTTACTGTTTTGTTTGCAAAAACGTCCGAATTTTTGATAAGCATTGCATATAAGAACATGAAGGCTAAACAATAACGTGCAAAAAGATGAAACATTTGAAAATCATTTTGAATGTTGAGGACACTTGAGCGTATCTTGTCCATGTATCCCCTGGGGCATTTTGTTGTGCTGTTTTGCAGATTGGCATCTGTGAGGACGGTTCCCCAGCAGATATTTCCCTAAGCAAGTTGGAAGCTATCAGAGCTATGTTCCCCTGCGGAGATGTCTGTGGATAGGCTATTCTATTCCCCGGCAGGTCTAAGGATTGCCTATACCCAGCGGAGGTGTCGGTACTTTATTCCCCACCAGAATTGTGCTCTTCCTCAGCAGAGTGGTGTGTTATTCTCAACAGGGTTGCTTTCCCTAGCACTTGAGCAGAGATTGGTATTGATGATTTTCCTCAGCGAGTCCCAGAGTGGAGCAGGTTCAATAAATTTATCTCCAGCTTTTATCCTATCTGTGGATTGGATGGGTCATCCCCAGCGGAGTAGCATTTATTTCCCAAGGCAGAGTTTTTCCTACTTGTGGATTGGTTGACTCTCCCCAGTGAAGTCACCAGGTTGTCCCTAGCAAGTCGCCTTGTTACTCCCCAGCGAGTTGCTTTGTTTACCCCTCAGCGCAGTCGCCTTGGTTCGTCCCCGGCGAGTTGTTGTGGTTGTTTCCCCAAGCTGAGTCCCCGAGTGGGTTGGGCCCTGAAGGATGTCCCCAACGGAGTTTATCCTTTCCCCAGCAACAGTGTTATTCCTCCAGCATGAGTGAGAAGTCGGTGCTCTCCCCGTAGAGTATTCCTCAAGCAGAGTTTCCCCACAGAGTTGGAGTATCTGATCAGTTGTGGCTCCCCAGGCGGAGAGTCCATCATTTGCATTTTACATATAGTGATCATTGCATCCTCAAAATGTGTAGCATTTCCATTCCATGTGGAACATTACACCATAGAAAAATTCAAACATATGCATTCATGTGTTAACCCAACCAGACCGTATCCCCGGCAGAAGCGGATTTTTGATCAACTTCGGTACAGCACGTCCGCTACAATTGCTCCTGACAGCATTCAGGATTGATATTCCCCAGAGAGGTTTATTTCCTCACCCGTCCGAGAACGGAAAGCTTGTTTCTCCCCGGTGAGATCCCCAGCAAGTGGTCAGCCTTGCCTTGACATTTTGAAGATGTCCTTTCTTGTGATACCGGTAAGTGTCATGTCAGCACCCACGTGTGTTCTTTCTTTGGTGTCAGTAAACACTATTGCTTCGGTGTCAGTAAAACATCGAGTATCCCCCCAGTCATCAGTAAATGTCTGGTCGTTTTTGGATGTCGGTAAACATCATTGTTCGATGTCGGTAAACATCAGGTCTCATCCCAGTCATCGGTAAATGTCTGGTCGCCTTTGTTTGATGTCGGTAAACATCATCTTTCGATGTCGGTAAACATCGAGTTTTTCCCAGTCATCGGTAAATGTCTGATAATTCCCCAACTAGAGATCCCCAGTAGAGTCGTCGGTAAACGTCTTATCTGGTTTCCGGTTGCAAGTATTTGTTTTTCCTTCCCCAGTAAAGTGTTCACCTCTCCGTTGGTGTTGATAAACGTCAAGCCTCTCCCTGTCGTCCATCGACGTCTGGTCGAGTATCCCCCCAGTCATCAGTAAATGTCTGGTCGTTTTTTGATGTCGGTAAACATCATCTTTCGATGTCGGTAAACATCGAGTCTCATCCCAGTCATTGGTAAATATCTGATCGTGTGTATTTCCCTGTTGATAAAATCAAATCCCCGAGAGTCGTCGGTAAACGTCTTGTCTGATTCCATTTGCAAATATCTTTTTCCTCCCCAAGTGGAGACGCCATCGGTAAGTGGCCTTGTTTTCTTCGATATCGGTAAATATCGAATGCCCAGTTTAGCCGCCATCGGTAAATGGCCCCGCTTTCTTCGATATCGGTAAATATCGAGTCCCCAGTTGGAGCAGCCATCGGTAAATGGTCTTACTGAAATTGATATCGGTAAATATCAAGTTGCTTTGAAGCCACCATCGGTAAATGGTCTTGCTTCCTTTTAATATCAAGGTGTTTCCCAGCAGCCATCGGTAAATGGTCTCGCTGAAGTTAATATCAGTAAAAATCAAGGTTCCAGTATTTAGCCATCGGTAAATGGTTTCGCTTTCCTGAAGTCGTCATGCAGCCGTCATCGGTAAATGACTTGGTTTTTCTTGTATCATATCCAGCAGAGTGCAAATGTCTACGGTTCTTTGGTATTCAATCCCTGTGTACCTTGAAAGTCTGACAGCCGTTGCTCTCATCCGTTCAGGTTCCCAGCTGATTGAATAGGGGCAGCTGTAGCACCTCAAATTTGCACCTACCTTTTGTACATTCATTTTCATATTAGGTCATTAACATAACATAGTCCACTGCATAACATTGCATTGTCCTTTGCCCAAGTGCAAGCCATCAGACAAGATTAGGTCAACTGGTTAGGAGGATCAGTCAAGCAAGCAAGCAAATGCATTCCTCAAGGAAACAAAGCCCTAGGATTGGGTCAACATGTTTACAGGACCTAGGGGTCCTTTTGAAGTGGTTTGGTCAAAGATTGGGTGCTCAGAAGTCATCATTCATTGTTCAATCCATCAGAAACCCTAGAAATTCAACTATGGTCAACTATGGTCAACTGTGCCTGTTTTTATGGATTTGAAGGTGGGAGTTGGATTGAAAGGCTTCATTCATGTCCATACAAGTCTTATTTGACATATCAAAGATCAAGATTGGAGAAAATAAAGTCAGATCAAAAGTTTCCAAAAATAGCAGGTGACCTGTAATTGGAAACTGCCAAAAATGGAAAGTTCTTCTCCTCAAATTTACATCATCATACAAGCTTCAAATGAAATTTTGTCCAACATGAAAGTTGAAGATCTTGTTCTCCCATTTCCAAAAAGTCCAAGAACACTCATTTCTCATTTATGGTTGGCAAGTTATGATCAAATCATTTTCAAGAAAAGTTGAACTTCAAAGTGAGATAACTTTCAAACCATTTGGCCAATTTGAGTGAGGTTTTTTGCTACAAGTCACATTTGACAAGCTCTATCCAAATCCTTCATCACATTTCACCAAAAATCATCCAATCAAAATGGCCTTTTTTTAAGTGACTTGAATTTAAAAAGGGAGAGGTGAAAAATTGACTTTCAAATTAATCATTGTCTACACATTCTACCAATTGCAAATGATCAAAAACCATATTTGGGATGTGTTTAGGCCCATTTTCGTGCACTGTAGCATGCACCCCCATGCATAATGTTTGGTTTAGCAATTTGCACATAACTTTCATTTTGATTAATCCTTGTGTTTTGGCTTAAGTTTAATTAACAAGGTTCATTAACAGTTGGTACATATAGTTAATCATAACAGAAAACACACTGAGCATTCCATTTCTACTCAGATCTAGATCTAGAAAAAAAAACTCTCTCAATTCTTCACTTGGATTTTTTCTGAAAAATTTCCAAAGAGCTTGTGCCATTGTTCATTGATTCATCACTTACTATCATTTTGGAAGCTGTTGTAAGCATAGATCCATGACTGTTCAAGCAAAACCAGCACTGTTCCATTGAACCTCTTCCATGGCAGTTGAGATTTTGAGCTGGAATTGAAGCAACTGAACCTTCAACACTCCTTCATTCATCATCTGGAACCTCAAGGCACTTCTGTTTCAGCTTGTCACGGCCAAAGAACCACGAATCCATCCCTGTTCTTCAAATCAGGTAGGAATTTGAACCTTGCCATTGTTAAAATTGAGAGATGCTTTGAATAGATCTTGCCATGCTGAGTTCAATGAACTTTAAATCGTGAAAAATCATTGAGTATTAAGAGAGAAATGTTGAAATGAAGTTTGGTTGTCAAATGTTATGTTGCTTGTTTCTTCCATGCTAGCTCGAATTAGGGAAAACCAAGGTTGGATTATTGATGAGAATTAGGAGATGAACATATTGGTATCTCATTTGTTGAAATCTGGAACAAAAGTTCATCGCGATGATGAACATGATGAATGCTCGCATAAACCCTAATTTTTCAACCCAGAAACCCGTGTTTGATCTGCTGGGATTTCGCCTTGCATGTATTTCGTGTCTCATGGCCATGTGACCAATCAGCGCTTGCCACGCCCTTAAGTGAAACGCGGCGTTTCACTTAAGTGGCCTTGTAATTACAAGTTTGCCATTGTTCGTGTTTAATTCCATTTAAATAAGTTCCACTTTTCAATTTTTATTTCATTTGGCATGTTGATCTTAGAAAATTCAGAACTCTTCCAATACTTGTCCAAATAACATGGGATTTTTTGTGAAATGCTCCTCATGATCTCTAGTTTATTATGGTGATTTTTCCAGAATTTTTGCACGTGGGGATTTTTAATTGGGCTAGGGTTTGTTCATGTGTGTCCAATTTGTGTATGCCTTGCCATTTTGCTTGTGAAATGATGATGCTTGCTCCAATGACTCTCAAATATTTTGTGCTTAAACTAGACATGTTCATGGTTATTTTGGTATAGAGTTTGTAATTTTATCATTGCTGGTTGATGAGATATGATTTTTTGAATAGAGGTGTGACAATTTGTGTCACACCATTCATGTCCAACTTCATGATTTTAATTACCATGCTTATTGAACTCAAAATGGTCTAGATTTTTGCATGAAGATACTTGTGAATGTTTAGAATGCTTGTGAATTTTTCTGAAATTTTTGAATGCATTTCCTATTTGTTTGGTAATTTCTCCCCTGTTTGACCAATTGTTGACTTCTTGTGAGACATGATTTCATTTGATTTGTGAAATTCTAATGCTTAATTGGATGGACTTGAAATTTGACATGTGAATTGTAGACATCTTAAAGTGCATCATGGTTTTAGTCCCATTCATTTATCATGTGTTGTTTCTGTTTTATGATTAATTGAAGTTGATGCTTGTTTTGATGCCATGAATGAGCTTGCTTGAACTTGTGTTGACTTTATGAATTTCATTGACTTGCTTCCCTTGACCCAAATGAGCTGAAATTTGGTATGATTGACATGTTATGAATGCTGTTTGACCATGAATATTTTGGGAATTTATTGAAATGTTTATGATTTGGTTTGAGTTGAATCTTTCTGTTGACTTCTATGAGCTCCTATTTGCATGCTTTGTGCTATTTTGATCATGAAATGATAATGATGAATGATATGAATGTGAAACCACTTGGATTTGTTTCCTAATTGTTTTATATTGATTTTGGATAAGTTTCATGTTCTGTTTTGACCTTTTGTTATCATTTTGACCCTAGTCTTGTACTAGTGGTTTGTGCTCTCACATTTGAGCTGTGTTTCAGGTTAATAGCACAATGGCCTATGATTGATGATGCTTACACAATTGGAGTTGACTTGTTGCTTGTTCATGACTAACTTTGACTTTGTTTTGTAGGTTTTAAAACTTGAGTTTGTGCCGTATGGCTTGCACCCTTTGTGCATTGTGATTATTGTTTGCCTGTACAGATTAACTGTTGATCTTTGCTGTTTGGTTTTGGTTTGTCTGAGTACTGATTGTATTTGATTGATTTCAGGTACATTAGTTGCTTTAGTTCCATTGAGAACTTGCTTTGCTTTGCTTAAGAGCATTTGCATTGAGGTATAACATCCTAACTCCATGTAGTCTGGAAGACCTGGCCTGTTACTTGGCCAGACACCTGTCTGAAGTCCTCCTTAAGAGCCAATGTTTGTGTTTGTTTACATTTGTCCTTGTACATATCCAAAGACCTCCTAAGTGAAGAGGAATTGGCAGATACCAGGGATGTGCAATCCATCCCCTGCTATTTTGTGTGTCATCTGCTTTGCTCACACTACTGTGTTGATGCATTGCAGATACTAGCCCAAGATCATTGTACATTGTGTCAGTCATATGTGTAGAAGGGTTCCCACCTTCTGAACCCACACATTCATGTCTTAAGCTCTCCCAGGCCAGGGATAAGAGCTGTGAAGTCTCATCTTCACTCACCTTTCATCTGCTTCACCTTGACTCTCAATGTCAAGGTTTAGAGCTAACCTCACCCTGTTACAGTGGTTTGTTTGTCGAGGTTGACATGACCCCTCGACTAAAACCTAACCTTGATTGAGCCAACTGATTGCATATAGTGTGTGCTATTTGTGCTTGTGTGTTTGTTTTAGCTTGCTTCCTGTGCAAGTTAGGTTTAGTTTGGCTTGCTTCCTGTGCAAGTCATGTTTAGGATAGCTTGCTTCCTGTGCAAGTTAGCTAGAAACCTTAACTTAGGGATGATTTTGCATGATAACATCTAGGCTCGAGTCGTAGTCTCCCTAGTTGTGTCTCCCTCTGTTATCTGGTTAGGCTAGTCCTGTGTCCCTTCGTAGGGGAACTACGTCGCCCTGATCCTCATACCAGATGAGGTACGTAGGCAGGAGATGAGCTGATCTCTCCGGGCGCCCTTTTTGTTTTGTCTTTGTGTGTGTTTGGTTCGGAAGCTGATGTAAGTCCAGCGATTGGCATTCGGGTTCCATGTTTGCCCGTGTTTTGTGTAGGAGTTTGACGTAAGCCCAGCGATTGGCAGTCGATTTCCCGCGTTTGTTTGTTTGTGTGCGTGAGCCGAGCTACAAATGCTCTGATTCTTCTTCGTCCAAGAAGATACGTATGCATAGGATGCGATATCCTAGCGAGCATGTGTTGTTTCCCCAGTCCGAACTACTTTGACTCTGATGTCTATGCCTGATAGACTAAGTAGGCCCAGGATGCGATATCCTGCCGAGTCAGTCTTGTTTGTTTTCTTGTGTCTCTTTCAGCCAGTGTTGGTTTGTTTATGAGCAGTGTTTTAGCAACCATTTTCCTTCCTTTTGTGCGTGGATCCCGTCGAGTACGACGGATGCGTAGGGGTGCTAATACCTTCCCTTCGCATAACCGACTCCCGATCCCATTCTCTTTGGTCGCGAGACCATGCTTTTTCCAGGTTTACTCTGAGCGTTTCCTTTCCCTCTTTTGGGATAAATAACGCACGGTGGCGGCTCTGTTATCTTCATTTCCCGCCGGTTTTTCGCGTAATGCGACAGCGGCGACCAGAAATTCATATATGAGTGGTGTAACACCCTAAGCCCCAACTCTTAATATAAAAGAGAATTTTGCAACTTAGGATGCTACTCAACACTAAAAATACACACTCCATCAATATATTTCAAAATCTTGCAGTGGAACTTAAAATATTTCATCACAACAAATAATTATTTAACAAAAAATACTAAAAGAAAATAAACTTCAAACATAAGCTCAAACAAATAATACGCCCCATTTCCAATGTTACAGATCAGAGCATATAAACCACTAAAAACAATAAATGGAAAAATAAACGAAGACAAACTCCAAGGTCGTCTTTCAACTCATAAGCAACTACTTATGCTAAGTACCTGGTTGTTTATACCTCATAGGAGAACATACACCACAACAAGAAAAAGGAGTGAGAGTACACCTTTAAAATGTTAAAGGTGAAAGTTAGCAGCAAGATGGTAAACAACAACAAGCACAATGTCATACCCCAAAATTTGCCCGTTGGCATTACCAAATATTTTCCAAGACCCTCTGACTTGTTCTGCAAGGCACTGGTATCAAATGGACAAAAGCCCACTCACATAAGGCCCAATCCACAGGCGGCCCAAAACAGCTGGCTCGCTAGGCGAGCAGCTCCTTCGCCTAGCGAACATTTCATCATGCCACTCGCCCAGCGAAGCGTTGGATCCAGGAAAAAGCCCAGACCTAGTTTGCTCGCTAGGCGAGCAATTCCTTCGCCTAGCGAAGTTGGCGAAAGTTTGAGATTTTTGGACCTCATTTTAAGCCCATTAGGTCACCATTACCTCTACTATAAATACCTGCTCCTCTGCCACGAAAAAGAACACACACAGAGACGGACTCACTCACCCGGAGACACTCACACAGAGATCCCGAGAAAACCCTAGCACCGAAACCCTGCTGGTCCAAAGAGTTCAGAAGGCGGAAACCCTGAAGGCCGCTTACTCGCTCCGAAGCTACCGTCGCCCAACTCGATCCGGCTCGCCAATCCAAGGCTGCAACTCGATTTGCAAACAGGTTTGCCTCACTATTATCGCTTTAGTTTCTTAATTGGCATATGATTATCACTTTGTGTCCTTATTTTGCATGTGGTACCACTTTAGTATCTTAATTTGCATGTGATATCGTTTTGTATTTTCACTTGGCATATGGTACCACTTCATGTTCTTAATTTGTGGATTATAATTGAATTCATAAACATTTTGAAGTCTTGAATGAGAATTTAAATGTGTTTGCCTATTGTGAAACTGAACCATATAATTATATGTTGGATGCCATAAGCCATGTTGCAGGTTGAGGTCATAATGTTCTCAAATTTCAAACCCGTGGCCGCTCGCTAGCTCATCGCTAGGCGAGCCCGCAGCGAGCCTTCGCTGAGCCTTCGCTAGGCGAAGCAGAGGCGACCGGGCCAGGGGCTGCTTTGCTTTTTGCTGCCTATTTCATGTTTACCTAATGATGATTCTGCATTATTTGGCCTAAATTCCTGGCTGTTATATTTATCTTATGGTGCAATTTCCAATAGTATTTTATGCTTTAATCCGTGTGTTCATGGTGTAAAGGCCAGCATACTTCCGAAGAAATAGCCGGCTAGGTACTCCGCTTTACGCATGGGAAGCCTTCATGGAGAGGGATTCTAAATTATTTCACTTTAATGTGAAGATTCATATTGATTGCCTAATTAATTTTAATGTAGTGATCCTTAATGTGTTGATTTTAATGTATCGATTTAATGCGGTATCACCATAATTACCTAATGAACTTAAAACATGGACTTTAAATAAATGATATCGGACCTCTCTTTATTACCCCACGATTACGTAATACGGTCATGTCCCGCGAACGTGGGGATACACTTAGCAATGGCCCTTCGATTAAATCATCATAAAATAAATCATAGTCCCTCGGATGTTGCCTTCGAAATTACGATTTTGTCCCTCGATGACCCTTCGGTGTAGCCTACGGTTAAATGATGATAGTCCCTTCGAATGCTAAGGTATCCTCACAACTGTTGCCTTCAATGACCAGCCGATGACCCTACGATGACCCTTCTACATCCCAAGGATAAAACTACTTACTTCTCAATAGTAAGGACAGTTTTACCCTCATAAGGATAGGAAATGACCGGAAAGGCCTCGGACAGGCATACCCTTAATTGCTCATTCATAACCTAAAAAAATACTTTTCGCACCTCACACCTTTCAAACTTCCTTTTGGAAAATCACCACTTAGCATACATCCGTACTAGGATCATTGCCGAGTTATATTTTTCTAAACTACTTTCAAAAAACCAAACGAGATAACCACTTTGTATACATTCATGCAAGAATCATTACAAAGTTAAATTCTCATTTTCAAAACATTTTTCACACATTTCTCAACCACTTTTTCAAACCTAGAAAACATAAATGATTGAGCAATTAAGAGCCCATGGATAACCATGGATACAAAGGGTGCTAATACCTTCCCTTTGTATAAAGTACCTCCCGAACCTAAGAATTTAAAATTAAGGTCTTTCCTGTTCTTTTCCACCTTTCCTTAAGGGATAAAAGAAAAGTCGGTGGCGACTCTTGCTAACCGCGACATTGCGATTACAAATCCAAATAAAGTCCAGTTCACCGCATGACAGAACTGGCGACTCTGCTGGGGACTACAAAGAGAGGTCCATCTTAAAAAAATCATTTATGTTTTAATTTGTTCTTTCGTTTTAAGGGATTGTCTGAGTGAAAGATCCTACACCCGGATCTAGTGTACCTTAGGTAAGTAGCAAAAGATCATCGCGACTATCCGGCGTATACTGGAATGGTTAAAATGATGGCTACGGTTAATGTGACACTTTGGTTGTCCTGATGGTCCTCATGTTATTTGAGGAAAAATTTGGCTTCCGCGTGGTGTCATCAAAGCATTAACCAGACCTTTAGAACCCTAATTGACTCATCCTAGCCATTAGAAAGTAGTGAGATAACTGACTTCGGTTCCGACTGAGGTTGGTTGATACTCGATGCTACACTCTTTGAGATTGGACTTTAGGAAAGCTTCGGTCAACCACTTGGTGTTGCACTGAAGTGGACCTAAAGAAAGGTCGATGATCTGAGATCCTTCTAGAACCCGGTTACTATTCTAGGACAGGTTGAACCAACCAAACTTCAGTGGGGAGGGTACTGACCTATGGAACTCATGCAAGCCTTAAAACCTAGGGATGATTGTTGTGTGACTTGTTTATGCTCGTTACTCATTTAACATCATAACATCATAACATCATAACATTGTACTAACCATTTCAAGGACTTAGGAATTTAGCTTTGCTCTGTTAAACAGGTTATGGCTTCCAGGAAGACTATCCGGATCAATCTTGTAGCAATCTCTCCTCAACTCAAGGATTTGGTGTCAGAACTCCCCGATCATGCTCAGTTCAACAAGAAACATGGTCATCTCCTCAATTTGGTTACCACTGGTTTCAAAGAAGATATGATGAAAGTCCTATTCCAGTTCTTCGATCCTAAGCATCATTGCTTCACTTTCCCAGATTATCAGTTGGTACCCACATTAGAAGAATTCTCCCAGCTGCTTGGGATACCTATCCTCGATCAAGTACCCTTCAGCGGTTTAGAAAAGATGCCAAAGGCCGAAGAAGTTGCCGCAGCTTTACACATGACAAAGTCCGACATTGAAACTAATTGGGTAACAAGAAGTGGAATTAAAGGTTTACTTGCCAAATTTCTGATAAGTAAGGCCCGAGAATTCCTAAAAGTTATGAAGGTCCATGCTTTTGAAGATGTTTTAGCATTGCTAATCTATGGTTTGGTGCTATTCCCTAATCCGGACCAATTCATAGATGTGAATGCTATTAAGATATTTCTCACTCATAACCCTGTGCCTACCTTGCTTGGAGATGTCTTGCATTCCCTTCACACTCGTACTATGAAGAGGCAAGGGACTCTCATGTGCTGCGTACCGTTGTTGTCTAGGTGGTTTATTTCGCACCTCCCTCAATCAGTCTTGAAAAATGATCAAAATCTGAAATGGTCTCAAAGGATAATGACACTCTCCCATTCAGACATCCAGTGGTGTTCTGACCTCAGAGAAAATGTTATCATCATCGACCGATGTGGAGAATTCCCTAATGTACCGCTCATGGGGATAAGAGGAGGTATTACTTATAATCCTGCCTTAGCCTTGCGTCAGTTTGGGTATGCTCGAAGAGATAGTCCACATGAGATGATTATTCAAGGTACAGTGTTTGACTATGACAATGACTCTCAAGGTCTCCGCCAAAGGTTTGTACGAGCTTGGGGCATGGTGAAAAGAAGCAATTTAGGCAAGAAAAATTCTATTCCTATGGAGCCTTATCTCAGATGGGTACGCGCCAGAGCTCGCGAACTTGTCATGCCATATCTTGCAGTCGGACCATTGATTGTTGAACCAGAGGTCGATGGAGGTACTTCCCAGACCATTCCTTACCCAGATATGCCTACTGATGCTGAGGAGTTGAAAAGATCCTGGACCCAGTTGAGAGAGGAGAGAGATACTTTCGAAGCTCAGTTCAATGCAGAAAGGAAGAAAGTATTAGAGCTCACCAGTCAGCTTAATGAGGAACGAAGACTCAATGCATATCTTCGCCCAAAAAGAAGTCGCCCCTGGGAGACTTGAGCTTTCATTGTATTTTACTATTATTCCTTTTGTAACGAACATTGATTAAAAAAGTAGCAATAAACATTTCTCTCTTGTTGGTGATTTATGCAAAGTTAAATTCCAAAAGTCCTTGAAAACATTTCATGCATTGCATCACATACCATAACATTGCATAACAGGTGTTCTAAAAGACCATATTCTCACGGTCTACCTCTTAAACAGAAAAATGGACCTCGAACAGACTGTCAAAGATCTCCAGACTCAGAATGCTCAATTCAAGGAGATGATGCTGAGCTTATCCAAGGGGCAGGAGGAACTGAAGGCTCTTTTGGTCGAAAAGAAGAAGGACAAGAAAGCTGTGAGCTTCATTAACCCGGGCAGAAGGCGTAAAGGACAGGCTACGGGAATCAAATTTGGAATCCCGAATGGTCCAGAAGAGGGGGCGGAAAATGATTCAGAGGAGGAGAATGCTGATTTCTCTAACCCTGAGGATGACGATGAGAACTATGAAAATGAACAGTACTCTCCGAGAGATGATAAGTACAAACTGCTGGAAGAACGCATGCTAGCCATGGAGGGTCAGAAGACACCTGGTCTGGATTTCGAAGGTTTGGGTCTGGTCTCCGATGTGACCATTCCCCGCAAATTCAAAATCCCCACTTTCACTAAGTATGATGGTGCGTCTTGTCCTCAGATGCATCTAAGGGCTTATGTGAGAAAGATTCAGCCGCATACCACTGATAAGAAACTGTGGATCCACTTCTTCCAAGAAAGTTTGTCTGGCACTCAGTTGGAATGGTATTATCAGCTCGAGAGCTCTGACATCCGCACCTGGACTGATTTAGCAACGGCTTTCTATAAGCAGTACCAGTACAACTCTGAATTAGCACCTACTCGGCTACAGTTGCAGAACATGGCCATGGGATCTAAAGAAAGCTTCAAAGAGTATGCTCAGAAATGGAGAGATTTGGCTGGCAGAGTCAAACCCCCTATGACTGACCGAGAATTAGTAGACTTGTTCATGGGTACCCTGACTGGCCCATTCTACAGCCACCTACTGGGGAGTTCTTCATCAGGTTTCACTGAACTTATACTGACAGGTGAACGGGTGGAGAGCGGCATTCGAAGTGGAAAGTTACAGGCGGCTACTTCTACAAGCGGTAAAAAGTCCTACCATGGGAAGAATGAATCGAACGCTGTGTATGGTCAAAAGAATCATAGTAAGAAAAATGGTGACCATGCCGTTGGAGCAGTGACAATCGCAGCCCCGCCAGCTCAAAACTTCCAGCAAAGACAAGACAGACCAAGAAGGCAGTTTACCAAGCTCAATATGACTTTAGCACAAGCACTGCAAAGCATGCTGAAGGTAAATTTAATCACTCTCAGAGGTCCTCCAGCAAATGTCAACACTGCTTCGCCTCGTTATAATCCCAATGCCAGGTGTGCATATCACTCCGATAGCCCCGGGCATGATACAAACGATTGTTGGCTGTTGAAGAATAAGATTCAGGACATGATCGACGCTGGGGAAATTGAGTTCGAGCCTCCGGAGACTCCTAATGTCATCACTGCTCCTATGCCTAATCATGACAAGGTTGTTAATGCTCTCGATGACGACTCTCTCATCACTACTATAGCGGACTTAACATCTCCTCTCCCGATCATAAAGAGGAATTTATTGCAAGCTGGTTTATTTCCAGGTTGTACGGAAGATTGCAATCTCTGCATGCTCCGGCCCGAAGACTGTTTGAAATTGAAGAATGGTATCCAACGACTGATGGACGATCGTACAATCCTCTTTGAAAGGGTTTCTAAGACGGAAAACCCTGTTAAAGAAGTATTTGTGATTGCAAGGTCCAAAGTTCCAGTGAAGATTACTGCTCCCAGAATACCTGTGAAGATTATTGCTGAGCCCAGAGTAGCTCCCCTGATCATTACTGCACCTGGCCCGATCCCGTATTCCTCAAGCAAAGCTATTCCGTGGAATTATGGAGGTGATGTTTACATCCATGGTGTAAAGCAAGTTGGCAATTCTGCTAATCCTAATGATATTGTTGGGACTAGTAAAGTTACTCGAAGCGGAAGGATCTTCTCTCCAGAAATCTCACCTCCGGTTCCCGAAAACCAAGGAAAGGAACCAGTCAACCCTTCTCAGTCAGAGACACCGATCGAAGCTACTACTGAAGACGTTGCCAAACGAGAACTGGAAGAAGTGCTGAAAATCATCCGCAAGAGTGATTTTGATGTGGTAGAATAGTTGGGGCATACCCCGTCTAAAATCTCGATGTTGTCCTTGTTGTTATCCTCTGAATCTCATGCCCATGCCTTGATAAGATTCTTGAAGACTGCTCATGTACCTCAAGAGACCTCCGTCGATCAGTTAGAAAACTATGTTGCTAACCTGACTGTTGACGACGGCTTAGGTTTTTCCAATGCTGACCTGACACCAGCAGGAAAGAACCACAATAAGGCCCTGCATATTTCTATTGAGTGTAAGGGAATCACTTTGGCTCATGTGTTGATCGATAATGGCTCTTCCTTGAATGTGCTACCGAAAGTCGTGCTCGATAAACTTGACTGTAAAGGCATTGAATTGAAGCCTAGTGACATTGTGGTGCGTGCTTACGATGGTGCAAAGAGTGTTGTCCACGGTGAAGTTGTTCTCCCTATCAAGATAGGACCTCAAGTCTTCAACACTACCTTTCATGTAATGAACATTCGCCCCGCCTATTCCTGCTTGCTGGGACGTCCCTGGATTCATGGGGCAGGTGCTGTAGCTTCGTCTCTCCATCAAAAGCTGAGATATCCAATAGAGGGAAAGATTGTTGTCGCAACCCAAAAAATACGGTATGCGAAAAAACAACCGGCGAAGGAGAAAAGACAGAAGAGTCGCCATCGTGCGTTATTTATCCCAAAGGAGGGAAAGGAAACGCTCGAAGTAAACCTGGAGAAAAGGAAAGGAAAAGACAAGGTCTCGCAACCAAATCTTGGGTTCGGGAGTCGATTATGCGAAGGGAAGGTATTAGCACCCCTACGCATCCGTAGTACTCTACGGGATCCACTCTTGTTGTTTCTCATCTAAAGGGTGTGTGTTTATCTAATGTACTATTTACTAAAAGGGTCAAGAAAATGACTCGCACGGATGTCGCATCCACTGCATACGTATCTCATCTGAGAATCAGAGTCTTCGTAGCTCGGCTACCTATAGGTTAAGGATAAGTGTGCTCGCTAAAACATCGCGTCTTATGCCTACGTATCTCATCGGGAATGAGAATCAGAGCAAAACGTAGTTCAGCTAACTACGGGAACAAAGGTCTCGATTGCAACTAGGGCAAGAGAAAGGGAAGGTCTCGATCGCAACGAGGGCGAGAGAAAGGATCGCAACGAGGGCGAAAGGAAACAAGGATTAGTTGTTAGTTGTTAGTCAAACTCGGCAAGACATCGTGTCTTGTGCCTACGTATCTCATCTGAACATGAGAATCAGAGTTGCCGTAGTTCGGCTCAGGCACGCCGAAACAAACAAACACACAAGCAGGCAAACATGGAGCCTGAATGCCAATCACTGGACTTACATCAGCATCCGAACCAAAACGTACACAAAAAAGGCAAACGTGGAGCCCGACTGCCAATCACTGGACTTACATCAGCATCCGAACCAAAACACACACAAAAGGGCAAACGTGGAGCCCGACTGCCAATCACTGGACTTACATCAGCATCCGAACCAAAACACACACGAAAGGGCAAACGTGGAGCCCGACTGCCAATCACTGGACTTACATCAGCATCCAAACCAAAACACACACGAAAGGGCAAACGTGGAGCCCGACTGCCAATCACTGGACTTACATCAGCATTCGAACCAAAACACACACAAAAGGGCAAACGTGGAGCCCGACTGCCAATCACTGGACTTACATCAGCATCCGAACCAAAACACACACAAAAAGAAAAAGAAAGGTGCCCGGAGTGGTCTCGCACGACCACCTGCCTACATACCTCGTCTGGAACAAGGATCAGGGCGATGTAGTTCCCCTTTATAGGGATTGCCATCTGAACATGGACTTACAAAAGGAGGACACCAGTTGTGTCAAAAGAGAGTGGGCAATGTGTTCACATCCTAGCAGTAGGTGTCGCAGCTCGCTGAATCGAGTCTTAGGCAGTTACCTCTTTGCAATAGAACGGACTACATGCCACAAGATCGGAGACGCTCGGAAAGGTCTAGAAGAAATGGGGAAGCTCTGCCCTAGAGTTGTCATGCAATGTGTACTTAAGTGTTTAGGATTTACAAATGGGGATATCTACCTAATGTTAGCATGCACAAGGATATGGGAATCCTACCTATGTTATCATACAAAGGGTTCTACCTAATGGGTGCTACCTAATCGGAACAAGAATCGACGAATGGAGCAAGGAGAAGTGTTAGGGATAAGGGTAGATGGCGATGCATGAAGCAATCGACTTACAAGGTTGATGGCGATGCATGAAGCAATCGACTTACAAGGTTGATGGCGATGCATAAAGCAATCGACTTACAAAAGGGTGGATGAATACGTGCTGGTTCTGTTAGGTTTTGAAAAATGATTACTCGACGTTGGATCGAGGTTTTGATCTTGTTTTGAAATGGTTATCGAATGTTCATTTTAATTCTTGTATTAACAGATGAATAAAGAATGAAAGAATAAATATTATACATTTCATGGGAGAGGGATACATTTGTTATGAATGGGGATTGACATGGCAATCAAACAATATAAGTATATGCCTCATACACCATACAAGTAGGCCACAGTTAATCACACAAGTAAAATATTTAAACAAATATATAATCGAATCAAATAATCAAAGAATGAAATAATGAAACAATAAACAATGTATGAGTGTAAGTGCGAGGGAACCGGCTCATTGTAAGAAAGCCCAAGAGTAAGCTATGTGAGGTTGATGGCGATGCTTAAAAAAAGCAATCGACTTACAAGGGTGTAAAAATGGGCTCGATATTAAATCGAGAAAAGTGTGATTTTTATAGTTTGAAAAAAAGATTTTGAACTAAACTAAAATACAACAACTACACATTATCAACAAAATGAACATATGAGTGTAATAAACATAAAAAGATATTAATCAACATACTAAAAGAATAAAAAATGCTAAAGGAAGATAAAATCAAATAAAAAGCAAAAAGTTCCACACATGAGTATCGAACCCTCTCCATTTAATACTATGAAACTAACCTCTTTCCACTAGACCACTCAACAATATTTGCTACTGATATACTGTGTTAAATATATGAACTGGGCTAACAGATCTAAAACAAAATAAAAAACAAAATAAACATTTTTATGGTTTTTTATTATCTCTGTTAAAAACAAATTAAGCTAAATAAAAAATAATAATAAAAAATAAATAAATAATAATAATAAAAGAAAATAAGAACCTATAAATATTTTCTGATTTTTTTATTAAAAAGAACAAAATAAATTAAGTAGTAAAAAAGAAATAATTAAAAATCAAGAAAAACAAAAAAAGAAAAAGAAATGGAAACAGCAGAAGCATCGTCTTCCTCACTCCCTCTCACCTTGCGAACTCAACCTTAGCTAGCAATGGCGAACTCGCACTTCTCGTCCCTCTTATGACATCAACCGAAACCCTCTCACGCTCTCCAACTCAGTGAATCGAACTTTCTCAACTCTCACAAGTATTTCAGACAATAAGCATATGAGAAAGATAGGGAGAAAGAAAGAAAAAGTCCTTACAAAATGTCGCAGTGGTGGCGGTGAAGAACGTACAGATGCTGGCCTCCAGGTAATCAATCTTGGGATTTTTAGGGTCTCTTCTCAGATTTCGCCTCCCAGTTCTTTGTTGTTCTCTAGGGTTTTTTGTTGTGCTCCTCTTTTCCGCCTCTAGGTCTTCTGTGAATAGTGGCCGCCTCTAACCTTTAGAAATTAGGGTTTTCTTTGCTTCAGATTTTTGCCTCCAGTCCTCTCTTCACTGATTCATTCTCCTTTTATATTCTGTGAATTAGGGTTTCCAATGGGGTCCTTGCTGTTCAAAAGTAACTCTGCAAAGCACTTTGGATGCTCAGAAATTGGATTGACCTTTTCCATGTTAGATTCAAGAAAAGGTATCCTTCACAATCTTTCCTTTCTGCTTTGACCTCATACCAATTTGGGATGTTTTTGGACTTTGCCCTCTGACTGTTGGTTAATGGTTTTGCACTTTAGGTTTTGCAAATTGACTGATTAATGTGTCCCTTTTTTACTGCAGTAAAAAATGGTGAGCTTGGTTTGCTGCAATCTTATTCATGTTTGGTAGGTTGTGGACATGGTTGAAGGTTTGAGTTTGTAGTAGGATGTTGGCTTGTCTACAGGTATTGGTTGTGATTGAGTTTCAAGGTAATCACCTTGGTTCAACAGGTTTTTGGGATTTTGTTTGGCTTGAGGTGAGCCACATAAATGAACCAATTCTTTTGAATTCTAATGAGTTTCTACACTTTTGTAGTAGAACATATTTAGCTTTCACCAATGTTTTGACTTTCTACAGGGCTTTCTCAAGAAGAAGAGTGAGTGGTATGTTGAATTGGCATCAACTGCGGTTGCTTGAAGTGAGCAGGGACTTATAAGGAAGTGTCCATGGCAGGGTGTTTTGGTAAGCTGTTTGTGATTCTATTGTGGCAAGATTTTGCAGCAGGTTTTTTGCTTTATGGAACTGAACCATGTATCATTCAATTCATGCTCCATTTACTGTAACCTTTGATAGCGATTGGCGTTCTGACTTGTAATTCCATCTTGGCAGGTTCGTTCATCATGGAATTGTCTACCATTGTTGGTCATGGCTATGCGCACGACAACAATATCTCCACTTGACTATGGTTTATCTTGCAACCAGTGAACTGGTTTCCTTCAAGAAGAGTAAGATGAATCAACTATTGCCCTTCTAGTTTTCTTCCCAATCTCTACAAACCTAGATCAGAATCATTGCTTTACTGCAATTTCTGAGATGCTTGAGTCAAAAACTACCTGTTCTGGTGTGTGCGGTAGCTTGTAGCAGCTTGGACTGTTGGTTTGGCTACTGCGTTTTGGTTTAGATGAAGTTGGTGTGTGCACTAACTGAGCTAATGGTGAATACCTGTTAGCTAATTGTTACTGCGAAATCAATGAGCCAGATCACCGTGAACTCTAAATCGTTTTCAAAATGGATTACATGCTAATTATGTATTGATTCCACTGCAGGGTTGTTGCAAGGATCGGTGTAGTATTGGTTTGGATTTTATGCAAGTTCGCACTGTCGTTGCCACTTTGCAGGTCGATTGTTAATTGAGATTTTTTATTTTTCCTTTCAGCTTATGATCTTCTTGTATTCTTGCAGAGTTTTTTAGCAGCTTTGTTTGCCGTCATTTGCAGTCGGCTGTTGTGAGCTTGTTGATTGACTTGGTCTGTTATTGCAGTATTGTTTGTTGTTGAAAGCAAGTTAACATGTTTAGGTTTCCAATGCCATGTACCTTAGTTGCTTTGATCCCTTTTGGGCAGACTGTTGTTTTGATGCAGGATTCATACATGTCGGGTTCAGTGTGCATGCTGATGTTGCCAACTGGTTTCTTTTGCAGGTTCGATTCTAGCTGCTACAGCCTTTCTTGCATGAAGATGTTGTTCAATACACCAAAGTGCAACTCAAAAAAAAGGAACCTTGAGAGAATGTAGTAACATCTTTGTGTGGTTAATATATGGCGTCTCAAAGAAGAGTTGGATGCCTGCTTATCCGAAATCATGGAAAGCAATCCAGAGGGTTTATGCACTGTCGCAACACCCATAAAATGTTGAATTATCAGCACCCTGTAACCTAAATACAAATGATAGATCCCTTTGTTTAAGATGTTCCTGCCTGAAATGAATTTTATTCAATTTACTCATGGAAGGGGTTTTCTCAACAGCATTAACCTCAAGACCTCCAAGGAGACAGAAAGAAAGAAGATCTTTTTTCCTTAAGAGGTAGCGGCTTGTCTGGAGGATAAACGAATAAAACCTGAGATTCAACATTGGGCTCCACACGGGATTGATTTTGATAACCAAGTGCACTTCTCAATTTACCAGAGCCTTCAGACCTCCTCACTAAATATTGCCTCTGCAGCGCCTGAATGTCAGAATTAGGATGGAGTCCAACAACCACCATATTTTCAAACAACTTAGTCGGCTCCTTCCAAGACTTATGATCATTGTACTGTAAATGAAAGTTGGCAGCCCATTGACGCTTCTGACTCGTCAAAATTTCGGATTATAATTCGCATATTGAACTTCAGGAGGATGAGAAAAGCCTTTTATCATTTTCGTAACTTGATACTGCAGCCTTAGCTATTAAAAGCTCCAACTGATCGAAACCTCCCGTTGGAAACTTGGATAAATCTTTCAAATATTGCATAAGCTTCTCAGGTAAAAAAAAACTAACACTTGAAGATTCATCAACTCTGTTTATGAAATTTGGCTCTAGTTCTGAATTCAACTTTTGAAAATTTGGATGTCCGAAACTCTTGGGAAATTTAATGAATGGCTTTGGTGTTGCAGGGTGCTGCTATGCCGACACGAATTGGCGGCTGACTTCAACTTTTACCTCACCGTTCCGCTTCTGTTTCGATAGGTAATGACCGTAACCTTCAGCTCATGCACCGTAAATCTTACTCGGCTGTTTTCCTGCTATTGATGTAGATTGATAATTGGCCATAGTTCGACTCCGGCATGTTTTCATTTTTCACTTAACCTGCGTTTTGTTGTGTGCATTATTGTAGAAGCAGCTGCTGGCAAAGTTGAGGAGGTACAGGGAGATCCGGCAATTGAATGTTGGGACCTATTATATGAGGAAGCATTGCCGGGAGAATTCGCACCTCCTGCTTGATTAGAAGCTCCTACAGCTGATGCTTAATAATGGACAGGAGAAAATATGAAAGCAGGACCATGCACTAGATTCCCAGTTGACCCGGGATGTTGACCTTGTAGCACAAACTGCATCTGATGTGTTGAATCTACTGGATTGGCAGTTTTGGAACTTTTAGTTGCAGTGAGATTATGATCACTTGTGGCAGCCAATCCTTTCTCTTGTGCACAATTTTGGTTTGAAACTGGCAAGTGTTTCTCAGATTGCTTGCTAACAACCATACTTTCTTCCAGAAGAAAACAGTTGACATCGTTCCTTTTTGTGGCATAAATTGAACCAGATCCTGCTGACAAAAGGGGGTCTGTCTTTGTGAACTGCTGGTGTAGGATGTTACGAGCAATGTGATAATGGGTTTCGCATCTCTTTCGTTGTAGTTGAGAGAAAACGGAATTCACATGCTGTGCTGTTGATGAGCCAGTGGTTTTATCTGTCTTCACAACTGTCTGCAAGGGAGGCGTGCATCCAATGGGAGAGAGACTGCCCGACGGTCCTGATACAGCGAGCAATTGTTTGAACTTTGGAATTTGACAATGCAGTAGAATGTTCCTTATTTCTATCCTGCTCTTCTAATTTATTGTTTGTCTTTATCTCATTGTCATTGTTTGGCTTCACCATATAATGTTTTAACACATCCAACTTTTTCACGTCCAAATTTGCTGCTTCAAAATAATGCTCCTTTCTTTGTTGTTAATCTCGTTCTTCTGCCCTGTAGTCATGTTGCAGAATGGTTGCAACTTGTCTTGACTTTGACTCCCATGCATTGCCTTGATGTGGAGTTTCATAGGATGTCCTGACTTGCCAATGGTTCTACAAGTGCTTACCAACATCGCCTCTATGTTGCAACATGGCTTTATTTTGCTAGGCTTATTGGCTCAAACTAAGTTCATGGCATGATGGCATTGAAGACCATGTACAAATGGCCAAAACAAAATCAAGATGGAGTTGTAAAATGGGGTTAGGACTAGGATTGGACAATTGGTGGTTTAGGATAGAAAAGAATTCAAGTTGACTTTGGTCAAAGTTGACCAAAAAGTCAACTGTTGACCAAAGTCAACAATTGGTCAAAGTGTCAATTTTTGTGTATTTTTCTTGTAAATGGAATTCAATGTAATGGTTTAAAATGGATGAAATAGATTGAAATGGTTTGAAAATTATTGGGAATTGGTTTCACAATTGATTTAATCATGACTTGAATATTTGACTCTTTTTTTTTTTAAAAAAAGAAAAATAACTTGACTGATAATGTGTATGAACAAAACCATGAAATGAGACCATAAGGTTAGGGTTTTGGCATAGTATCCATGAACCAATAACATGACTAGAAAGTGGCTTGAAACACAAGGAAACCGGTTGTTCAGATGACCCAGACATGTTAACAATCTCAAGAACAAACACCATGACTTTGGACCAAGACCAATTCTCACATAAAAAAAAAAACAGAGTAAGGTTAGGCCAAGTACGCTAAACAAACATAAAAAATTCAGGACCAAAATCGGGGTATGACAGCTGCCCCTATTTAAACATCTTCAACTGGAGAATATGAAGCAAGACGTTCTTCATATGATCATTGTGGGAGATGGTTAAATACTAAGAAGACCCGGATTTTGATCCTGAATCCCTGCGAAATAAATAACAATGCCTGTCAGAATCGGCGAAGAAGCAATCCCAAAAGAAGAATCCGTCTGATACGGTGAAAATCGGCCTGAATATCGAAACAGAAAGTTGACCTGAATACCAAAATAAATGATAACACAGGAATACCCATGGCCTGAACGCCGCACTAAGCATCGGAATATGAGAGTATCAATGTTGGTCTGATCACCGGAAATCTGGTCTGAACACCACTTCGGTCTGGATACCGGAAACTGGCCTGAATGCCCCAAGTTGCATCGACTTGATCGTCAGAAACCTCTTCGATCTGAAAATCGGAAACTGGCCTGAATGCCACTTCGGTCTGGATACCGGAAAATTGGCCTGAATGCCACTTCGGTCTGAATACCGGAAACACTGGCATGAATGCCACTTCGGTCTGGATACCGGGAACTGGCCTGAATGCCACTTCGGTCTGGATACCGGGAAAACTGGTCTGAATACCATAAGTTCTTCGTCCTGATTGTTGAGAACTTCTTCGATCTGGAAATCGGAAACTGGCCTGAATGCCACTTCGGTCTGGACACCGGGAACTGGCCTGAACGCCACTTCGGTCTGAATACCGCCTCGGTCTGAACACCGGAAATCTGGTATGAATACCATAAGTTCTTCGTCCTGATTGTTGAGAACTTCTTCGATCTGGAAATCGGAAACTGGCCTGAATGCCACTTCGGTCTGGATACCGGGAACTGGCCTGAATGCCACTTCGGTCTGGATACCGGGAAAACTGGTCTGAATACCATAAGTTCTTCGTCCTGATTGTTGAGAACTTCTTCGATCTGGAAATCGGAAACTGGCCTGAATGCCACTTCGGTCTGGATACCGGGAAAACTGGTCTGGATACCACTTCGGTCTGAATACCGGAAACACTGGCCTGAATGCCACTTCGGTCTGGATACCGGGAACTGGCCTGAATGCCACTTCGGTCTGGATACCGGGAAAACTCTTCATGTCTATCTGCATCGGCGAAGATAACAAAACAGTGATACGTGAGCCGGCACGCATGCCAAAGACCTATGCTAGGGATAACAATCGAAAGATTGACCAAAGAGTGCACGAGATATATTATCTGTAACCGTCAAAATGTAGATAATACACTCGCATGGAAGATTATCCATAACCGGGTTGCAGGTTGTTAACTGAATAATCGACCGAAAAGAAAAGCATCAGGGTACCAGGACTAGTCATGCAAAAGATGACCAATCAAAAGAGGATAAAGTTGCTAACTCGGAGCAAATACCCAAAAGAAAGGGGAAGACCCAATAGGGACAATACTGCTTGATCAAGGCAAGTATCCAATGGGGACAAGACTATCAATACCACAGAGAGGGGATTACATCTACCGGTTTGTAGGCAGAAAACCACAGAAAGGTAACCAGTCATCGATAGGATGAGCACAAAGGGTTAACCCCACCAAGGGGATGAAAATGGGATTTTACAGCTACCAGTTAATAGGTAGAAAACCACAAAGATAGGACTTACAACTACCGGTTTGTAGGTAGAAGCCAACAAACAGCATGAACCACAAAGGTTACCTCTGCTAGGGGGTGAAAGTGGGATTTTACAACTACCAGCTTGTAGGTAGAAAACCACAAAGATAGGACTTACAACTACCGGTTTGTAGGTAGAGGCCACAAATTCTGCTGGGGATGAGATGAATGAGTGCCGGTTAGTGAGCGACTACTCATTTATGCCCCAGGGAAGCACGGGAGACAGCCAACAGGAAGCCAATTTAGGATCGATCCAAAAAGGCAGACTGAAACAGGACTCATCCTAATGAGGACAGAACTCAATAGGGAAAACCCATCCCATTAGGGAGGGAACGGAAGCAACCATCATCCACGAGGATGTATCTCGGTGGGGAGCGCAGAAGGAATGGTGGACATTTTCTGCTTAAGGGGTTGGCTCTACATGGAGAGATCAGACACACCCACATATGCTAGGGGAATTGAACCAAGCTGGCAAAATGATGCCAACTTCGGGGAGTAACACTGCTGGGGATACCCACTCAACTAAGGAGTCACTTGCTGAGAAAGCACCAACCTCTCAACCATGTTGATGAACCCAATTCTGAAGCCGATCCAATGGCGCGATGCTAAACTCTTTCCAACAACCCAATCTCGGCTGGTCACCACGGCCTAGGGCTAATGGATATGTTTGCAATGTTGATGCATGAGTTTTTTTCTTGTTTTACACAATGCCCCAAGATCATGGAAATGCTATGCACTAATGATGCAATATGCTATGCTTATCTAAATGATGAATGCATAAACACACGTCTCCTCCAGAGACAACACCGGGGAACTCCAGGAACTGTGCTGAGGATCTTATAATCACATCAACTTCCACCCTGATGGGGAAAGACAAACCTTGCTGAGGATGCACTCCATCGAACCCGAACTGCTTGGAGATTACCCTGCTAGGGGAGGAAAAGCCACAAGAGGCTTCCGGAGGGATCGTCGGTCCCAACCGGAGAACAGAGTTCAACACACAGGCGGACGCGCCACAACAACTCGTGCTTGAGATCAGAGATACCAAGGAGCAACCAGATCTCTGATGAGGATAGATAGGCATTGATAAGGCTCATCAAGCCAATAACTCCGCTGAGGAATCTATCTGAGGGACATGATGGAGTACTGGGATGTCAATCCACAAAATACTGAATCTTCCAAAGACAAGCACCCACGCCCGGGGAAAGAGGAAGACTGCTCTGCTGGAGAGGCGAAAGTTGAAGTCTTCATAAAACACTTTGCTTGGGAACTGGCCCACAAAAGTGTTCCAACCACAAACTTGCTAGGGATACCCCCCGATAGGGCTCGAACAAACCTATACTGGGGATGCCCCACAATAGGGCTAACAGGGACTTGGAGGAAAAATGCTGCACTGCCGGGGACATGAAGATGAACAACTTCAACCGACACTGCACCGAGCCACCTTGTTGAAGAGAAACCATGAAAAGGTTCTCCAGGAAAAAGATACAGTTATGCTCGAGATACGAACAATTGTCTTACCTGTTGGTAATCATACCACCCTCGGGAGAGCACTGCGGATCTCCTAAGTATCCTTCCCCCATTGTGAACGTTCACTTTGTTTAAGAATAATTTTTTTTTGAAAAATTTGTTTATTTTGAAAACAATGATACTTTATCACTTAAAACATGCAAAACATCTGTTGAGTTAAAACAAATAAGAGTGCAAATAATTGGATAAAAGCTCAAATTGATGTGATGGAATGGTAGTCTGCAAAGGGCGAGACTCCATAGATCTGTACAAGTTTGAAATCAGTGATATATATTGGAGAGGGCTACACTGAACATAATGACCTTTCCTCTACCATTCCGAATTTTCGATGTATTCGGAGCTTCAGTCGACGACGAATCGAGAATCCCTGACGGATGACAGATATAGAGCACAGTCTTGTCAAGATGCAGTTACTCGCCAAATCCCTAATTTTTGCCTAGATTGCCCCAGTGTGAGGTGTTCAATCTAGCGGGATGCAAATTCTTTTTTCAATGTCTCTAACTTTTGCCTGGATCGCCCTTTCGGGTTTTCAATCCACCGAGACGCTCCTTTTTGCCTATGTCGCCCTTTGGGGTGTTCGACTTAGCGAGCTGTTTTTGCTTTTTTTTTTTCTTTTAGGCGAAGTATTTCTTGACTGCATTGGATTCACAAAACGAGTGAACTTCTTCATCCATTGTTGTAAGTGTCAAAGCACCGCCTGGAAAGGCTCTCTTGACAACACATGGACATTCATAGCTTGGAGTTCACTTGCCCCTGGAATCGGGCACGAAAGACAAGACTTTCTTGAGCACAAGGTCACCTTCTCGGAACACACGAGGCTTGACCTTCTTGTTGAATGCTTTTTCACTCTCTGCTGATATAACTGACCATGACACATGGCAGTTAATCTCTTCTTTTCGATCGAATTCAGCATCAATCAACTTGGGACTTTGAGGGTGCTATTTTTTCTTTTGTTTCTTTCTTTCTTTCTTTTGATTCTGATTTCTTTTGATTTTGCACCCTCTTCTTTCTTTGTATTTTCTTTTTTCTTTTTCTTTTATGCCCCAGTTGGCTGTTCTGCTGATTCTCGAGATACAGCTGAGTGATCTTCTTTTCTTGCTCAAGAAGTCGGGAAATCTCGTCAGGAATCCCTTCAACATCATCTTCTTCCGCTTCGAATACAAGGAATTCAAAATTGGGAGATGACGTCCGATCATTATGTTTAATGGGTTTGCGAATCAACCTGCATAATGATTTGATATGAAAGCTTTTTTAAAATCAAACAAGACAATCGTTATGCAGATGAAAAGATTGCTTTTATTCTTGTTTTTAGGGTTTTTTGTGATCACCAATTTCATGCAAAAAGCGAAAAGGGAAAACAAATGGAAAAACAAATGTTTAACATGAATTTATTTGAATGAAAATATCATTGCACAAAATGTTGCCAACAAATGTCATCACTTCTCCTTTTGGCATGGGAGAAGGTTTTTTTTTATTTAAAAAAAAGTGATTATTCCTCTGACTTGTGAACAACTGTAGGAAGCCCACAGTGACCCAATTGCGATAGATCCCTCCAGGGATGACAACTGTCATTATCCTTTGCATCAGCAGCTTCTACTTTTGAACAACCCTTCTCGTTGAAGTCCTCAGAAGATAAGTCAACGCCAGCCCGGGACTTATTATCTTCAAGCTTGATTAACACGGGGGCCCAAGTCTTCCAAGTTCAGAATACCTGACCTCACGAGGTCTTGAACCTTCATCTTCAATTAAAAGCAACTATCTACGTCATGACCAGGAGCACCCGAATGATACACACAGTGCTGTTCAGGCCTATACCACCACCGAGGGTTGACGGGTATAGCCGGCGGGTCTCTGGGAGTAATCAAGTTCCGCTCTATCAAAGAGGGATACAGCTCTGCATAGGACATAGGGATCGGATCAAAAATGATCTTCTTCCTCTCATTGCTCGTACTGGCTTGATTACCATTGGGAGGCCGGTAAGCCTGCTGCTGAGGACGATGTTGTTGATGCTGATATTGCTGAGTTGGTCTTCTCTGTTGTTGTTGAGTTCGAGTGGCTGGAATAGTCACAGCAGCAACTTGCCGATACTGTCCTTTGTTCACACTCCTCCGACGGTGCACAACGTTTGTTTCACCCTCTCCCCTTCTGGGTGCCCCAGAGGATGGCTTTTTAGAACTTGAAGGATTTGAAGAGCCAGGATGGCGAACCGGAGCAAGGGTTGCTCTGACATTAACAGTCTCTGTAGCAAGGGGCTGTCCACTGATTATAATACCCCTCAAATCTTCACCCACGGCATAGTTGTTGACGGGAATAGTGACAGCAGTAATTTGATAATTGACAGGGACCCTCTCTGGTGAAGCACGACTGGGCGGCAGAATCACAGCTTCCTGTCTCTGGGCTAAGGCACGCAGCTCCTCTTGCCCCTGAACAACTCCTTGCATCATGGTCATGAACTGGGCCATGTTCTGCCCTCATCTCAGCCAACTCAGCTTGGACTTGATCCATACTCCTCTGATGATTCAATCTGGTTGCGGTGCGGACGATGATCAACAATCCCGTCTCAGTCAAAACCCAGAGTGAGAAGTCTCTCCCAAGCATGTTTGCAATGCAAGGATGATATGTGCATGATATGCATATGATGCGGATGCTATTTTATCATGAATGATCCTGAAAAGGATATGCACATGCGAGTTAACTCTTTTTTTTTCATGCATTATTATTTTTTTGGAAAATAAACATGCTATGATGCAAAGGATGGAGCCAAGACTGGCAGGTTGTGCATCTCGGCACACAGGATCCGAAGCTTCGGCTTGAACTCTGATCACAACCATCTGAAACCCAAAGTCAATCTGATCAACTGGCATTTGAACCCATGTCTGGAGAACTGAGTCACCATCTGAGTGAGCAACCACAGATTCAGCCCAGGGATCCGAAATAAACGGAACCCGCTGATAAACCACGGACAGAACTCCGGCGTCCCAGAAATAAACGTCCATAAATTTGGCTGAACCAAAGTCACCATCACAGCACCACCGGCAAAAACCGTATCTGTAGAGATCAAACCCTCCCCTCACTGGCAGGTTCTAAGAACAGAAGTTTGTCAGCTTCAGCCCTTCAGTCGAGAATAATACGTTTACCACTGAAGGTTTGGCATTATTACGGGATAAAAGACCTCTGCTGACTCCCCTCAACAGGATATCCTAAAGCAAGTTCCCAGTCTCGGGGTCCTCGGATTGAGCAGCGAGAATGCGCCCACCAGAGCTAACATAATCACGTCTCGGAGGAGAGGCCTCGACTGAGTTCTCGGGAAATGGTCACCAGAGTCGACGATTTCTAAAGGAATATCTGTCGTTATGGAACACCCATAGGACAGAATATATCCAACAGAAACCTCGTCTGGAATGTGGGTCTCATGAACGACTTAACGTAGCAACATACCACGCAAGCCTCATGACTATCCACTCTAGCACCTATGTGTACACTCAAGCCTGGGTAGTGGGCTTATCTCTCATAGAACAGTCCCAACCCAACAAACAAACAACCCCCAGATACAGCAAGCATATGTACAGGAATGCAATAAGGTAAAGCAGGTAAATGCGGAAAGTAAATAACTGTACAAAAGAATAAACACCCAACAAACAAGAAACCTACAAAAGCTAGGAGGGACTCGCTTAGGGAAACTAGAGGTCCCCAGCAGAGTCGCCAGCTGTCGCAACCCGAAAAATACGGTATGCGAAAAAACAACCGGCGAAGGAGAAAAGACAGAAGAGTCGCCATCGTGCGTTATTTATCCCAAAGGAGGGAAAGGAAACGCTCGAAGTAAACCTGGAGAAAAGGAAAGGAAAAGACAAGGTCTCGCAACCAAATCTTGGGTTCGGGAGTCGATTATGCGAAGGGAAGGTATTAGCACCCCTACGCATCCGTAGTACTCTACGGGATCCACTCTTGTTGTTTCTCATCTAAAGGGTGTGTGTTTATCTAATGTACTATTTACTAAAAGGGTCAAGAAAATGACTCGCACGGATGTCGCATCCACTGCATACGTATCTCATCTGAGAATCAGAGTCTTCGTAGCTCGGCTACCTATAGGTTAAGGATAAGTGTGCTCGCTAAAACATCGCGTCTTATGCCTACGTATCTCATCGGGAATGAGAATCAGAGCAAAACGTAGTTCAGCTAACTACGGGAACAAAGGTCTCGATTGCAACTAGGGCAAGAGAAAGGGAAGGTCTCGATCGCAACGAGGGCGAGAGAAAGGATCGCAACGAGGGCGAAAGGAAACAAGGATTAGTTGTTAGTTGTTAGTCAAACTCGGCAAGACATCGTGTCTTGTGCCTACGTATCTCATCTGAACATGAGAATCAGAGTTGCCGTAGTTCGGCTCACGCACGCCGAAACAAACAAACACACAAGCAGGCAAACATGGAGCCTGAATGCCAATCACTGGACTTACATCAGCATCCGAACCAAAACGTACACAAAAAAGGCAAACGTGGAGCCCGACTGCCAATCACTGGACTTACATCAGCATCCGAACCAAAACACACACAAAAGGGCAAACGTGGAGCCCGACTGCCAATCACTGGACTTACATCAGCATCCGAACCAAAACACACACAAAAGGGCAAACGTGGAGCCCGACTGCCAATCACTGGACTTACATCAGCATCCGAACCAAAACACACACGAAAGGGCAAACGTGGAGCCCGACTGCCAATCACATGGACTTACATCAGCATCCAAACCAAAACACACACGAAAGGGCAAACGTGGAGCCCGACTGCCAATCACTGGACTTACATCAGCATTCGAACCAAAACACACACAAAAGGGCAAACGTGGAGCCCGACTGCCAATCACTGGACTTACATCAGCATCCGAACCAAAACACACACAAAAAGAAAAAGAAAGGTGCCCGGAGTGGTCTCGCACGACCACCTGCCTACATACCTCGTCTGGAACAAGGATCAGGGCGATGTAGTTCCCCTTTATAGGGATTGCCATCTGAACATGGACTTACAAAAGGAGGACACCAGTTGTGTCAAAAGAGAGTGGGCAATGTGTTCACATCCTAGCAGTAGGTGTCGCAGCTCGCTGAATCGAGTCTTAGGCAGTTACCTCTTTGCAATAGAACGGACTACATGCCACAAGATCGGAGACGCTCGGAAAGGTCTAGAAGAAATGGGGAAGCTCTGCCCTAGAGTTGTCATGCAATGTGTACTTAAGTGTTTAGGATTTACAAATGGGGATATCTACCTAATGTTAGCATGCACAAGGATATGGGAATCCTACCTATGTTATCATACAAAGGGTTCTACCTAATGGGTGCTACCTAATCGGAACAAGAATCGACGAATGGAGCAAGGAGAAGTGTTAGGGATAAGGGTAGATGGCGATGCATGAAGCAATCGACTTACAAGGTTGATGGCGATGCATGAAGCAATCGACTTACAAGGTTGATGGCGATGCATAAAGCAATCGACTTACAAAAGGGTGGATGAATACGTGCTGGTTCTGTTAGGTTTTGAAAAATGATTACTCGACGTTGGATCGAGGTTTTGATCTTGTTTTGAAATGGTTATCGAATGTTCATTTTAATTCTTGTATTAACAGATGAATAAAGAATGAAAGAATAAATATTATACATTTCATGGGAGAGGGATACATTTGTTATGAATGGGGATTGACATGGCAATCAAACAATATAAGTATATGCCTCATACACCATACAAGTAGGCCACAGTTAATCACACAAGTAAAATATTTAAACAAATATATAATCGAATCAAATAATCAAAGAATGAAATAATGAAACAATAAACAATGTATGAGTGTAAGTGCGAGGGAACCGGCTCATTGTAAGAAAGCCCAAGAGTAAGCTATGTGAGGTTGATGGCGATGCTTAAAAAAAGCAATCGACTTACAAGGGTGTAAAAATGGGCTCGATATTAAATCGAGAAAAGTGTGATTTTTATAGTTTGAAAAAAAGATTTTGAACTAAACTAAAATACAACAACTACACATTATCAACAAAATGAACATATGAGTGTAATAAACATAAAAAGATATTAATCAACATACTAAAAGAATAAAAAATGCTAAAGGAAGATAAAATCAAATAAAAAGCAAAAAGTTCCACACATGAGTATCGAACCCTCTCCATTTAATACTATGAAACTAACCTCTTTCCACTAGACCACTCAACAATATTTGCTACTGATATACTGTGTTAAATATATGAACTGGGCTAACAGATCTAAAACAAAATAAAAAACAAAATAAACATTTTTATGGTTTTTTTTATCTCTGTTAAAAACAAATTAAGCTAAATAAAAAATAATATAAAAAATAAATAAATAATAATAATAAAGAAAATAAGAACCTATAAATATTTTCTGATTTTTTTATTAAAAAGAACAAAATAAATTAAGTAGTAAAAAAGAAATAATTAAAAATCAAGAAAAACAAAAAAAGAAAAGAAATGGAAACAGCAGAAGCATCGTCTTCCTCACTCCCTCTCACCTTGCGAACTCAACCTTAGCTAGCAATGGCGAACTCGCACTTCTCGTCCCTCTTATGACATCAACCGAAACCCTCTCACGCTCTCCAACTCAGTGAATCGAACTTTCTCAACTCTCACAAGTATTTCAGACAATAAGCATATGAGAAAGATAGGGAGAAAGAAAGAAAAAGTCCTTACAAAATGTCGCAGTGGTGGCGGTGAAGAACGTACAGATGCTGGCCTCCAGGTAATCAATCTTGGGATTTTTAGGGTCTCTTCTCAGATTTCGCCTCCCAGTTCTTTGTTGTTCTCTAGGGTTTTTTGTTGTGCTCCTCTTTTCCGCCTCTAGGTCTTCTGTGAATAGTGGCCGCCTCTAACCTTTAGAAATTAGGGTTTTCTTTGCTTCAGATTTTTGCCTCCAGTCCTCTCTTCACTGATTCATTCTCCTTTTATATTCTGTGAATTAGGGTTTCCAATGGGGTCCTTGCTGTTCAAAAGTAACTCTGCAAAGCACTTTGGATGCTCAGAAATTGGATTGACCTTTTCCATGTTAGATTCAAGAAAAGGTATCCTTCACAATCTTTCCTTTCTGCTTTGACCTCATACCAATTTGGGATGTTTTTGGACTTTGCCCTCTGACTGTTGGTTAATGGTTTTGCACTTTAGGTTTTGCAAATTGACTGATTAATGTGTCCCTTTTTTACTGCAGTAAAAAATGGTGAGCTTGGTTTGCTGCAATCTTATTCATGTTTGGTAGGTTGTGGACATGGTTGAAGGTTTGAGTTTGTAGTAGGATGTTGGCTTGTCTACAGGTATTGGTTGTGATTGAGTTTCAAGGTAATCACCTTGGTTCAACAGGTTTTTGGGATTTTGTTTGGCTTGAGGTGAGCCACATAAATGAACCAATTCTTTTGAATTCTAATGAGTTTCTACACTTTTGTAGTAGAACATATTTAGCTTTCACCAATGTTTTGACTTTCTACAGGGCTTTCTCAAGAAGAAGAGTGAGTGGTATGTTGAATTGGCATCAACTGCGGTTGCTTGAAGTGAGCAGGGACTTATAAGGAAGTGTCCATGGCAGGGTGTTTTGGTAAGCTGTTTGTGATTCTATTGTGGCAAGATTTTGCAGCAGGTTTTTTGCTTTATGGAACTGAACCATGTATCATTCAATTCATGCTCCATTTACTGTAACCTTTGATAGCGATTGGCGTTCTGACTTGTAATTCCATCTTGGCAGGTTCGTTCATCATGGAATTGTCTACCATTGTTGGTCATGGCTATGCGCACGACAACAATATCTCCACTTGACTATGGTTTATCTTGCAACCAGTGAACTGGTTTCCTTCAAGAAGAGTAAGATGAATCAACTATTGCCCTTCTAGTTTTCTTCCCAATCTCTACAAACCTAGATCAGAATCATTGCTTTACTGCAATTTCTGAGATGCTTGAGTCAAAAACTACCTGTTCTGGTGTGTGCGGTAGCTTGTAGCAGCTTGGACTGTTGGTTTGGCTACTGCGTTTTGGTTTAGATGAAGTTGGTGTGTGCACTAACTGAGCTAATGGTGAATACCTGTTAGCTAATTGTTACTGCGAAATCAATGAGCCAGATCACCGTGAACTCTAAATCGTTTTCAAAATGGATTACATGCTAATTATGTATTGATTCCACTGCAGGGTTGTTGCAAGGATCGGTGTAGTATTGGTTTGGATTTTATGCAAGTTCGCACTGTCGTTGCCACTTTGCAGGTCGAATGTTAATTGAGATTTTTTATTTTTCCTTTCAGCTTATGATCTTCTTGTATTCTTGCAGAGTTTTTTTAGCAGCTTTGTTTGCCGTCATTTGCAGTCGGCTGTTGTGAGCTTGTTGATTGACTTGGTCTGTTATTGCAGTATTGTTTGTTGTTGAAAGCAAGTTAACATGTTTAGGTTTCCAATGCCATGTACCTTAGTTGCTTTGATCCCTTTTGGGCAGACTGTTGTTTTGATGCAGGATTCATACATGTCGGGTTCAGTGTGCATGCTGATGTTGCCAACTGGTTTCTTTTGCAGGTTCGATTCTAGCTGCTACAGCCTTTCTTGCATGAAGATGTTGTTCAATACACCAAAGTGCAACTCAAAAAAAAGGAACCTTGAGAGAATGTAGTAACATCTTTGTGTGGTTAATATATGGCGTCTCAAAGAAGAGTTGGATGCCTGCTTATCCGAAATCATGGAAAGCAATCCAGAGGGTTTATGCACTGTCGCAACACCCATAAAATGTTGAATTATCAGCACCCTGTAACCTAAATACAAATGATAGATCCCTTTGTTTAAGATGTTCCTGTCTGAAATGAATTTTATTCAATTTACTCATGGAAGGGGTTTTCTCAACAGCATTAACCTCAAGACCTCCAAGGAGACAGAAAGAAAGAAGATCTTTTTTCCTTAAGAGGTAGCGGCTTGTCTGGAGGATAAACGAATAAAACCTGAGATTCAACATTGGGCTCCACACGGGATTGATTTTGATAACCAAGTGCACTTCTCAATTTACCAGAGCCTTCAGACCTCCTCACTAAATATTGCCTCTGCAGCGCCTGAATGTCAGAATTAGGATGGAGTCCAACAACCACCATATTTTCAAACAACTTAGTCGGCTCCTTCCAAGACTTATGATCATTGTACTGTAAATGAAAGTTGGCAGCCCATTGACGCTTCTGACTCGTCAAAATTTCGGATTATAATTCGCATATTGAACTTCAGGAGGATGAGAAAAGCCTTTTATCATTTTCGTAACTTGATACTGCAGCCTTAGCTATTAAAAGCTCCAACTGATCGAAACCTCCCGTTGGAAACTTGGATAAATCTTTCAAATATTGCATAAGCTTCTCAGGTAAAAAAAACTAACTAACACTTGAAGATTCATCAACTCTGTTTATGAAATTTGGCTCTAGTTCTGAATTCAACTTTTGAAAATTTGGATGTCCGAAACTCTTGGGAAATTTAATGAATGGCTTTGGTGTTGCAGGGTGCTGCTATGCCGACACGAATTGGCGGCTGACTTCAACTTTTACCTCACCGTTCCGCTTCTGTTTCGATAGGTAATGACCGTAACCTTCAGCTCATGCACCGTAAATCTTACTCGGCTGTTTTCCTGCTATTGATGTAGATTGATAATTGGCCATAGTTCGACTCCGGCATGTTTTCATTTTTCACTTAACCTGCGTTTTGTTGTGTGCATTATTGTAGAAGCAGCTGCTGGCAAAGTTGAGGAGGTACAGGGAGATCCGGCAATTGAATGTTGGGACCTATTATATGAGGAAGCATTGCCGGGAGAATTCGCACCTCCTGCTTGATTAGAAGCTCCTACAGCTGATGCTTAATAATGGACAGGAGAAAATATGAAAGCAGGACCATGCACTAGATTCCCAGTTGACCCGGGATGTTGACCTTGTAGCACAAACTGCATCTGATGTGTTGAATTTACTGGATTGGCAGTTTTGGAACTTTTAGTTGCAGTGAGATTATGATCACTTGTGGCAGCCAATCCTTTCTCTTGTGCACAATTTTGGTTTGAAACTGGCAAGTGTTTCTCAGATTGCTTGCTAACAACCATACTTTCTTCCAGAAGAAAACAGTTGACATCGTTCCTTTTTGTGGCATAAATTGAACCAGATCCTGCTGACAAAAGGGGGTCTGTCTTTGTGAACTGCTGGTGTAGGATGTTACGAGCAATGTGATAATGGGTTTCGCATCTCTTTCGTTGTAGTTGAGAGAAAACGGAATTCACATGCTGTGCTGTTGATGAGCCAGTGGTTTTATCTGTCTTCACAACTGTCTGCAAGGGAGGCGTGCATCCAATGGGAGAGAGACTGCCCGACGGTCCTGATACAGCGAGCAATTGTTTGAACTTTGGAATTTGACAATGCAGTAGAATGTTCCTTATTTCTATCCTGCTCTTCTAATTTATTGTTTGTCTTTATCTCATTGTCATTGTTTGGCTTCACCATATAATGTTTTAACACATCCAACTTTTTCACGTCCAAATTTGCTGCTTCAAAATAATGCTCCTTTCTTTGTTGTTAATCTCGTTCTTCTGCCCTGTAGTCATGTTGCAGAATGGTTGCAACTTGTCTTGACTTTGACTCTCATGCATTGCCTTGATGTGGAGTTTCATAGGATGTCCTGACTTGCCAATGGTTCTACAAGTGCTTACCAACATCGCCTCTATGTTGCAACATGGCTTTATTTTGCTAGGCTTATTGGCTCAAACTAAGTTCATGGCATGATGGCATTGAAGACCATGTACAAATGGCCAAAACAAAATCAAGATGGAGTTGTAAAATGGGGTTAGGACTAGGATTGGACAATTGGTGGTTTAGGATAGAAAAGAATTCAAGTTGACTTTGGTCAAAGTTGACCAAAAAGTCAACTGTTGACCAAAGTCAACAATTGGTCAAAGTGTCAATTTTTGTGTATTTTTCTTGTAAATGGAATTCAATGTAATGGTTTAAAATGGATGAAATAGATTGAAATGGTTTGAAAATTATTGGGAATTGGTTTCACAATTGATTTAATCATGACTTGAATATTTGACTCTTTTTTTTTTAAAAAAAAGAAAAATAACTTGACTGATAATGTGTATGAACAAAACCATGAAATGAGACCATAAGGTTAGGGTTTTGGCATTGTATCCAGGAACCAATAACATGACTAGAAAGTGGCTTGAAACACAAGGAAACCGGTTGTTCAGATGACCCAGACATGTTAACAATCTCAAGAACAAACACCATGACTTTGGACCAAGACCAATTCTCACATAAAAAAAAAA
The DNA here is from genome assembly GCF_024323335.1 of Lathyrus oleraceus. NCBI lineage: Eukaryota > Viridiplantae > Streptophyta > Magnoliopsida > Fabales > Fabaceae > Lathyrus > Lathyrus oleraceus. The sequence goes on from NC_066581.1 coordinate 41,640,771, forward strand.
CAGAGTAAGGTTAGGCCAAGTACGCTAAACAAACATAAAAAATTCAGGACCAAAATCGGGGTATGACAATTGTCACTGTGTGTGGGGAAGAAGAATACATTGTCAGTAGTGTGCATACCTTCAGATATGTCGAGATGGATGGTGAATTCTTCGAGACTCCGTCTCAGTCATTTGAAGTGGTTCCTCCGCCCAATCCTGTCCTTAAGTCGACTTCCCTTGTGCCTGAGGTTATTCGAGCTTCTCCTGCCATGGTTTCCCTGAAGGACGCTCAAGCTGTGGTTGAAGATGGTGGCTGTACTGGCTGGGGTCAACTGATCAACATACTCTACAAGTCTGATAAATCTGGTCTGGGATTTAGCTCTGAAGAGATGGTCAAAGATCAAATCAATGCTGTAGAAGATGCTGACAGTGATTGCGACCTGGATAGCTGGATCTACCCAACAATTGGCGACAGACTCAATAATTGGAAGGCTGAAGACACTATCCCGATCTCCTTCAGTCAGGAGTAATTGTTATTGTCCATTTAGTATTGCAAATTTTAATTGAACTTCTTAAAGCATTGTGTCAATACCCGGGGCACAATAGCTAATTTGTTAAGGGTTTTGTCATTTCATAAGCATATTCATATTCAATAAATCAATGGACTTTTTCGCATTCGAATATTGCGCTCTTTATTTTTCCTGTCGTCTTTCAAACAAGCTAGGCATTCTTACACACACTCACGTCATAAATCGCAGATCCGTATCCACTCTGGATCCTATTGACAATAATTCCGCTACTGTTCATTATGACTTTGAAAATCCGATCTACCAAGCCGAAGATGGAAGTGAGGAAGATTGTGAAGTCCCTGGAGAGCTTGCCAGACTGTTACTGCAAGAGGAAAGGACTATACAGCCGCATGAAGAGTCACTCGAAGTCGTAAATCTAGGTACTGAAGTGGAAAGAAAAGAAGTCAGAATAGGAGCAGGATTGGAAAACAGTGTCAAAGAAAGATTGATTCGGATGTTACATGACTATGTAGAGGTTTTCGCCTGGTCTTATGAAGACATGCCCGGGTTGGATACTAATATAGTGGTGCATCGGCTGCCTACGAAGGAAGACTGCCGTCCTGTCAAGCAAAAGGTTCGCCGCATGCGTCCTGAAATGTCTGAGAAAATCAAAGCCGAGGTTATGAAACAATTCAATGCCGGTTTCTTAGCTGTTACTTCTTATCCTCAATGGGTTGCTAATGTGGTGCCAGTGCCAAAGAAGGATGGTAAGGTGCGAATGTGCGTAGATTACAGAGATTTGAATAAAGCGAGTCCCAAAGATGACTTTCCGCTCCCGCACATTGATGTTCTGGTAGATAACACCGCTCAACACAGAGTATTCTCATTCATGGATGGATTCTCGGGTTATAATCAGATTAAGATGGCACCTGAGGACATGGAGAAAACTACGTTTGTGACGCAATGGGGCACTTTCTGTTACAGAGTAATGCCGTTCGGTCTAAAGAACGCCGGGGCAACATACCAGCGTGCTATGGTGGTTTTGTTCCATGACATGATTCATCATGAGATAGAAGTATATGTGGATGACATGATAGCTAGATCTCATACTGAAGAAGAACATCTCGATCATTTATACAAACTGTTCGAGAGGTTGAAGAAGTACAAGTTGAGATTGAATCCAAACAAATGCACTTTTGGAGTAAGATCCGGTAAACTCTTGGGCTTTATTGTCAGCGGTAAAGGAATTGAGGTTGACCCGGCTAAAGTGAGAGCTATTCAAGAAATGCCAGTTCCCCGTACGGAGAAAGAAGTCAGAGGTTTCTTGGGACGCGTGAACTACATTGCTCGATTTATCTCCCACTTGACCGCTACTTGCAAACCCATCTTCAAGCTACTGAGGAAAAATCAAGAGATGATATGGAATGAGGAATGTCAAGAAGCTTTTGACAAAATCAAGAAATATCTCCAAGAACCTCCAATTCTGGTACCGCCCGTTGAAGGAAGACCTCTAATCATGTATTTGACCGTGTTAGAAAATTCAATGGGGTGCGTATTGGGGCAACATGACGAGTCTGGTCGAAAAGAGCATGCCATATACTACCTGAGCAAAAAGTTTACTGACTGTGAAACAAGATACTCACTGCTCGAGAGAACTTGCTGTGCTTTGGCCTGGGCTGCTCGCCGACTAAGACAGTATATGTTGAATCACACCACTTTGTTGATTTCTAGGATGGATCCCATCAAATACATGTTCGAGAAGCCTGCCCTCTCCGGAAGAATAGCGAGATGGCAGATGATCTTAACAGAGTACGATATCCAGTACACTACCCAGAAAGCAATCAAAGGAAGCGTGCTGGCTGACCATTTGGCTCATCAAGCGGTGGATGATTACCAATCTATGAATTTTGAATTCCCAGATGAGGATGTCATGTTTGTTACTGATAATGAAAAACCTAAACCAGATGAAGGACCCGAGTGGGGATCCCGATGGATTATGGTCTTTGATGGATCTTCTAATGCATTGGGCCATGGTGTTGGGGTTGTACTCATTTCTCCTGGAGGTTACCATACACCTCTCACTGCTAGACTATGTTTTCATTGTACCAATAATATGGCTGAGTATGAAGCATGTATTTTTGGACTCAAAGTTGCTATAGATTGGCGAATCAAGTTTTTGAGTGTGTACGGAGACTCAGCATTAGTAATCAGTCAGATCAAAGGGGAATGGGATACTAAACATCCAAATCTCATCCCTTATCGAGAGCAGGTGATGACATTGATCCCATACTTTGAAGAGATAACATTTGAACATATTCCACGAGAGGAGAACCAGTTGGCAGACGCATTAGCTACCATGTCATCTATGTTCAGAGTCAGATGGGGCAGCGAAGCTCCCATGATTACCATTGGACGGTTAGATGAACCAGCGTACTGTTATGGACTTAACACCGAGAAGGTACAGGAGAAACCTTGGTTCCACGACGTAAGAAGATATTTAGAAGCTCAGGAATACCCTGAAGGGGCATCCATCAAGGACAGAAAATTCCTGAGGAAGTTCTCCGCTAAATTCTTTCTGAGTAACGGAGTATTATACAAACGTAATCATGACTCGACTCTGCTTCGCTGTGTGGATAAAAAGGAAGCAGAAAGGATTATGGAAGACATGCATGACGGTATTTTTGGGACTCATTCTAATGGACATACAATGGCCAAGAAGATTCTGAGATCAGGGTATTATTGGTCTACCATGGAAGCGGATTGCCACCATCACTCCAGAACCTGTCACAAGTGTCAGATCTATGCGGACAAAGTACATGTGCCTCCTGCTCCATTGAACGTGTTGACAGCTCCTTGGCCCTTTGCAATGTGGGGCATCGATATGATCGGAGAGATTAAACCTACGGCTTCTAATGGACATCGCTTCATTCTCGTCGCTATTGATTACTTCACAAAGTGGGTAGAGGCAGCCTCATTTGCTTCTGTCACCAAGAATGTGGTGGCACGGTTCATCAAGAATAGTCTTATTTGTCGATATGGCATCCCTGAAAGAATTATCACTGACAATGGTACTAATTTGAACAACAAGATGATTACTGAACTCTGCACGCAGTTCAAAATTAAGCATCACAACTCTTCTCCGTACCGACCAAAGATGAATGGCGCTGTAGAAGCTGCTAATAAGAACATCAAGAAGATCATACAAAAGATGACAGTAACGTACAAAGACTGGCATGAGATGTTACCGTTTGCTCTCCATGGTTATCGCACTTCAGTACGCACTTCGACAGGGGCAACTCCTTTCTCTTTAGTCTATGGAACGGAAGCTGTTTTACCAGTGGAAGTCCAGATTCCCTCTCTAAGAATCATGAAAGAGGCGGGCTTAGATGAAGATGAATGGATTCAGACTCGACTCGATCAGATAAATTTGATTGATGAGAAGAGACTTGCGGCTGTTTGTCACGGGCAGATATATCAGAAGCGCATGACCCAAGCATTTAACAAAAGAGTCAAGAGACAGGTGTATCAAATTGGTGATTTGGTGATCAAGCGTATTATTCTACCCCAAGGTGATCCCAGAGGCAAATGGACTCCCACATACGAAGGGCCATTTGTAGTTAAGAAGGTATTCTCTGGTGGAGCCATGATACTTGCTACAATGGATGGCGAAGACTTCCCGCATCCCGTGAACGCGGACATAGTTAAAAAATACTACGCATAAAAGAGACCCGCTAGGTCGACGTACCTAGGCAAAAGTAAGGGCATCCCGGCGAACCAAAAAGGTTCGGGCAAAAATTAGGGACATATATAAAAAAAAATGTACACCCGGCAAGTCGAAAACCTGAAAAGGTGGCTTGGGCAAAAAAGGGTATCCTGGTGGGCTGAAAACCTGAAAAGGCGGTCCAGGCAAAAATTAGGGATTAAAGCGTATGACTATGTCCCGTTCTCTGCTCCTTTCAACCAAGTTTCAAGGGACTGAACAAGCCAATCACTTCTATCCGACAGCAGGAGATGAGATGCTTGAAGACATAAGGGCAGTAGTAGACTTAAAATCAATAGGACTTTTTCTGCATAGCTTTCTCTTTGTTTTTGACAATTTCCTCTTACTAGGATTTCTGTCTCCTTGTACACAATTTGCCTGTTTATAGGCCTTCTTTCAAAAATCAATACAACCCTCTTTCGAAAAAGATGCTTTTGTTTTTTACTTTTCTGTTTTGGTTGCGTAAATGTCCGTTGATTTAATTTGAATTAATATGTGCATTTGAATATGACCAATGTTTACCCGAGTACATGCATAGAATAGCAATAGCAATTACTACCCTACTGCAGGATCAAGGAAAAGGTCTAATCATGCTTCCAATGAATCCACTACCAATTCTCTTCCCCCAGCAAGCCTGTTTTTCCCCAGAAGAAGTTGGCAGTATTCCCCGGCACAGCCAGCTATTCCCCAACAGAGGTCGGCATCATCAGACAGATTGATCATCTCATCCATCCCCAGCCAGGCTCTGTTGAATATCTCTACCATCAGACAGAAATCAGAACCCCCAGCCGAGAGAGGGTCCTCAACACGAATATCTCCAATCAGTAGAGGGGGATTTATTTTCCCCAGTAGAGTCCCCAAGCAGAACTTCTCATACGCATAACTCATTCATTACATCATTTCACAGCATACGCATGCATACAACATTCGCATTTATTTTCGAAAGCATAAAACGTCTCATGCATCATGACATGGCATAAAGCTAACCTTTCTTTGCAGGTTAATTATCCTCTTGATATAGTCAAAGTAAAAGGCTCATTCAGGCAGACGCCTTTATCAATCACAGACAAGATTCAGATACATATTCCAGATGCAGTTCATGGGAACATTCATTCTGACAACACTTCGATATCCTCCTAGCGATGGCATCTTTAAGCCCATCCCAGCAAGTACAACGTATACAGATATAGCCTAGCATACGGTTCATGCTGATTCAGCTCAACATATGACTCTTTCAACTCAGATACGATCTAGCATACGATCCATTCTGACCTTCAACCACTCAAATACAGTCTAATGTACGACCAAGTTAGACCTTTATCTCCTCAGATGCTACCTTCGGACAGGTACATTCCTGAATGGTAGTCTAGTATACGGCTACTCCCTTTCTCAGGTGCTACCTTCGGACAGGTACATTCCTGAATGGTAGTCTAGTATACGGCTACTCCCTTGCTCAGGTGCTACCTTCAGACAGGTACATTCCTGAATGGTAGTCTAGTATACGGCTACTCCCTTTCTCAGGTGCTACCTTCGGACAGGTACATTCCTGAATGGTAGTCGAGTATACGGCTACTCCCTTTCTCAGGTGCTACCTTCGGACAGGTACATTCCTGAATGGTAGTCTAGTATACGGCTACTCCCTTGCTCAGGTGCTACCTTCGGACAGGTACATTCCTGAATGGTAGTCTAGTGTACGGCTACTCCCTTGCTCAGGTGCTACCTTCGGACAGGTAAATTCCTGAATGGTAGTCTAGTATACGGCTACTCCCTTGCTCAGGTGCTACCTTCGGACAGGTACATTCCTGAATGGTAGTCGAGTATACGGCTACTCCCTTTCTCAGGTGCTACCTTCGGACAGGTACATTCCTGAATGGTAGTCGAGTATACGGCTACTCCCTTTCTCAGGTGCTACCTTCGGACAGGTACATTCCTGAATGGTAGTCTAGTATACGACTACTCCCTTTCTCAGGTGCTACCTTCGGACAGGTACATTCCTGAATGGTAGTCTAGTATACGACTACTCCCTTTCTCAGGTGCTACCTTCGGACAGGTACATTCCTGAATGATAGTCTAGTATACGACTACTCCCTTTTCAGCAGCTTCAGCCTAACGTACGGTTCATTCTGCAACTCAGATGCGATCTAGCGTACGATCCATTCTGATCTTTCATCCCCAGCAAAGTCATCTGCCTAATGAACAGCTCACTCTGGTATTCAGACACGGTCTAACGTATGATCCATTCTGATCCCTTATCCCCAGCAGTATAGCATACTCTGACTCCCCAACGAAGTCAACAGCATAATGGAGGGTTCACTATACGGTCTGATGTATGACCCGGTGTGACACCCATGTCTCTAGATATCGTCTAACGTACGACACAATCTGGAAATCTCCTCAACAAGTTTCTTGGATGGCATCTTTAAGCCCATCTCCGTCAAGACAAATGAACAAGTGCAAATTTTTGGGGCATTCTAAGTGTTCAATAATCTTTCACCTCCAGACCACGAACGGCACACGTCATTCTACTCTCTCAGTTCAAGAATATTGAACAGGGGCAGCTGTCATACCCCAAAATTTGCCCGTTGGCATTACCAAATATTTTCCAAGACCCTCTGACTTGTTCTGCAAGGCACTGGTATCAAATGGACAAAAGCCCACTCACATAAGGCCCAATCCACAGGCGGCCCAAAACAGCTGGCTCGCTAGGCGAGCAGCTCCTTCGCCTAGCGAACATTTCATCATGCCACTCGCCCAGCGAAGCGTTGGATCCAGGAAAAAGCCCAGACCTAGTTTGCTCGCTAGGCGAGCAATTCCTTCGCCTAGCGAAGTTGGCGAAAGTTTGAGATTTTTGGACCTCATTTTAAGCCCATTAGGTCACCATTACCTCTACTATAAATACCTGCTCCTCTGCCACGAAAAAGAACACACACAGAGACGGACTCACTCACCCGGAGACACTCACACAGAGATCCCGAGAAAACCCTAGCACCGAAACCCTGCTGGTCCAAAGAGTTCAGAAGGCGGAAACCCTGAAGGCCGCTTACTCGCTCCGAAGCTACCGTCGCCCAACTCGATCCGGCTCGCCAATCCAAGGCTGCAACTCGATTTGCAAACAGGTTTGCCTCACTATTATCGCTTTAGTTTCTTAATTGGCATATGATTATCACTTTGTGTCCTTATTTTGCATGTGGTACCACTTTAGTATCTTAATTTGCATGTGATATCGTTTTGTATTTTCACTTGGCATATGGTACCACTTCATGTTCTTAATTTGTGGATTATAATTGAATTCATAAACATTTTGAAGTCTTGAATGAGAATTTAAATGTGTTTGCCTATTGTGAAACTGAACCATATAATTATATGTTGGATGCCATAAGCCATGCTGCAGGTTTAGGTCATAATGTTCTCAAATTTCAAACCCGTGGCCGCTCGCTAGCTCATCGCTAGGCGAGCCCGCAGCGAGCCTTCGCTGAGCCTTCGCTAGGCGAAACAGAGGCGACCGGGCCAGGGGCTGCTTTGCTTTTTGCTGCCTATTTCATGTTTACCTAATGATGATTCTGCATTATTTGGCCTAAATTCCTGGCTGTTATATTTATCTTATGGTGCAATTTCCAATAGTATTTTATGCTTTAATCCGTGTGTTCATGGTGTAAAGGCCAGCATACTTCCGAAGAAATAGCCGGCTAGGTACTCCGCTTTACGCATGGGAAGCCTTCATGGAGAGGGATTCTAAATTATTTCACTTTAATGTGAAGATTCATATTGATTGCCTAATTAATTTTAATGTAGTGATCCTTAATGTGTTGATTTTAATGTATCGATTTAATGCGGTATCACCATAATTACCTAATGAACTTAAAACATGGACTTTAAATAAATGATATCGGACCTCTCTTTATTACCCCACGATTACGTAATACGGTCATGTCCCGCGAACGTGGGGATACACTTAGCAATGGCCCTTCGATTAAATCATCATAAAATAAATCATAGTCCCTCGGATGTTGCCTTCGAAATTACGATTTTGTCCCTCGATGACCCTTCGGTGTAGCCTACGGTTAAATGATGATAGTCCCTTCGAATGCTAAGGTATCCTCACAACTGTTGCCTTCAATGACCAGCCGATGACCCTACGATGACCCTTCTACATCCCAAGGATAAAACTACTTACTTCTCAATAGTAAGGACAGTTTTACCCTCATAAGGATAGGAAATGACCGGAAAGGCCTCGGACAGGCATACCCTTAATTGCTCATTCATAACCTAAAAAAATACTTTTCGCACCTCACACCTTTCAAACTTCCTTTTGGAAAATCACCACTTAGCATACATCCGTACTAGGATCATTGCCGAGTTATATTTTTCTAAACTACTTTCAAAAAACCAAACGAGATAACCACTTTGTATACATTCATGCAAGAATCATTACAAAGTTAAATTCTCATTTTCAAAACATTTTTCACACATTTCTCAACCACTTTTTCAAACCTAGAAAACATAAATGATTGAGCAATTAAGAGCCCATGGATAACCATGGATACAAAGGGTGCTAATACCTTCCCTTTGTATAAAGTACCTCCCGAACCTAAGAATTTAAAATTAAGGTCTTTCCTGTTCTTTTCCACCTTTCCTTAAGGGATAAAAGAAAAGTCGGTGGCGACTCTTGCTAACCGCGACATTGCGATTACAAATCCAAATAAAGTCCAGTTCACCGCATGACACACAAGTATATTATTCACATCAAAACATAATCACAATTCAAATGCTAATGTCACCAACTCCTTCATCAATATGCATGTGGTACCAGGTTTTTCGGGTCAGAGGTTTGTTACTGATTGCATATGTCTTTGGTTCCTCTTAAACCGTGTCCATCTCTAGACATGAGACCGCCACAGTTCCTCTATGAATGTCCTTGTGTTATGTGACGTTGATTCATATCCTCGTTCATGATCTTGATTTGTGTATGTTTCATTTTTGTTTCACTTCTTTCAACTCAATTAGGATGAATGTGTGTTGTACCTATGATGTGTGTGTTGCTATCTTCCATATTTTGGCTTACTCTTGGGCTTTCTTACGATGAGACTCTTTTTGTGCACGTATATTCACTTGCTTGCATTTGTTTGATTGAGCTTTGCTTTAATTGTTTCATTATTTCATATCCATATTCGATAAATGTACCCCCATTGCCATGACGTGTAATAACTTTATCGCTTTATTTTTGTTTGCTTTATTTATGTACTTTCTAACACAAGAATAAAATCAACTCTTTTTCAAAAAGAAAAAAAAATCGATCCAACATCAATTTTTTTCTCAAAGACCAACCATTTCAAACCTTTTATTTTAATTCATTTCTACCATTCACAAATTCTCAAACTTTTCACATTCAAATCATTTTCAACTTTCAAACCATTTTGGTCAAACCTTTTTGCAATCATTAATCAAAAGTTTGATCCCACGTCAAGTCATTTTCCCAATTAAAATAAAAAACATTCTATTTTTATTAAACACTTTTCAATAAAGATGAAAATGGAACATGATGGATACCACGAGCTCTAAAGGCTAAGATTTGATATTAATATCTCGCCCATCCGAGTTCTCACCATTATTCAAAACACATTCAACCAATCAAACTCTTTTCTCTCCATCGTGCGATTGTTCCTCAAACCCTTTTCCAAACGAAGTGTACTTTTTCTTGAGACGATGCAAAAAAAATGTTTCATCCACTTGAACGTATGAATAAGCTTCTAACGTTGCCATCCGGTCGTGATACAAACATTCCTTTCTCCACTTGTTTTGGGTAGCCAACAATACTTGTCGATTGATCCAAAATAGCTTTCGCTAAAATTGACCAACAAATAAACATTTTCTTCCCAGAAACTACGTAAGCCTCGAGTTCTTTATTGCACCCGTAGATACGTAGGAGCAGGATTTGTAAATCTTGTCAGACACATTAATAAAAAATCTAAAAACATTTTCTCTTTTATTTTGTCATATACTTCTTCCCCTATTAATAACTCGAGAAATCTAACATTTATAAGCTAACACTAACGTAAATAACTAACAAAACGGTTCCCGTTGAGTATAACGGACATGGGGGGAGCTAATACATTCCCCTTGTGTAATTGACTCTCAAACCCTTATTTGATTGCGACGACTAATATCATTGTAGTTCTTTTTTGGGTTTTATCTATATTTTCCCTTTCCTTTTTAGAAATAAATAAAGTTCAGTGACAACTCTGTTCAGTCCATCCCGCGAGCGTGTGATTGTGCTTTGCTAAATTGTGTTCTCATTTTTCGAGGTAAAACAACAGTCATGAGTTTTTTTCACTGAATTGGCTTCTATTTTCATTATGTATGATAATATGGTTTGTATTGTGTATGATGATACATATGTTTTGGTGTTACGTTGGATGATACTCATGGTATCTTATCTTGTAGGGCATGGAAGGATGTTGATAATGATGGAGCAAGGGCATGGTGGGATTAATACGAAGTTGCATATGGGGGAACACGTGAAGCTAGCTGCAAGAACTTGTTAATCTCTTCTTTTTATTTTTATATTATTTGTAATATTTGATGTAAAAATGTACCATTAAGGTAAACAAGACAAACTTATTTAATATATTTATTGTACTATTATTTTGGTGTAAAGTGTAAACATGTAAAAAATACTTCTATTAATAATGCTTTTTTCATTCTATTTATTTTCTTGCAAAATATGTAAGAATAACATCTACTAGAAAAAGAAATGTCCCTAGATGTTTTTTTTTTTATCTTTTGCAATTTTGACAATTATCTAAAGTAATACCAATATAATTGTAAAAATGCTATCTTATTCTATTCTCTTTATTTTAGATTTTTTAACTAGAATTTAACTATTAATGCATGGGAAATTAACAAAAGAAATTAGTAAAAGATAAATAAAAATGCAAATGATATCTAAATAAAGTCAAAGGTAAAAGAATCAAACATTGTCTTTGACCTTCTTCAAAAGAAATCTAATGATGGTGCAGATGAAAGCATATTGAGACAATGTGAGAAGGATGAATGTGTTAAGAAAGACCAAAAGGTCAAATCCCTGAATTTATTGGATGTAGATGGATAATTTTGACTGATGAAAACGGCATGACCAAATGTAATAATCATGTTAATGCAAATGAAAAGCGAAAATGCAATGTAATTATAATGGGACAAAATTGGGGTATGAAAACTCCCACGTGTCAAACAAGTATTCCCCCATCTTCTTGCCTAAACTTGTTTATCTCATTCCTAACTCGGATCGTTTTGCTCGATGGAAAGTACATCGTAAGAAAAACCGTTTTCAATTGGGTCCATGAAGTAATAGAATTGGCGGGCAAGGATTGAAGCCAAGCCCGCACACGGTCTCTTAAATAAAAGGGAAATAAAAAAGACAAATGACATTTTGGTCAACACCATTGGCCTTAACGATACCACAATTATCAACAAAAATAGAAAGATGAAGATTCAGATTTTCTGAAGGTAAACCGGAAAATTGGTTTTCTTGCACCATACCAATCAAGGATGGTTTTAGTTCAAAATTATTAGCCGCTATCGGCGGATGCACAATACTACAATGCAGTTCCTCTTCGGTGGGAATAACACGATCCTTAAGAGGATTTGTATCAACCAAATCGACCATAGCTTGTAATATAAGATTTCAGCATCTCTCGAGTAAGAAACCTTCAATTTCGTCTACGGGTTCAACTAAGCTATCAATATAACGAGTTTTATGCATACAATGTTGTCCAGCTTGATCGCCAACAATCTCACATCCTTCACACCTCTGAACCTGACAAAACCATACTATTCCCTCCTTTGTCACGTTTGTGAGGGATAACTACCTCATAAATGTCACAACAGTCTCTAAATATAAAATACATCTCCCTAGCCATGTGATCCTCCGAAAACTGAGTGAAATAGAAACTTGTTAGGATTCTCCTATCCATCAAGTTTTTTTCTTTCCCATTTTCAGAATTCCATTTTCCTTTAGCTCGATTAAAACTTTATTTTTTCTTCTTGACTGTTCTATATCCTTCTTCATTTCCTTCACACTTGCTAGAATCTTGGTAAAACATATATGAAAAATACTAAAATATATGATTTGGCCTAATAAAAATCTGTTAAATTTTTTGTTTGAAAATAAGTTTTTTTTAGAGAGAAGTGAGACGTTTTCTCTAACATTTGTTTATAATGACGAAAAGGAAAGGAAATTAGAGTACATTAAAAATATCTTTTATAATTATCATGGATTATAAATTTGTTAATAGGTAGTAAATTTTGAAGGAAAAGAAGAAAAAAAAGTTACACTAAATATATATTATAATAATTCAAATATATTATTTAAAAAAATATTAAAATTAAATTTGGCATGCAGGGAGTAAATAGTAACAACACCAAAAGCAAGACAAAATTTAAAAAATGGAAAAAGAAAACGAAAGAACGGCAGATATCGAATTTGGTACCCTAACACGTAATCACAATTTCCCCCTTCTTCTTCCCGCCACACTGCGTCAGTTCAGAGAACGAGATCCTACACCGTAGAAATGGAGTTGACGTTGAGTGATAACTCCCTCAAAACCTTTGCACGATGCATCACGTGCCTCGCACGCATCGGAAACGAACTCTCAATTCAAGCTTCTTCTTCACAGGTAACACTAACATACATCTTCAACACTCTCACTTTCTACTTCGAATCAGGGTTTTCGAACCATATGTTCATTACTTTCTACATCAGTGAAAACCTAGCAGTAATCACTTATTTTGTTGCTTTTGATTTTTTGCAGCTTCTTTTCCACACTATCAATTCATCACGTTCTGCATATCAATCCATACATTTCAAACCCAGCTTCTTTGACGTATACACGGTTTCCAGTGTTCCCGTGCAATGTAGCGTGCTTCTGAAGGTTATAATGGTCTTTTTTTTGTTTATCATTTTGCGCGATTTTGAATTGTTTTTGTATGTGAAGAATTTTCTGACTAATATACTTTGATTAGGCTGTTTGTGCTGTTCTTAGGACACCTATAGCAAATATTGATCATTTGACAGTGAAATTACTGGAGCCGGATGCTCCGAAAGTTGAGTGGATTCTAGATTGCTACAGCGGTAAGTTGATTAGTTTAATTAATTGGAAATGGAAATCTCTACTCGTCTTTTGTATCAAACTTGATTTTGTAGTTTCTTTTTTAATTGAGTTTGTAACCCTTTCTACTCTGTAGCAGTTTTGGAATCCAACCTACACACAGAATTTAAATACTGATAATAAGACAGTTTTTTCTAAGTTTGTCAGGTGTTAACACATTTGTTTTTAGATTGGCATTGTATTAGATGTCATAGTGAGATCCAGTATTTTGGTTAGCTGCTCAAGGATCAGTTGAAGTCGACGACTCGATGTAACTTGTTTTGGCTATTTTTAAATCTGTTGCATGTGAAAGTTTTAAAACTATTCAGCAGCAATATTTTCTTAGGGGTGTATTTGAGAGTTGGATTTTGAATTGTTTTGAAATATATTTGATATTTTAAAGAAAATTGAAAGAACAACATGATAAATGATCATACAATACTTCAATCATCACACTTAATTCATTTTTAAAAACATTTTATAGTGTCCGTAATTTAAAAAAGAAAAGTAAGTCCTACCCTCCATCCAAACATACTCTAAAATAAACTCAGGGATGAGGGAATGTGAAACAATGTATGAACTAGAATATCTAGTATTATTTGGGCCGGGTTACTATGTAAATGATGCTACTATGCTAGGCATCTCTATCCTCTAAGCTTCTATTATCTCACAACTCAGCACTGTAAATATGTGTGTGATTCCCTATTGTGAATTAAGAATGATATTTTATTTGTTAACTGCAGGTATGAGAAAAACCTATTGGATTACTTGCAATGTTGAACCTGACATTCAGCACTTGTCCCTTGACAGGCAAAAATTTCCAAGCAACTTTGTCGTGAGGCCTCGAGATCTGAACAGGTTACTTGCTAATTTTCAGTCATCTCTTCAAGAAATCACTATCATTGCAACCGAACCTGCTTCTGTACCTCCTGATTCTGCTAATGAAATTGGTGGAAAGGCCGTTGAACTTCGAAGTTACATTGACCCAACCAAAGGTAACAAAGATGCTTCTGTTGGTATATTTATTGGCAGTATATTCATGTCAACAATTTTGTTATGGCAGACAATGATTCATTGCTACACACCCAACTCTGGATAGATCCTAAGGAGGAGTTTTTGCAGTATGTTCATACTGGGGACCCTGTAGATGTGACTTTCAGTGTAAAAGAACTGAAGGTACAGTTAGCCAAGTCTTTTGATTACAGTGGGATATTTAAGTTCAACAATTTTGACAGAGATTGCTGTCAGATGATATTACGATTTTTATCATGCCATTTTCCATAATGTCTGTTATTACTTATTCTATCTTTCTCCCGTTCTAATGTTAATTTAAACCTTTTAGGAATGTACCTGATGTTTTTATCACCAAACTGCAGGCATTTCTTTCATTTTGCGAGGGCTGTGAAATTGATATCCATTTACATTTTGAGAAAACTGGCGAGTAAGATAAACTTTGAGCCCATATCTTTATTCTTGCTTACATGCATATCAAACATATCCTAGAAATGGTGTCAGAATATATATTTATTTGGCAGTTGATATACTTTTAGTTGCAAAGTTGAGAGAAGATATAAATGGGAAGTTAGGGATATGAAGGAAAACCTCTGTACATGGTCTATACGTAAGCAGAAGTAAAACATAGAGCTAAAAATTGGAGAACAAACAATACCGCAAATCTCATGTTGTGAGTACCTTGGTTGGTTCCATTATTTAAACTTTAAAATGACAAGAGATAGAGTAAGATGTCAACCATAAGATCCAAATAGTATGCATGAAATGTTGTACGGAGCTGAATTTTGATTGATAATAAGAAAATAAGTAAACGCAATGTTGCAGACTTGCAGCAGATATAATGCTACAATTGAGGAGGTGTTACACAAGAAAAGATATAAATAGAATTAGAATCATTTGAGAGAAACTTTGGATAGCCCCAATGGTAAAGCAAACAAAACTATAAGCCAAATCACGAAGAGAAACATAAAGATTACCTATCTATGTTTGAACCAATACATAATAGACTTTGTAACGTCAATTTATCCATGACGTTCCGAAATAATGTTTAGTTGTTTTGTTGTTGTCTTTAATAGTTATGATGTGTTATTGATCTTTATTCTTGAATGACATTGCACTTGGCAATCAGACCAATTCTCATGGCACCTAAATTTGGTTTGGAAGATGGGTCCCATTCGAATTTTGATGCTACCCTTGTACTGGCAACCATGTTAACATCTCAGCTTCATGAAGGCGCAGCATCAGAACCTCCAGTGGTGCCTAACAATACACATGCTCGAACTGAAGAAAGAAATGAATCTCCATTGCAGCAAGAGAACTGCAGATTGAATGCATCAGAGCTTCCGTCTGACCACACCCGTATTTGGTCAGACCTTTCAGGTAGTTTCAGTATTGAGTTGTATGATTTGTCATGGATCTAAATTCTCAGCAGCATTTGCATTTTGCAGCAACTGCAGTTAAGAATACTAGTGCCATGGAAGAAAGGCAGGCCCAAGAAAGAACAACTTTGAATGATAACGAACAAAGAGAAATTCAAAAGATTAGTACAGTGCAAATTTCAAGAGGAAAATTAGCCGCAGGAAATAATCCCAGGGATTCCAATTTGTATCCTTGATGTTACTCTTTGTCTCAATATGTTATCATTTCCAGCATCACGTACCCATAAAGTGTTGGATTGTAGTTCTGCTATGTCTTTTAATAATTTTTAAATTTTTTTGTTTACTTGTGTCTTTGTTATATGGCATCCGTGTCCTATTTTGTGTCCCTGCAAGTAGTTAGCTAAAAGATTTTGTTCGGACTAAGTTTAACATAGATGTTTGATTAAGTCTTTACTTGACTTTACCTTGACTGGTATCTAGCTGCCAACCAACTGAAAATGATCATGTACAAGAGCCTCAAGGTTAGTCCCAGGCTGGTTAATGAGCTTGCATGATGCTCTTATTGTTCCTTCAGTTACTGATATAATTTATGCACTTATCTAGATATGTTGCCAAACAATGGTCAAGCGGTTTCACAGCATCATCCCAGTAATTGGGTAGATGCTGAAGAGGATGACGAAGACGACGCCGATGAGGATGAGCAGTACATTCAGGCAACACCACCATACTATGATGAACAATAATTCAAAGAACTCTACTGTAATGGCTCTTTATCTTGGTAAGTGCTCTAGCTTATTCTTGTTAAATGCTTTGTTTCTTGCCGCATTCTGATTGCAGTCGGCAACCCATCATCTAGAATTTCAAGTTACTGAGTAGTTCATTTTCTTGTACACTATTTAATTAGGGGAGTATTTTGAAGAGCCTGTTAAGAACTTATTTGACAAATCTCATAATATGAGCACTTGCGTTGGTTTTTGGATATGCTTATATAAGTAACTTATGATATGTATCTAATTTGTTTTCAACTTATTTCAATAGTCACCCCAGATTAAACTCCTTAAAATTGTTCAGTGGATAATCCTTAATTCATATGTTTATCCAAAAGCACCTTAAGTTTACCATTTAGAAGAGCATTCTTCCTTTTGCAGTTACATGGGCATCCATACCAATGCTCATACCAAATATATTATTGCCTTATGTCTGAATCATATGCAGCTTCCCTTATCCACGCTCCACAAAAATTAATAGGAAGTACACTCACTCTAGATTGTTAATTTCAGACAGGGGTGCTACACGCCGGACTCCCAAAATATTATAGCGGCACAGCGGATAGTGGGACAATCGCTATGGCGAGGTTTAAAAACTAAAGTAAATACTTAACATGAATACATGAATACATAAATATTTCCAATAAATTCTAACAACATACATAATGCTTTAAAAATAGAAGTTGCAACAACTTACATAAATTTCAACATCACCACAATATAAGTTCTCATCAAAATCAAATTATAAATGTGTTCAAAATGACTAAACGGAATTCTAAACGTAAACAAAATGACTAAATCACATCCACCTCGTCTTTACTTCTAAGTTCCACCACATTAAAATCATCTTGCCAATCACTTGATTCAACTTCAAACTCTTCTTCCACCTCCAACTCCTCATCTCCATTAGACACTAATGTAGCAAGTCTAGAGTTATGTCTAGTAACTCTTGTTGGTTCATTAGCCGGCATTACCAACAACTTCCCAAGTCAAACCGTCTTCTCCCAAAACCAAATCATCTTCCAATATTCCATTTTCATCCTCATTTTGTTGCAACCATTCATAACATTCATCAATATTGTTGAGGAGAATAGGATCAGTTCAATCATTGCTATTGAAACGTTCTATAAGAGGCAAAAATACTAATATTGCCCTTTAATATCATATTTTATATTAGTGAAATAAAAGGCAAAAATACCAATGTTGGCCTTTAAAAAAATTAAAAATTATAATATTGCCCTTTCTAATATCATATTTTATATTAGTGAAATAAAAGGCAAAAATACCAATATTGGCCTTTAAAAAAATTAAAAATTATAATATTGCCCTTTCTCCACAATAGCGGTCTGTAAACTGCTACAAAACCACTATTGCGGCACTATACAGCTATCGCGGTTAGCGGTTCGCAGGCCAAAAGCATAGCGCCGAGGTCCTCTACTGCTACGCTATACTGCGCTATCGACAACCTAGCACTCACTTGAATCACATTGAAACAATTTAATTTCTAAGTCAGAACAGATCTACATTGTCAGCTTCCTTAGATCACAGGGATACGAAATTGGATCTTTTTAACTTATGGTTTTAGATTTGATCATTAAATCTATTTACAGGAAAAAAATTGTCCTTGTTTTACCGTTGGGAGAAATATTCAAGGGTTTAAGAAAAAGGTAATACTTAATTTGATTCAACCTTCCAACAAGACACTGGTATTTCAAATAGCTTGTGGAAGAAAATAATAAAGTGAACAAATGAAAAATAGGAACTGGAATAAAATATTGACCTTTCTTTAGTTGTTCAAAAATAATAACAATATAATATAATAAATGCCATATCTCACATCTTTCTGGTGCATCTTTTGCCAGCTAATTTGGTTGACAATGTGGAGGGCAGAGAACTTGTCTTGGACCACTATACCCATTCAGAAGGATAAGGAGGTAGGTAGCTACTTGTATATTATTTTACATTTGAATATCAGGATTTCCTGCAAGATTAGTTATGGGAGTTCGACTACATGGGACTCGTTCAACTGTTTATACCAAATTCCAGATAATCCTAGATTTGACATTGGTTTCTTCTGGATTCTAATTTAATATTCCTGACATGTGAATATATGTTTTCTTCCAAAAGTCTTTCTTGAATATATGAGAACCTTTCCTTAGTCTTTTCTTAATTTCTGTGATGAAATTGCCAAATTTATATATTTACCGATTGGAGATTATGTTTTATTATTCCCTTAAGTCAGTTCAAAAGTTCAGATGTGTAACGAGATTTGATAGTAGGGACATATGTTGCGAGATCCTACTTATTCATTTTTATCATTTTTTTTTGCTGTTATGAGTGAATAACCAATTTGGTAGATTTTAATTTTAACAAATACTGAGTGAGAATATATTAGCCGAAAGCAAATTATAGCGTATTCTTTCTTTAGCATTTAGGAGGATGTTTCAAAGCGGGGCTGAGGCTGTTCAGCCGCTGACCCAGTCTCTGTTCAATCATAAATGAATAAATCAAAGTGTGGTGATTTAAAAATGACATAAAAGTGTTGTTTTTGACATTGTCATTTCGGGTTTGGTAGATAGTGGACATTTCTCTCGAGTTATTAAGACTAAAAAAATACTCTAAGTTAGTAATAGGATTTGTTTAATCATTTTTGGTTAGTTAGCAGCTGGAAATGCCGGAATGAAAGGAAGCTTCGGAACTTGAACGCGTAAACACCTGTCAAGGGAAAATGTAAGTGCAGCTAAATCAAGTTATTGGGCTCAAGTACGAATAAGAACAATCTAAATTTAAATTATGATTGAAATGATTTATTGGTCAATTTTTATCTACTAAATCCTTTTTATTTCTGATTTTTTTATCTTTATTTTTTTAATAAATATATTTTTAATTAACTTATTGTGTATTTATTATTATTTTTAAAAAATTTCTCTTGCCCTTAGATGTGACGATATTTCGGGTTTAATTAATGAGATTAATTGTTATGTATTGTCGGTGTAAAATTTTTTACACTATCAATACATCATAATTATCCGATTGTATTACTTTTCAAGTGGATAAAATAAAATTCAAATCTTTTAAATAAATCAACATTTGTGATTAATGATAGAATAAAAAAATTCCCATCCTGTTGATTTATATCAATTAAATTTTTATTTATTATATTTGTAGTTTTGGCCTCTTATTAATATTTTATTTTGTTTGATCCTAGACTAGACGGCTTGATATAGAAACTCAACTCAATATAAAAATAATACATAAGGGTTATGTAATATGAAAATTTTAAAATGCCTCTTAAATATGAAAATATATTAAAAAATGCATTAAGTTTTCAGGAAAAAAATCGGAAATGTATTTCTAAAAGTTGTGTTTGATATTCAAAAAATGAAAGTTAACTTAAATTAATATCACTAATTATTATAACATACATAAAAAACGTAACATGACATAAATAATCGTTGATGTAAATTTAATATTACATTTCATCATCAAGTGATGTTTGATGATATTTTAACATTTTTAGAATATTTTTAGTCGATTTCGTAATCTTCGCATCCATTTCGACCAGACATTTAGTTTCGTAACGGTGAAATGTATTTCACATAATAATTAAATCTTCATCCGTCTTCAATTTAAACTTAGTGAACTGCATATTCTATTCATTGTCAATCGAGGGTGAATGATAACTCTTCGATTGCTTGGATACAAATTATCTATATGAATTTTAGATCAACAAGACAAGTGATCTTTGTGAACCTAAATTCAAGAGGGAGTTTCTTCCTTGAAGTAGACAAAAGTGAGATATGCATATTGGAACATTTTGTGTGCGTTTGTGCTAACAAGATGAGGAATGCCCATATTTATACAAATTTTGGATCGATATGACATTAGAAATCCAATCATGTCTTTGAGGGCATTTTGGAGATGTACTTTAGGATACACACGGTCCTGTTTAATGAAATCGGGGTGGGTACAAAAATATATTTCCAAATAAACCCCTATTAGCATTTTTTTAAGAGTGTGGTGCGTTAGAAAATATATTTCCGAATAAACCCGGGTTAATATTTTTTTAAATGGGGTGCATTCTAAAATGATTTTCCGGATTCACCCACAATTGAAATTATTATAGAAGTCACAACATGTTATGAAACACAAGTATATAAAAAATTAGAAAATTGAAATATACATTAAAATGTATGAAATTGTATACAATTTACACCGTCAATATCAATCCAACATTACATAAAAAACATGTGTCACCGCCTAAATACATTGTTAGATAAAAATTAAAATGAATAAAAACACGTGTTTCACCTAAATCTATATCTATGTGTGGTTCTACCTTTGACTTGTGCTTATTTGATTCTCTTTCAATCTGGTTCAACTTTGTAGATTCTTCCATCTTATGGAAAAAAGATTTGACCAAGTTTTAACTTCCTTTGTTGAATGAGATGTCCACTCCGGTGATGTTTGTGGTATATGACATCCCGGTTTCAAGTAAACTTGAACAAAATATAGTAGTTTTGAAAGCCACCCAATACACATAATACTGTCGGTTTGATTTTGAGGTGACACACTCTGAAGTGGAAAGATGTTTCTGAGAAGCAGTATCTTGTCAAATAAATACACATTATATTATACACACTTGCAATAAGATGATCCGTTTCAGAGAAGTGCATCCATTTTCCCTTCGGTGCCGAACCGCTAACACAAGGAATAAGAAATCCATTAATTGCATCAAAATGTTCTTTTTTTGGTATATTATTGTGTATGATTATTTATGCGCATTTAACTCTTTAATAAGTTGTTTGTTGAAAAGTGTATGATTTTCCCATCCTTTACCGAGCAAAGTTGAAACAACTTGATAACACTAGTTAGCGTTACCCTCAACTTGTACAATTCCTTCAATGTATTTGTGCATAAAAACCAACATCTCTTCAATGTATTTGATTTTTGGTAAATATGGTAAAAGAGATGGTTTTCTGATGCGAGCACCTTTGAAAATACATTTTTAAAATTTTGAAGTTGGAGAATCCAAAAAAAAAATGTCTGAACATGTTCAAAACAGAAAGGAGACTGCATCGTTGAATTGTCACTTAGTGTTGGCTTGACCTTCTTATGTGCACCCTTTGTTTTTACTGGTTGCGACAGTGGTTTCAAATCTATAGTTTATGGATAGGAAATCTTTCTCAGTTTCTCTTTGATGTGGAGTTTCATGTGTGTCACCGACTTTCAAAAATGCTTCTTATCTGGTTAAGATAGATATATTCGATTTACCGTCCTTCATCACACCATCATCATCATACCAAAGCCTTTTTAGGGTGTAAACCTCATCCATTCATATTGAGTTATTAAGTTTCATCTTCTTTGAAATTAAACAAGCAAATGGAATACCACATGTCTACGTAAGTGTGCATAGCACTTTGATATATATGAACATACTTTCTCAGTTTGTTTGGCCTCATGATAAATAAAATTCAATCTCGCTTGAGATATATTATCCATCAATTGTGAATAGAGATTATTGTTTATGAATTTGTGTTCTAACATTGTAATGTTGCGACCAAATGATGTTTGTATCTCATTGTGCTGATTTTGGATCATTTGGTTCAAAGAGTCTCGGTCTCTACATAAACCACCTTTACTATTTCCCCACAAATTCTTTGATGTAGCTTGAGCAGATTCAACTCGGTTAGTTGTTGTATTTCCAAAGTGTCTAACCTGATCGGTCAAAGCACACACAATCTTCTCATTCACCTGACCTATAATTTTTCTTTTAACATATTTCAAGAAATCAAAATATTTCTCATACCCTCTTGAAATGTATAACATAATCGACATATAACTCTTCCGTAGAAGAATTTATTATAACAATCCAGGTATTCATTATGATTTCCAATATCACAATAGATTTCACCATTTTCCCATATTCACCCTTTATTTGTTTGGTATCTACCAATGGTATACCTACAAAGCAATGCATATGATGTAGGAAACACTTTTGCAATCGAATTCATCAGTGCGATATCATGATCAGTTACAATGACCGTTGACATGCTCTCTTAGTCATTCAACATAGTTAGACACACTTTTAAAGCTCAAGTAATATTTTCCTCTTTTTCACTTTCCCAAAATGCAAATTCAACCAAAAAAGTATTTTTCTTAGAAGTAACACCAACAATTTCCAATAGTGGAAAGACATACTTATTGGTCTTATATGTTGAATAACGAGTATAACGGAAAATATGTGAACAAATTTATGGAATCAAGATGACTCCAAAATATATCTTAGTTTCTTCATCCTCTCACACTTTTTACCTATATACATGTCATGATTATGTGTACCACAAATCACTTTAATTTTCATGTATTATTTGCCATAAGGCATTTGTGCAACCTAAAAGGGCGCTTACATTTTCTTGAACCAATTTTCAACTTTCGGATATGATTTGTGTTCTTGCCACTTTTTTCTCATCATAATGTCACAAATGCATGTCTTCCATTTGAACCATTACCTGACCTTTTAATTACAACACCAAAGCCCGATTTGGAAGCCTCCGTACATATCCATTAGAGCATATGATCATGAACAACAAAACTCTTGTTCATTTGTAAATCGTTTGCCAACATCTACCTTGACATCAACCGGTTTAGTATCCGTAGACACAATAGGTTTGGAGACAACATCAAGATGCACCATATTTAAGGTCAATCATCACATAAAATATTTAGAAATTGATCAAAGTCAACTCTGAACTAATCCTGAAATATAATTCTTGATAACATGCAACAAAAATCCAAAAATGTATTTCCGGACGCAATGTTTTCTTTTTTAGACAAAAAACTAGATTAATGTAAGTAATGAGGAAGAAAATACATGTACATTACCTTAAATTTCAAACTCTTTTTCTATTTTTGATGAGAAATAAATAGAGAAATGTTGTTTTGAAGTAGAAAAGTTGATTGAGTGTGGAAGGATGTTTTGGTAGGGTTTGAAGAAGAAATGGTGTCTTGATCACGAGTGAAACAAACATGTAAGGTGATATTTTATTGAATTTCCTGCTTCACAATTCTGGAAATGCACTTTCAGAATATTCACCGAGTTTAAAAATACATGCAAAGTGATATTTTTTCAAATGACCATTTGACAAATGCATAATTACACTTCCTTATTTATTACTGAGTTGTCAAATTAACAAAATTATTAAAGGAGTTTGTCCGAAGATACACTTTAGGACTAGTTTTTGGTGTAAAATAGGGGTGTGTCTCCCTTAGAAAGTGTTTTGGTGTAAAATAGGTGCTTCCGGATATGTACTTCCGAAATTAGAAGGGAATTTTCGAATTTATATCGGGTGCTTCTCTAACATTAAGGGTGGGAGAAGTAATTTCATAAAATAATAGTTACATAGTAGTCTTTATTTTGTTTGGGCTTAGGCCCTCTTGTATAAAAATGACTATTACTTGTCTCTGTAGCTCATTTGCTCCATCTTCTTTTTACCGATAAAAGATGATATTATCATCGACATAATAAAAATGAGAAATATCGGAGAACCTTTTAGCAAAGGATAAGTTCATCAAATTAATAAGGGGATGTAATGTCTCCTTGTTTAATGACACACTTGAGTTTAAACCAGTTAGAAGGCATACTATTGATCAAAATATATAAAGAAACAATAACCACACACTTCTTAATAGTAGCAATCAAATTGTTAGAAAAATTCATTGATATCAAGGCTTTCTCTTTATAACACTCCACTTAAATCTATTATAAGCTTTAGTCATATCTAACTTAATATCGACAGAACTTTTAGAAGTATTCTTGTTGTTATTAAGAGTATTATTAAGATAAGATGGAGAAATCCATTATTATAAATATGTAACACTTAATGAGATATATCAAACATATAATATCAGTATAATTATGGTTAAATCATAAAGGGTTCATCAAGCCCAATAAAGGTCGTATCATTTCTAAAGGCGGTGGACTCACTTATCTCCTCCTTAGTGAAATATTTTTTCATCTCTTTTTTAGTCTCCAAGGTAATTATATTCCTGACTATTTCAAAAATATTTTGATTGAGCCTGATATTATTATAGGAGAAAATGGTGAAGACATGTTCATAAACTATGAACATATCCCCCTCCTTGTCATAACATGTGTCATTAAAGCCTTTAATATCATTGTGTTTCAGGAGATCATTGTCTGCCTTAATGTGCATCCCCACAATATAATATTCTTATGATGATTTAGCTACTACAATCTTCTATTGTGAAGATGGAGGAGTCTTTCTCCCATATACTTCCACTTTAAAGAAGTATTTTGGACTTGTGGTTGCTTACAAATAAATTAGTTCAACATATCAAGCTTCATATGTTAGTACATACCATATAGTACCTGCAGGAGTGATAAATGTTGTGCAACCCTAAAACTCAACTTTTTCTCTTCAGATTTTGTATTCATCTTATAGATAACTGACTTTTCTTCGACATTACCAGAAAAATTGTATTCCTTTAAACCTTTTTTATCTTGTTGGCTTCTACTTTATTTTGACCAACTTTAGATTTTCAAATCTCGTATTGAACTTATAATATTTTCCACTTCTTTGTCTAGTTTTATGATGTTACAATTGCTCACACTTGACCTAATATAAAGCATGAAAAATATATCAACATCATTATAACCAAAATATAATATATGAAACCCAGGGTTTGAAATATGCATTAACCATGCATTTACTATTGTCACGTTGCAAAAAAAAAATACTTGAGTGCATCGTACGCTCGAAGATACAACATAGTCACCACCGAACTTTATTTATTCCCGAAGAAAAGGGAAAATATCGATAAAACCCATGAGAAGAGAAAAAAGGGTAAGGAAGTCGGTTATGCAAGGGGAATGTATTAACACCCCTCACATCCGTTGTACTCAACGGGAACCATTTTGATTGTTCTTTATTCAGATGAGTGTTACTATCTAAAAGTTACTTGCGAAAGGGAAACAAAGGTTTACAATTAATGTGCTCGCCAAGATTTCGAAATCATGTGCCTACGTATTCTCATAGTGCAATAAGTAAATCAAATCTCCATAGTTCGTGGTAGAAAATACGGATTTGTTGGTTGTTTTTATTGAACAATGTTAACGTTCACATTCTAGCAGTTAAATGTTACTTGTATGGTCGCGCGTGGGAGACTTAAACGTTGTTTGTTTGCGGTAAAACGAAAATAACACGTCCTTTGTGAAAAAGGTTTTGAATGCCCTAAGTAAAAAATTGAGTTTGATGGGTTGTGATTGATTTTAACTTTGAAAAAGATTGTCTTGATTTGAATTAGACTAAAGTCTATGAATGGAGGTGAGTACTTTGAAAAACTGGGCCAAACGTCCCGTATCCAAAGACATTCAGAACAAGGGTAAGAATACTCCTTCTTATTCTTTCTCCATTTCTTAAGGCCTGTGGCATACAATTTAAATTGTATTTTTAATTTATTTGCAAAAATATTTTAGTATTAAATGGAAAAAGAAGAGGAAATGATAGATGGAGTCCAACAATGATCAGGGCCTTGATGTCCATTATGCTTTAGAGTCTTGGAAGGGAAGTCTTGAACTTGAGATCCGGTGTAGTGCACGTACCAAGGTGTAACTCAATCAAGTAGCCAAGAAACTTATGGTCACTTGAATGAATAGGGGAAACACACTAATTATTCAAAGTAGTTAATTGATCATGAATAAACTTGATCAACTAATCAAAGGGTGTGAACATGTCAAAACAAACATTAAACACATGGAACTGTAAGACATTAGCAAGGCATTAAAAATTGAAATTAATCATATTAAAACCTATTTTTTAATGAATTTTAATGAAGAATTAAAGAAACTCCACAATTAAATTCAATTAAATTCTAAAAGAGGAATTTACTCTAATTAACCAAATTCATGCATTTTCTATGAATTTATCATGAATTAAAATGTGCATGGTCATGAATCAAAAGTATAGATAAAATTGAGAAAAGATTTGAAAAAAAAAACAAGAAATAAGGGATTAACAATTAATTCTGCATGGGTGATAAACTAGAGGGCGTGCAGCCTGGAAACAGAGGCTTTGAGCCTAACAGATAAGGCCCAAACACAAAGTATTATCGTTGGGTTCAACAGGGGGTATACCAACAGAGACAGAAGCGCAAGAATGCAAAGCACCATGGGCTTATTATTATACTTGGCCCAACCAAAAATGGCAAGGGAGGAGGAAAAATTCAGCAACATAATTCTCTCCTATACACCTCATGTTCATATCATTTCTCTCTCAAGAGCACCTCCACCGAAGTTTTGCTCCACCGCTCCAGAGGCGGTGGAATTGGCCAGAACAAACAAATATCACCACCAATATACTCCTCTCAACCTCCTGTTTCTTAATCTTTCCTCAATTCATTCCAACACTCAACCAATTTTCAGAATTGCATCAATAAAGTGATGAACCCTAACCTCTAAAATAAAAATTAAATGATGGAAGAGAAAATCAAGCCACCAAACCTTGGGGCTTTGATTCTCCATTGCAAGATTTACATTGTAGTATCAAAAGTTCAGTAAACAAAGAATTAGAAAAATTGACTGACCCGCAAGACGAAGGTATGTCTTGGAAATTGTTTGAATCTGAAGATGATGAAGATGAAGAAAACTATAGGTATGTTACTTTGAGCCTTCAATCTTTTACTTCTGCAATGAACTTCTTCTTTTCAAGAATTAAATCTGTAAAATTCTGAACTGGATTATTATTGTTGTTATTGATTATGTGAGTGTGAGGGTAGTGTAGAATGTAGTAATGAAGTGTAGAGGGCCTAACTCAATTGGTGACAAGCTTCAAGGTGAAGCTTGCTCCAATAATGGTGTTTTGGAGCTTTGGTGTGAGGTGAAAGAGATGAATTGAGAGAGTGAATTCTGAATTTGCAGTGATTTTTTTCAGAGAATGAATGGTTATTATGATTTTTGTTGATGATTGAAGAGAGTGATGAGTTTATATAGATGAATTGTTTCGGTCAGTTTTTCGGGAAATTATGGTTAGAAGTTAGGGCAACAGTTAGTGTTAGTGGATTTAATGAGGAAATTGGTTACAAGAGTTAACCGTGTTAGTGAGCTGTTAAATTGTTACGTGGAACTGTTATTAAAATGTTGAATATAATTCTAGGGATTGTTATGGAATTTAGCTTGGCTTGTTGTTAGGATTGGAATGAGCAAGTGTAGTTCAAGTGTTGATGAATGTTAGTGATGTTTGGATGAATTAATGTAGGATATGAAGTTGTTATTTGTTGTTGCATAATTTCATTGTTGTTATATGAACTGGTGTAGGAATTGGTTTGTGTTGGAATGGCACTATAATGCTGGAAATGGCATTTTTTGGCTACTGGTTCAGGTGTAACCGATTACAAGCATGAAAACACGTGTTCTGGTGTGTGTAATGAGGTTGTAACACATGTGTAACTGGTTACATAATTCTGGGTAATTGGTTACCAACGTGAATTTTTGCCTATAGATGTTGGAGGAAACCAGGTGTAATCGGTTACCAACATAAAAATTGGTTTACTAGTGTGTTGATACAGGTGTAACCGCTGACCCTCATTTAGGTAACCGGTTACCAACATGAAAGTTTGGATTGTTTTGCTATGTTATGATGTATTGGCTCATGTGAACGTAAGTTATGAAACTTCTTGATCTTTGTGGCTAATTATGTATTGAGTATGCCATGGTTTTGCAGGGCTAGCGCATGGTAGGAACAACACTTTGGCAAGTTATTTGGTCATAAAGAAACTTGAATATTTGGAAGCTCAAACATGGAGGGCTCATGAGGGGATGAAATAAGTAGGGTCTAGGATAGCCAGTTGACTTTGGTCAACTGTTTTGACCAAAAAATCAATAGTTGACCAAAAGTCAATTGTAGGTCAAATGATGCAAAATTATGTAATTGATTTGGATTCTTTTGTGTAATGAAATTAGATATATTTTTGTAATGAAATGGCCCTTTAATTATTTCTTGTGTTTTTTAGAAGAAAATTTTCCCTTCAAATCTTGGTTTGAACATCCGAACTTGTACTTGAATGATCTTGAATGAATCTTGAATTTGAAGGAAGGAATCTTGATTTCTTTGACTTGACTATGAATTACAAAGCCTTGTCTTGAATCCATACTAAATGACCAAGTACATAAAGAGATTAGTCGATCACACTTGCAATCCATAATCAAATCCAATGCCGTGATGTAGTCCTTATGATCTACAAATGTCACAAACCAAAATTAAAGTTCCAAAGCTTTCAGCTCAGGAGACATGATCAACACAAGTCAATTGTACCACTAAGATACCATAAGTTTAGTTCTCAAGAATACCATAAAAAGAGACTTGTCAAACACTTGTTCCATGCACAATAACCTTTGAATTAATGATGCTTATCTAAGAAATGCAATTGTAAATGAATGAATATGGCATGAGTATGTAGATGAATTAAGGATCAAAGGTCATACGGAAAGTGGAAAAGAGGTAGAGAAAATTTTGGGGTATGACAACTATTAAACAAATAAATCAGGTTAGTTGAGAATCCATTAAAATGTTTATTTCTCGGCCAAACATGTTTTGTCATCATTCAATTAAAACCATTTTAAACAAATATATATTAAAAAAATAAATTCAATTTTCCTTTAATTATGAGACATTTTAATAAAATTGAGAACATACAATATCATATTAGATAATTTGTTGAGTGAAAAGTGTAATTTAAGTGTCTGTAATCGGTTATTGCGGGGCTGTAACCAGTTATAACTCAAACGGAATCGTCAGGTAACCAGTTATACATTGGTTGTAACCGGTTACAGCTGAAACATAATCTTTTGGTAATAAATTACACTATGTCTATATCTGGTTACACCTGTTGTAATTTTCCCTATAATCGGTTACTTTAGGACTCTAACCAATTACAATGTAGGTTTTTGTTACTTGTGCCTCACTCAATGTAAATGTATATATACACCATAGGCATCTTAATAATATATGTTCCCATTTTAACCATAAATAATTAATCTCTCTCATTCTCTCTCTCTCTCTCTCTCTCTCTCTCTCTCTCTCTCTCTCTCTCTCTCTCTCCCCTCCACATTTAAAATATTTATTCCTGTGGTTCATTGTTCCAACATTTGGCATTAAGAGTTTGGTTAGATCCATCAAACACTTAGAGTGCGAAAATATTTTCCATCTCTAGTGAACGAATCCTTACGAATCTCCCAATTCTCGATGCGAAGAACTACAATAAGTGGTGTATGCATATGAAAGTGTTGTTTGGTTATCAAGATGTTCTTGAAGTGATCAAGAATAATGTTACTCCACTTGTAGAAGGTGCAACGACTGCACAAAGGACTATGCATAAGGAAGAGAAGACAAAAGAATACAATGTGTTGTATCTGGTTCATTAATGTGTTGATGCATATAATTTTGAGAAGGTTGGTGATTGCACAACCTCAAAGGAAGCTTGATAAATATTAGATAAAATTTATGCAGAAGTTGATAAGGTAAATGTGGTGAGGTTACAAACTCACAAGAGGCAGTTGTAATTGTTTCAAATGGAGTGAAAGGAAACAATTAACAAATTCACAACAAGAATCACAAGATTGGTGAACCAAGTAGAGGTGTGTAGATAAACGATCATATAGTAGTATACTGTTGTAAAAATATTGCGTTCTTTGGTGTCAAGATTTGACAATATAGTAGTTTCAATTGAGGAATCGAAGGATCTCACGATAATAAGCAAGGAGGAGCTGCAAAGCTCTCTTGAAGCTAATGAGAAGAGAAGGGAGGAAATGAATGTTGATAAGGCAAAGATGGAGATCTCTTTGCAAGCCCATTTCAATGAAAGAGACTACCAGGAAAAGGGAAAGTTTCCCATGAATAAAGATAGAGGAATCTTTCAGAATTTTGATGGAAGAGAATCCTAAATTTCCAAAAATTTAACATTCCTAAAGGGTGAAAGCAGTGGAAATATAATTGGGGGATTATAAAACTCTAGAGATGACAACATTAGAGGAAGGGGAGTAAGTAAGAAAGGAGACAAAAGCAGTGTGTAATGCTTTAGTTGTTAAAAGTTTGATCATTTTACAAGAGAGTGTAATGCCAACATCAAAGAACCACAAGAAGATGAAGCTAGAGTTGCAAGACAAGAGTATGATGATCAAAACACACTCTTGGTGACGATCACTGAAGAAAAATACAACTGTAGAAAGTTACAAGATAACTTTAAGAGGCTATAATAGGCTTCCAGATAAGGCTGTAACTGGATACCAATATGTTATAATTGGTTACCAGTAGAAGAAAATGCCATGGTGACTACAATAGAGACTGTACAGTACATCGATAAATGATTTTTAGACTCCAAATGTTAAACTCACATGACAAGAAGAAAATATTGGTTTGTTACAATCAATCGTTTCATGAAGAACAAGGTAAAGTTCGCGGGTGATACCAGTCTAGCGGCAGAATGGATCAGTGACATATTGATCAGGATAAGGGATGGTAACCATTCTATGATAAAGTATGTATTGTATATTCTCATAATCAAGTGTAACATTCTAATCATTGTCCAATTACTTGATAAGGGTTAAAAGATTCATATGAAGAACAAGGTGTTACATGTTATAAGCACAAACAAAGTTTTGGTCCTAAAGGCTCCCATGGCTCCAAATAGAACCTTCAAGGTTGAACCAAAGGTTATCGAACATAGATTTCATGCTATAGTAGATATTAGATAGGAGTGGATAAGACATTATAGGCTTGGGCATCTTAATTTTTGAGATCTCAACGCCTTGCAAAAGAATAAGATAGTAACGAGGTTTCCATCGATTAACATACCGACTGAAATTTATGAAGAATGTATGCAAGCGAAGTAACAAAAAGGAAAGTTCAACAAAGATGCGGCTTGTAGAACCAAGTGTCATCTTGAGATGGTTATTCATATGTATATGAACCAATGCAAGTTGATTCTATTGGTGACAATATATATTTTTGCCCCATTCATTAATTATCATAGTAGAAAACTATGAATGTACCTAATCAAAATAAAAGATGAGGTACTTTAGGTGTTCAAGAAGTTCAGGTCCATGATTGAAAGGAAAAGCGATCACAAAATCAAAGTTCTCAAAATGGATGGTAGAGGTGAATATGTCTCAAATGATTTTGGGAAGTTTTGTGATCAATAGGGTATTATAAATGAGTGTTATACCCCAATTTTGTCCTACCTAGATTATATCATATTCATCTGCAGTCATATAACCATTTCATTCAGTCATGTCTCTGTTCATCTGTATGCATTCAGTTATTGACCTAACCCTGTGAGCTTGATTAATGCAAACCTTTTTTCAAATAAAATATCATATGCATCATGACCATTTCATTTGGTCAGGAAATTTCATAATCATCCCTTAGTGTGCATTATGTAAATTAGTGAAAGATGAAATAAAATGAGGAAAGTCCAAGATTATAACTCTTTGGATTATATTACATTGCCCCCTAACATTTGCATTTGTTCCCAAGTCCTTAGGACTAACTTCATCTGTGAGTTACTTTGGATTTAGTTTCAAAAACATTGATATCATTTGGATTGATCAAGTTCATTTAAGGTTCACAAGTGCAAATTCCTATATTTATTTTAATCATACGCCTTTTAATCATTCCATTAACATTACACTTTTGATATCACGAGATACAAATTAGGAACATAATAAGAATTAGTTCTTATTTATCTTAAATTTTACCTTTTCAATATTATTCCAAATGTTGGTCTAATATGGCGCGTAATTTTGCTTAAGATGCAAATTGATTTAGTAACCTATAGTGCAATCATTTTAATATTGCAAAAAGTACATGGATTTTTTTATTTTTCTTCTTTAAGTTACAACAATATGATATAGAGAAGTACTAAGTAAGTTTTTATTTACAATATTCAATTTATCATTAAAATTGAAAAAAGAGAACAAAAGTACAAAGTTTGGTTATTACAAAAAAAAGAAGGGGTTTGTTTCTTGAAATTCAGCTTGCAGTAATCTTTGTGTGCCATCTCCCTTACTCGTTCATCATCAAGCTTCCCCTAAGCCAAGCCACGTGGTTATCAACTCCAAGCCATCACATATGCAGATACAAAAGACAAAAAGGATAAATTCTGTTAGTATACAAATCAGTGATCATTCAATCATACATGATAATATACATAAGTCACCAAAACATCCACACACACCATATTCATCAAATCCACAATAAGCAAATGTTATACCATACATACATGACCAAATTCAAGCAGAAAAGTGAGTCAGCAAACAAAACAACATACATACATCATGAACCACAATTATGCAAACGTTTGACACACACTAAAATAAAGCAAAACAGGCTCACACCACCACCCAAAAAACGATCCCACAAAATCAGGGTCTCAAAACCCTTTCTAGCATAATGCAGTTTTCCTATTTGATCTTATCCCTCATTCACATGCATTATCAACAAAAATTCTCACAAAAATCTTCTCACACGTATGAAATTTCCACCCATTCACTCCCTATAAATACACCAACATTATGCAGCAAGAAGAGGGACGAAAATCACATTGTTACGCTGCTAAAATCATTCCATAAAGCACACTAAAGCTCATACTCTAAATTACTCATAGTTTCTAATTGAAACTCTGAGATAGTTGAGCTAGACTTACACAAACTTATCTTTTTAACCAAATAAATATGCAACAACCAGGAAATAGAAAATCAAAGAAACCAAACCACACACGTATCACAACATTAACAGAGCCAGAAAATTATTCAATAGAAAGAAATAAAAGAAGTTCTGAGGAAGCTTTACCCGTAGGGTTGGTTTCACATTGCATACCTTTTAAGAAGCTTCAAAAAGAGACTTTGATATTTGAAATCTTTAGCACTGTGTCCTAGGATTCACTAGTCGATTCTTCAAGTAACCTTTAATAAGAGACTAACAGTTGTTTAAGAAATTTCAATGTAAACAAATTGACACGTCCAGTGGGAGGTGTGCTAATTTTTTTTTATCTTATGTAGATATTTATAGTTTTCTCTTTAAAACTTGTTATCCATTCATGAATGTGTCTGGGTTGTTTGCATGCGTTTAAGAAGTGGAAAATCTTTACCAAAAATGACATGTCATTCTGTAGACAACACTAATGCACAAAACAATCCCTAGAATGTGGTAGAACAATCAGTCAGATCGATGGTTGAAAAAACGGTTGTGTCAACACCTGTTAGGACAACTGCTCCGATGGTGTCATCAACACCAGTTGCACCGGTAGGATAACAAGGGGTAACTCCTCCACCGCAATAAAAAAATACTTTGTTTAACCCCACGATCGCAAGACGTTTGATCGATTTCTCGATACCAATGAACAATAGAGATTACCTTTACGACATGTCAACATCGATGTTGACTGACCTACATACTAACATGTGTCTACTTTTAATGATAACGCAATGGAAAAATAATCTATATTGTTAAAAGATTCTCCTATGTCAAAACAAATTTAAAAATACAAAATGACATTGAATTTAATTAATTAATTAATTAATTTAGAAAATACAATCAAATTTATAGATACAATTATTATATATTATTTTATACATTTTTTAGTGAGGTGAAGTTTATTTTTGATGCGGTGTAAATATTTTATATACTAGTTAAATATGATAACACTTAAAATGAAGAAAAAAAATCTTCAAGTATATTTCACATGTAAAAAAATTATAATTTGATATAATTTAATATTTAAAGTAAATAGATAAGATAAATAATTTATTACCATAGTAATTTTTAAGAATTTAAATCAATATTATCTCAATTATTTTAATATAATTTGATTTTAAAATTAAAGAAATACTTGTTATTTATGAGATTTAAAATAAAAACAAATTACCTTAAATTTTTATTAGAAGGTGTTAAGTCAATTTTTTTATTTCTAATATCATGTCATAATTTTGTATGTTTATCTAGTATCTAATAGTATTTTTAATGATAGTTGATCGATTGAATCAATTTTTATATAAGCAAAACATTTATCTTCTTTAAAAGTTTGTATGATTGAAAAATTTGAAGAAGAGGGAATCAGAGGTGAGGAAATATTTTAAATTAAATATATTTAATTCAATTTTTTTAAGAAAATAAAATCATATAAATTTTATTAATTAGTTAACTATTTTAAAAAACACAATCAATTTTAAATAAAAGTAACGCTACCTAAGCGTAACCAAAACTAATGGGTATTAAAGAATTAACATGCCAGGAAATTTATTTATTTTAATTGATTTACAATGAAATAGAAATAAAAAATATGAATTCTTTAATAACAATAATCATTTCTCTTCGAAACTTAATTTCACTCCCCTTTGTAATTATATGAAAATTATATTTATTTTAAAAAATCAAGTAAAAGAAAGCAGAAGAATAACAAATATTACATATATTCATAGACACAAATGCACCTCCAAAACAAATAAAAAATAATTTCACAAAATAAATAAAAAAGAATAATAAAAAACAACAGTGTGATATAGTTCAGCATATCAAACTTCATTTGTTACTACAGACTACCATTTAGTACCAGCAAGAACAACAAATTCAATTAAACAAATTCAATTAAACAAATTCATGACAGTTTTAAATTGCTTTCTTAAATTATAAATCGTAAAAAATAAAAAGTTATGAGAATGGCATTTAGTGTAAATAAAGCGAATCCGAGTGTCATTATTCAACCCACAAGCCTTTTAAATAAGACATTAATGCCCCGTTCCATTTTCTTTTTCACATACCAAAACAACAAACCAACCTCAAAACTCAAAATCAATGGCACCACCAAGCTTCTATTCACACCTCCTCCTCATAATTTGCGCCACCGTCTTGTTAACACTAACGATTTCACCACCGACAGTAGATGCCGGAGGATTCAACTTCGGAATGGAATGGATTCACCAAACCAAAACAACCTGCGAAGGTTCCATCGCCGATTGCATGTTGCAACAAGGTGAAGAAGAGTTTCAGTTTGATAACGAGATCAACAGGCGTATTTTAGCAACAACAAAGTACATCAGCTATGGTGCGCTTCAGAGGAACACTGTGCCATGCTCTCGCCGTGGCGCTTCGTACTACAATTGCCGTCCCGGTGCTCAGGCCAACCCTTACAGCCGTGGATGCAGCGCTATCACGAGGTGCCGGAGTTAATTAATTATTATTTTTCTTCAATTTTTGAAAAAAATAATAATTATTAATTAATTCAGTTTGGTTGTGAATTTTTATATACTTTAATATTGGACGTTTAATCCATTTTATTTGTGGGTCACTGTTGTGAGTTGTGACTCTTTTATGAAAATACTCTGTTATTTACCGTTGTTGATTATTGTTAATTATGTTATTATCAATTAATTATTTAATTGTTGTTATTATTAATATTTAATTTTTTATGGTAAAAATATAAATATAAATATAAATATAAGAGAAATTAATAAATATTTATTTTTTTAATATTCTTATTATTACGATATTGCGCGTTGAATACAGCTATGTATGCCAGCGTGTTGGTGAATGTGTGTGTGTGACTGTAATGTATTGTCGTATTCACGATGTATGAATGATAATTGAATTACATTTATTGTATTTTATACTAGTTTTTTGTTTTGTTACCGTTTTTTTGTTATCCACTGATTTTTTTTTTATTTTTTTATTTATCAAATCTAGAAGATTTGATTTTCGAAATTCGATTTGAAATGGTTACTACCGTTGCCTTAACTTGTTAAAAGTTTAAATGCTTTGCTTTATGTGTTGGCATAAGCATATAATGCTTTGCTTTCCATGCTTACATAAATAAAGCATGAGTAAAAGTGTTGGTGAGTAATAATTGAATTAATTAAAACAGTCTTGGTTTTGAAGGATTGTGAATTCGATTAGTTCTCAATGTTTTTCTTTAATTGAAAAGTTTGATTAAGTTAAATAATATATTATTCTATAGATTACTCAAGAACACATGGTTGAGATGGTAGGATTGAGAGGTTCATGATCGAATTCACTCGTGAGAATTAGTGTTAATTTTTTTGTAGAAAGAGTTTTACTTACGGACATTTTATTATTTTTATTTAAGGGAAACATTTTACTAAATTAGTGTTATATTTTTAAAGGGAGAATTGGTTGCACATTTTACTAATTTTAAAGTAATACCTCTAAAATACTTAACACAATTTACTATTTTTAAATATATAGTTTTGTGAAAATAATCAAACTCTAGTTTTTTTTTAAAATTTGTTTAAAATAAATTCTAAAATGTATTAAAAAATATTAAAATAAATGATAAAAATTACATATAAACTAAAATGAATGATAAAAATAAAAGTACAAATTAAAAATTATATAACAAAAAGTTAAAATAAATAATAAAAATTAAATGTTTTTACACGATGACCGACCTTGTATTAAATTTTTATAAGATCGAAGATTAATTTTTTTGAATTGTTTATTGTGATCAGTCTAATTCATAAGATTATGTTTTTTAGTATCAATTTTAAGAACTAAATATTAGTATTGCTTAATATTAGGTATAGGCCAAGTTTCCGCCGGCAGGAAATTTTATGACAATATTATTATTTTTTAAAAAGAAAAATATATTTTAGTGGTTGGTTGGTAATAATGATGGTTACCAAGTTCATACTCGGTCCAAATGAATTGTGGTCCCCTTGCCAAATTGTGTTTGTATAATATTTAATTAAAAGGCCCACAAATTATACTACTATTTGTGTATCTTTTTTTCTAAATGGGAAGCACGTAATGAAGTTTCTTTTGTAATGTAATGTGATTTCAAGAGGTGTGATTCCATTGGTCGTAGAGATGGGACCCATTTTAAAGAGTTGAAAATTTTAATGTGGAATGGAAAGTTGATAGTGATTTGGTAAAAAATCATCTACTTACCTAATGATTTTAACCTATCATTTGTGTTTGGTCAGCAATTATATTCATAACCTAACACATTTTATTTAGGTTTGGAACTAGAAGTGCAATTTACTTTACTTTGTGATATTGTGACATTTGATTTATGACACTAGTGAGATGTGAGTATGGGTGGGTGGGTGAGTGAGTTTGAATCCACAAGGCCTACTTTATAAGTGTTACTAGGCCAATCGAAAATGACATGTTGTTAAAATTTTGATATTTTCACATACGTGTTTATGGAATGCACCCTTCAAATTGTGGGGAACCAACGCCAAATTGTTTATGAATCGGCCATACTTGCTGCCAATGGATCTTAAACTGTGGACAATGTGGGTTGGTTTGCCAGATATGTGGAGTAAAACTTTCAGTACGGTGGAGAGAAGTGGATCTAACTTTTTTATTGAATGAAAATAATAGGGAAGTAAATTATGATAAATATGAAAAAAATAACATTATAACACTTTAACTAGAAATAACAATCTAGCAAGAAAAAGTCATTAAGGAAAAACTCTCTTCGGTATCAATATTGGGCCCATACCCAATAACAACTAAAAAAACAGCTAATATATGAGATGGTTTTTGATTAAAAAAACAAAAAAGTGTTTTAAAATATTTTTATAGCATTTTATTTATTTAATATAAAAATGAACAAAATATCCTTATAACACCTTAGCTAGAAAAAAAGTGTTTTTATAAAAAAAAAAATTCTTATTTACAACATAAATATTACTTTCATCATTTACAATGATATTTTTTTATAAATAATGTACATTAAAGAGGAAATAGAAAATATATATAAATATAATTTTAATATGAATAAATTTTTTGCATGTCTTCTTATTCTATTTATATATAACATTTAGAAATAAATAATTAACATATTTTTTTATTTTAAATCATTAGGACTCAATATTTAATATGCGACTCCTCAATAATTTGATATGTAACACTTTTACATTATTAGTTCTTAAAGTAGCATACTTTAATTCTTATTTTTTTTTATATTCTATATCCTTTATAAATCTTAGCTAGGAAAATGTATTGCTCTAAAAAATATTTTACTTATTTATATTTAGAAAAATACAAAATATCCTTATAAAATTTTAGCTAGAAAAAGTGTCATTATAAAAAATATTTTTATTATTTAACATCACAAATACTACATAAATCACTTAAAATAATATCATTTATATAAATATTTTATAGTAAAATAAAAAGTAAAAAACAATAATAATTTTTTCATATGAATAAAAAATTTTACAATGCTTCTTATTATATATGCATATAATATTTATATATAAATATAGTTAAGATAATATTTAATTTTACAGAATTATGACTCGACAACTTTTTTATATTATTAGCTTTCAGAAGTTATAATTTTGAAAGTTGTAGAGTTAATACAATTGTCTCTTTTTTAAAAATTGATATATTTTTCTCAAAATAAATATGATCTTTTGATTTCTAAAGAATTAAAATATTGATAACAATTACATTGTGATATTTTCACAGCTTATATTATTTTAGTTATAGTTAGTTATTTTAAAATGTAATTATTTTAATACATATTTTAAAAATAATTTGACTATTTTTTCATTTTATTTAAAGTTATTACTATTTAAGTAAAATATATTATTTAAAAATATTAAATTACACTGATATTAATGTGTCATCTTTAAAAAATTTCACACAGTTCATATAAATAAATAATTAAAATAATATTTTATCTTAAAGCATTATAACTAATTAATTTAACGTAATGTGCAACGTTTTTATATTATTAGCTCTCATAAGTTACTATTTATATAAAGTTGTATAGTCCATAGAAATAATCTTATTTACGACTATATTTATAACCGATCAATAATTTACAAGATTAATCATTTACAATTATATTTATCGACAATTGCAAAGACAAACAATGGTCTATACTCATTGAGTTTAGACAATTTCAGAGAAAAGATGATTCATCATAAAATAATTTATTATATTTGAGAACTAGACATATATTATCTCTTTCTTATCATTCTTCATCATTATTTTTTATGTTTTTACATGAATCTTAATCTTTTTAGATACAAGATTATGATATCATTAATAATATATAGAACAACTTAAAATAGACGAGGAGATGGATCTCATTCTTCAATTAAAATAACTCAATCTTCATAACTATTTTTTATTATCTTTAACCTTTTATTTGTTATTTTGTATAATATTATTTTTTAATTATTTTTAGTGTACAAGACATTTGTGACTCATCATGAGAATGATAGAAGTGAAGCGGAGAATGAAAGATTCTGAGTGATGATTACGTCAACACTCATCAGTGTTGATCTAATCTCCATTTCTTCAAACTTCTTCAAACCTAATTCTTCTCTACTTTTTCCTTTCAAAGAATCGGCATTCTCTACCACCAAACTTAGTTTCATAGAAGCAGAATATTCGTCAAAAACTTAAGCCCTAACCTAGAAATCTCTTACTAGATGAGGGTAAGTTGGTCCATTAAGCAAAGCAAAGAATGGAGACCACTCCTATACTCCGAAGTAGCTTCAAAGGTCATATCCATTCTGATTGAATGAGTCAAAGTCAATAATTTATTCCATCAAAAGCTTTAGATTATTCTTATTGATATCCATGATCTTGGGTTTGATAGTCAAACTCTTCCCAAAATCGACAATCATAAGTGCTTGAGCAGTTGATGAGGATGTCATTGTAGAAGGAGTTTTAGAGTTTCTAGGATTTTCTTTTTGAAATTGGGTGTTTTTCAGAGGAGGTTTGAGAAAACAAAAGCGCGTGTGTGTGTGTGTGTGTGTGTGTGTGTGAGAGAGAGAGAGAGAGAGAGAGAGAGAGAGAGAGAGAGAGTGAGAGAGAGAGAGAGAATGTGTGTGTGTGTGTGTGTGTGTGTGTGTGCGTGTCTGATATAATGAGTGATTTTGAGTGTAAAATAATTTTAATCAAAAATAGAATAAATAGACAAACATGTAAGAGGAATATTACCTAAGACAAAACAACAAGATCAGAGGAGTTTTTATCCAACAACAATAATCCATGTGTCAGAAGACATTCCAGATTTGTGACACGCAGGAGGACATGTGCCAAAAGCAGAGAAAAGTTTTGTCCACTTGTGTGAATTTAAGAGGTTGAGATCCTTCATAGGCTATTATACATCATAAGATGGTTCAGAGCTTTTGATCATAGTAGCTTCTAAATATCATCAGACTCTACTACTCCAATCAGATGTAAGCACAAATATGAAAAATAAGGTGCTTGACTCTGATATAGAATAAGATTTCTTGCCATGTTGATAGAAGTATAATTAACATATTGAAGTGTGATTCTTCTTTCATAAACAAGAAGCCCTTCTGACAGATAATTTTTTTAAAAGAAAGGATTATAATCAGTTGCATAAAACACACAAAGATATTCATACTTTTCTTTATGCAGCTTTAGATATTCTATTGAGATTGTTCTTTGAGAAACATCATTGTTCCAACATTACTCTTCAGAAAACATCATGAGTCTTTTCAGATTCCACAACAACTGGATAAACTTCAAGGATTTTCACAAAGTCTAAAGCACCTGCATTTTAGGATAACATCAGTCTTCTCAGTGCCAATAATCTTGCCTTAC
Organism: Lathyrus oleraceus; assembly: GCF_024323335.1. Lineage (NCBI taxonomy): Eukaryota > Viridiplantae > Streptophyta > Magnoliopsida > Fabales > Fabaceae > Lathyrus > Lathyrus oleraceus. The sequence goes on from NC_066581.1 coordinate 41,681,948, forward strand.
CGATTTCTTCCAGATTCCACATTTTCTTCCTCCTTCAGAGTTAGGATTTAGAATATAAGCCTTCTTGTTGTTGTAATTTGAAGTAACCATTGTCCTAGAACAACAGTTATTGCTTTGCTCTTTCCTTTAATATGTTTGTAGCAAAAACGATCTCGTTTTTTGGTACCCATACTCGTATGGGTCCTTCGAAGTTAGTTTTGCAGGGTTTCCTCTTGCTTTGAGCCTTAGCCTTGTGGTAGGGTCTAGACTCATTCTAGACTTTTGTTTATACAAGTTTTATCTTGGATAAGTCTTGACCTTGACTTATGAACCTCTTAGATCCTTTGATTCAACAACTTTGAGTTCTTAAGTTTTCAGAACTTCTGACTTGAGAGTCTTAAGTTCTAGTTTTCTTAGAACTTTTAATCTTTGAGTCCGAGGTTCTGATTTCTTTAGAACTTGTGAGTTATCAATCACAGGTTTTGAATGGTTCCGAACTTTATCATTTTTAGCAGTAGGCATAAAGTAAGCATTCATCCATTTATCAACGGTTCTTGAAGAAGAAGGATCTGAGGGTTTCATCAAGATTTTAGTCCTTGGATTATAAGGTTTCTGATTGTAACCAAGACCTCCTCTTTTCCTCTTACTTACTCCATAGATCATGGAAGAAAGTTTGGTTCTTTCAAACCCAAATATGATAAACTCTTGAAGATCTAATTCATGCTTATCAAGAGGTTTGTCATAAACATTTTTTATTAAAGCAATCTGATCTCTTTCAAGTTTTTCAATCTTATCTCTAGATAAGTTTAGTTCATCTCTTATAAGACCACATTGCTTCTTTAAAATTTTCATATGTTTGGCTTTCTGTTGACATATTTCTATAAGATCTTGACATAAAGTAATTATATCAAATTTAGAGAGTTTAGAAAATACCTCTTATGTATCCTCTCAATCTGAGTCAAACCCAACTTCTAATTCTGAATCTAAAAAGGTTGAAGCAACCAAAGCAAGGTTGGATTCTTCTTTACTTTTTATATTTTCTTCTTTGCCATTAAGTTCATCACATGTTACCATGAGACTTTTATTGACTTTACTTTTGAAGTTATTCTTCTAGAAGTTTTCCTTTTTGGCTTTGTCCTTCTGCAGATCTGGACAATCAGCAATGAAATGATCGGGCTTCTAACAGTTGAAGCAAACTTTCTCATCATCATTGTTTTCTCTGAAACTTGTTCCTCTGAAACATATTTTTTACCAGAGAACCTCTTGTTTTTGTTGGCAAGATACTTAAATATTTTTATGATAAGTGTCATGTCACCATCATCAGAATCTTCATCAGAAGCTTCATCATTAGTGGCTTCTTTTGCTCCCAAGCCTGAGAAGATTTCTCATACCTCCCAATAGATTTCAAAACCATTTACTTTGATTTCTTAATTGGTTATTCATCTTTATTGAGTTTTAACTCATGACTTTGGAGATTACTTATCAGACTTTCAAGATTGATTTTGTTCAGGTCTTTTGCTTCCTGAATAGCTGTCACCTTTGGTATATATCTGACAAGAAGATTGTTAAGAATCTTCTTGACATAATCAGAGGTGGTGTAGCTTTTATTCAAAATCTAAATCCCATACGCAAGTATTTGAAACCTTTAAAACATGGTTTCAATACTCCAATCTTTTTCCATTATAAACATTTCATATTGTTGAACCAACAAATTAGCCTTGGCTTCTTTGACTTGATGATTCCCTTTATAAGTGGAACATGAAGATTCAAAGACGGTTTTTGTAGTGGATTTGTCAATAATCTTTATCTACTCAGTGTGAGGTAGATATTTCACCAGAATACCCATCACTCTATGATGCTTTCTATAAACATTTTTCTGAGTAGGTGTGAGATTTTTTCTATTAGTCACCATGCTTACTCCATCAAATTCAAAGTTGATTCCATCTTTAAGGACATGCCATAACTCATCATCAAGCCATATGATATAGGTGTACATTTTCCCTTTTCCACCAATCAAACTCAGTGGAGTTACCACTGAGTGTTGGTGGTCTAGCAGTATAAGATGTACTTTGATCATGGTTATTATTACCACGAGGAGTACCACCATCAGGACTATTTACTTTAGGACCATCAAGCATGATGAATGATGTATTTTTCTAAAGATCTTTTCTTTACCATTGTTAAGTGTTATTGTATAAATCATGCTTTGATACCAACTGAAGGTGATAAAAATACACAAGAAGGGGGTTGAATTATGTATGTTAATTCCTTTTGTACTTTTGAAAAACCAACTTCCGAATCTGAACAAGTTCAAAGTCTGAACATAGAGTTAGTTTGCAGCGGAATGATAAACAATCAGAAGCAAGTAGTAAAGCAACATACAGAGTTTATCCTGGTTCCTCTCCTAAACTGAGAGTAGTCAAGTCCGCTTGTCCAACAAGAGATTTTCACCATAATCAAACTTATTGCACTTTGCTTAAGCAACCTAGCAAGAGACTTCAATTGCTCCTCCACCAAAAACTTAACCACCTAAACCATCACCTAAATCCACACCTCACAAATAACCTAGCCATGTTCGGACTCAATTCCAAGTTCAAGTTCATCTGAACCCCAAATTGAGTCTGGACAAATTGTTCAGGATCTATCTCTAGTTCAATCTACATCTGAACCTATAATCGAATTTGAACAAATGTCTTTTGATCTTCTTCATCCAGAAACTTCCCTAAACCTAAGTATCCAAGAAAACCAATCATTTGGCCCTTCATATACCAATATCCCATCTTTTCCACCTGTTATCCAAACCAACTTGGAAGAAATCAAAATTATATTTCTTGATAAAACGCATAATCTGGTTGATGAGAGAACCTCTGCTTCTGACCCAGTAACTTATATTGCTAAGTGGGATTCTCTCCAAACCTTTGTGTATCAATCATTCATAATTTGAAGGATGTTACTTCATAATCAGTCGCCTCTTCCAGTAAAAAACAAGAGCTTTTAGAGGCAAATATGACCTTTGTTGTTGCCACTCAACAAGCCATTGCTATAAAGCAAGCAGAAATGTATGACAGGGTGAATGCAATGAATGTCAAACAAGACATTATGAGTGTTGATCTAAAAGTTACTTTGGATCTTCTGAAGAAACCATAGGCTTAGGATTTAGAACATATTTTGTGTTTTATTTATTCATCTTCCTGAACTGATTTTATTTAATATTAAAATTTCCTTGAAATTATATATGTTTTTCTTTCTGTCTGATTTGAAGGTGTGAAAAACACAAGAAATGGGGGTTTGAATTGGGTTTTACAAGCAAAAGCTTTTTCCAAAACAAGAACACACCACTAACAAGTTAATAACAAATAGATAAAAACACAAGTATTTTTATCCTGGTTCGCTTGAAACTCAAAGCTACTCCAGTCCACCCGCCAAGGTAATTTTGCCTTATACACAAGGACTTAATCCATTATAATAAACAAATTAAAATAATCACAAAAAATATCCTTCTTTGTCTTATCAAGGATCCAACTATACCCTAGTCTCCTTAAGGACTCAGAAAGAATAACCTTTTTTGTCTTCTCGAGGATAACCTCTCAAGTAATCAAACAAACAGTTTGAATAATGATTTTGTATGTTACAAAATGCTTTTATACCAGCGGATTTTACACAAATGATAAACAAACACTTAAATAAAAATTGTGTACAAAAGAATGATAGTTTTTCACAAAGAAATAGACTTATCAAAATATTGCATCACCGACGGCTTTTATTCAAGTCTCCAAGTCTCACTTATATAGCATGAGAAGAAGTCCGTTGGAGGGCAAATAGGGAAAGCTCGTAGAGCGGTTGTCTACTATTGGATGGTGAAAGGAGTGATATTACGTACTGTTATTCATCCATAAAATCAGGTAGTGGAAAGGATATTTGATTTGTACTATATAATATTTGATCACGTTCTCATTTGATCTTATCTTCAAGTTCATTAGCTTCTGATGAAAGTTGATGAAGTATAAAATGAAGAAACATAAAGTTGGATTCAGAAACTTTAGAATCTCCGATCAGAACCTTGATAGCATCAGTATTTTGGCTTGAGATCTTCAGTATCTTCAGAATCTTCAGAGTCTTCAGAATCTATAGTCAGAACCTTGATAACCTCAATCATCTGGCTTGAGATCTTCAGAATCTTCAGTTACGTAACATATATTCAGAAGCTTGCCATTCTTCAGAAGTTTGGTGATCAGAGTCACGTCCAGAAGCATGAACTGAGAGAATATTGCAGCAGTAACATAGTGTCTCCTTAGAAGCTTCTCAAGAGTGAATCAGCACAGAAGTAGAAAGATCATCGCAACATCAATATTGAACATCTTTTAGAACTTCTAATAGCTTGCGCAAAAGCGGTTTTGGAACTCATTATTCAGAAATCGATGACGTCGCACATCATGTATTCTGAATTAGAACTAGTTGTTAAAGTTACACAATAATAAACCATTAGGGGTACCAAAAAATTTCTCACACAAATACAACATTGTTATCATCAAAACTCAAGGTATAGATGCAAAACCAAATATTATTCTAACAATCTCCCCATTTTTGATGATGATAAAACATGTATTTTGATTAACAGTTTTGTACAAGGTAATCACAAAAGAATAAATCTTACAAAAGCACAAAGCTCCCCCTGAGATGTATAATCCTAAAAAGATAAAATCAGAATGAAAGAATATTTTCCTAATTAACCTTTTTGAAGTACCAAAGTAAATATTCAATTAGAATCTGGTTGATCTTCAGAAGTTAATTGATATTTTCCAGATCACTGGTTTGATTAACATTAACATTCTGATGAGCTTCACTTAAGAAGTTTGGTTGAGTTATTTTTGAAGAAACTTTAGAGCTAGTAGTTTTCAGTCAGAACTTGATGTCTGGTTCTTTTGAAATTATTTTTAAGAGCTAGATTTCCTTTGAAGAGCATAACTTTTGAAAAGAACTTTCAGAACCTGGTTGAGAAGAAAAACTTTCAGAATTGAGAAGTCTTCTCAAGAACTTGATTTTCCTAGTACCCAATGTTCTAAGTTCATAACATGTATGATAATTCCTTGAATTCTCAATCATCAGCATGAAGGTTTTACAAACTCGGATAAGAGACCATTTCATAAGAAACTTGGTAACTTGTATTCTGATCTTTCAAACTTTATAAGAACTTCTAATGTTTTATCATAACCATTCTTGAATATAACCCTGCAAATCATTTAACAAACTATTCTTCGAAGTAGCTGTTAGCAGAAAACATTAATCAATGTTTGGGTTCTTAGTTAAGGAATTTAGGTATATCAAAATAGTTACACATTTCCCTTATATATGTTTCTCCCCCTTTGTCATCAATCAAAAATACATATAAATATTAAATAAATAATGAGAAACAAAAAAAACAGTTTTCATTGATAAGCCAAAAAGGCAGAGAAATGATACAAACAAACAAAAATATGGAAATACAAAGAACCACAATAGAAATGCAGCAAGTACTTTAATAAACATAAAGGGCACACACACTTAGATAGAAGTAAAAAGCACACACACGTGTGAAGACACTTTTTGAAAACAACTAAGGGTTTTGGGAAAGAGGAGGCGGCGGCGGGACAGTTGGGTAGTCATCCGAGAGATTTAAGGGATCCATCAAAGGATCAATATTATCTTCAAGATAGATCTCTATGTAGTATGCTAAAAATTATGGTGGATCGATTTTTGTGAAGATATGATAGTTTTCCAACGGAATATTACTACCGTTGATTTCTTCTTTGGATGGAGGAGTGCTTTCAATAGTGACAGATCTAAGAGGAGATATAGGTTGAGCTAGTTGTAATTGTTGAAATTGTTGCTGAATTTATTGTTGAGTCTATTATTGAGCAGCCATTGTTGAAGATGAAGGAGATGAAGAACTGTTGCAGAAAGGTGTTTTAGGCTTGAAAGATGAAAGTGTGGGAATATTGTACGCGTAGTGTGAAAATATGAGTGAACTGGGTTTATATAAAAAAATTGCAATGATGACAAGGTGAAAATACGTAGTCATAGGGGAAAACATAATATTTTGTAACCTAATTCCAAGAATTGTCAAACCCAATGTGTCACGCTTTCATCACGCATGCTCAGAAAGTGGGACAAGTGTTACCACTTAGAACCACGTGAAATTAAACAATATGACAACCATTTAGTGCAACGATTGTTCATAATCAGGAAGATAAATCGATAAAATTGCTTCTGATCAGAATATTTTTTATTCATGAAACTTCCTTACTTCAAAAAGCTCATGTTTCAAAGTCAACCAAAACTATTCTCGGAATCTAATCTAGAGTTTTGAAGACTTAAACATTCTGAATTACATCTTTTCATTCTGGACATAAATCCATAAATAAGTTTTTAGAATGAAGACAAATCTATCTTCAACAAGGGGTTTTATAAAGATATCAACCAATTGATGGTTTGTATCAACAAATTTTAGATAAAAAATTCTCTTCTGAACATAGTCACGTAAAAAGTGATGTTTAATTTCAATATGTTTAGCCCTCGAATGCAAGATAGGATTCTTAGATAAAAAAATAGCATGAGTATTATCACATAGAATATGAATGTTACTCTTGAATATCTGATAACCTTTCAGTTGACTCTTCATCCAGAGTATCTGAGTGTTGCATCCAGAAGCTATAATATATTCAACTTCGATTGTTGAAAGCGCAATTGTTGAGTGTCGCTTGCTGAACCATGAGATCATATTGTCTCCTAGAAATTGACAACTTCCATAAGTGCTTTTCCTTTCTATTCTGTCTCCAACATAGTCAGCATCACAATAGCTTACCAATTTGTATTCACTTGATTTTCTATAAAATCAAACCAAGGTTAGTAGTACCTTTCATATACCTAAAGATTCACTTAAGTAGTTAAGTGAGTTTCCCTAGGATATGATTGGAAGCGAGCACATAAGCAAACACAAAAAAAAAATCAGGTCTAGAAGCGGTTAGATAAAGGAGAGAGTCAATCATACCTCTAAATAGTTTTTGATTTACCTTACTGCTTACCTCTTTTATCTCCATAATACATGTAGGATGCATTGAAGTCCTTGCTTGCTTACATTATGATAAGTTAAACTTCTTCAGAAGTTCCTTTATATATTTGCTTTGATGAATGTATGTTCCTTATAAACGTTAATCAATTTAGATTCCCAGGAAAAAACTTGAGTTCTCCCATCCGACTCATTTCAAATTTTGCTTGCGTTGACTTAGCAAAATCCTTGCACAACGAAGCATTAGCAGGACCAAAAATAATGTCATCAACATAAATTTGCACAACCAGAATATCATTCTTAAGGGGTTTTCAAAAGAGAGTTGTGTCCATTTTCCCTCTGGTAAAATTATTTTTCAAAAGAAAGTTACTTAGTCTATCATACCAAGCTCAGGGAGCTTGTTTTAGACCATATAACGACTTTTCCAGTTTAAGAACAAAGTCAGGATTTTGAGAGCTTTCAAAATGAGTAGGTTGGTGCACATATACTTCTTAAAAAATATATCCATTTAAGAATGCACTCTTAATATCCATCTGATAAAGAATGATTTTATGATTGATTGTAAACGAAATTAAAAGACGAATAGACTCTAACCTGAAAACTGGAGTAAATGTTTATGTATAGTCTATACCTTATTGCTAACTATAACCTTGTGCTACCGGTCAATCCTTGTTTCTGACAATCTCTCCCTTCTCATTGAGCTTGTTTCTGAAGACCCATTTGGTTCCAATGACATGGAAGCCTTTTGGTTTCTGAACAAGATCTCAAACGTCATTTTTGGTGAATTAATTTAATTCCTCTTGCATAGTTAGAATCCATTCATTATCCATAAGAGCTTCATCAATAGATGTGGGTTCTATCATAGATACCAAACTTAGAAGAGTCTCTTCAGAAGGTTTGAATGAAAATCTAGTTATGATTGGAGCATTTTTATCTCCCAAAATCAGTTCTTCAAAATGAGGGATTCTTGATCTACTCTTCTTCTGATGAGTTGGACCAAGAACAACTTCTGGTTGAGTCGTACCTGAGTTGTTTGCTTTAGATTCTTTAGCTTTTCCTTCTGAGTCTTTTTCTTTAGAATCAGTATCCTTGGATTCTAAAAGATTGATCTTTAAATATGCAAATTTCTCAATTAGCTTTGACTTTTTAGGGTCAAGCTTATCATTGAAGTTAACATGAATTTATTCTTCAACAATTCGTGTTTATGTGTTAAAGATTTTGTAGCCTTTAGAGCATTTAAAATATCCTAACAATAAATATTTTTATGCTTTAGAATCAAACTTGTCAAGATTCTCTTTATTGTTCAACATAAAACATTCACATCCAAAATGGTGAAAGTAAGAAATGTTGGGTTTTCTGTTCTTCCACGATTCATAAGGAGTCTTACCCATAATAGGTCTAATAGAAATCATGTTCTAAATATAGCATGTTGTGTTAACTACTTCTGCCCAAAAATGCCCAATCATGCCATTTTCTTGAATCATGGTGCGAGCCATTTCTTGCAAAGTCCTATTCTTCCTTTCCACAACTCCATTTTTCTGTGGAGTTCTATGATAGAAGAAATCATGGGAAATTCCATTTGAGTCAAAAATATTTTCAAATTCACCACCATGATCACTTTTAACTCTGATTAGATATGTTGGCATCCATGTTTAAGGTTAAATGGAAAAATGAAGCACCTGTTATCTATATTGACCACCTGAATGAACCAACACATTGTCTAGCAATCGAGGCAGATTCTGATGATAAACCTTTGTTCTATGACATAAATGTTGGTGTAAGCCCTATAGGCCAATACTTTTGGTACTTGTATCGAATTATTTAAAGGCATTTTCTTTATTATGGTTGATTAATAAAGTCCCTAGAATAGATAGTCTGTTTAATGTATTAAGTGTGACTTAATCATGAGAACACATTAAACATAAGGGCACTGTTCTTAAAGTATCTGTAGTCGAGCTTTAATGTGAAGTGGGATAACATTAAAGCATTAAGACTATTATGTTTGTAGACTGATGATCACATCTCATGGATCATGGATAAAGAGTTATCAAGTCTTAAACATAGGTATGAATATTAGGAGTAATATTTATACCGGATTGACCCGCTATGAGAATACTATATAGAAAGTTATGCAAAGTGTCATAAGTTATTCTCATGGTGATAATAGTGTATACCACTCTTCGACCTGAAACCACTATGGATTCTAGATGTAGAGTTGAGTGCTTTATTGCTGATCCAACGTTGTCCGTAACTGGATGACCATAAAGACAGTTAATGGGTACTCCACGAAGCATGCTGAGGGACATGAGTGTCCTAGATGGAATTTGCCAATCCTGCGTAACAGGATAAATGTCTATGGGCCCAATATTGAACTGGACAAGGGTGACACGGTCTATACCTTGTGTTCAATATAGACATAAGGGCAAAGAGGTAATTATACACATAATTATTATCACATGAGGTTTTGTCAGATCACATGACATTTTCGTGACTTGGGTAGCAGTGATGTGTTGCTAGATACCGCTCACTGTTTATTATGTTAAATGCGTGATTTAATATAATTGCCAACGCCGCGAAAACCTATAGGGTCACACACAAAGGACGGATTGATGAGAGATAGAATAATTAAGGAACATCGTAAGGTACAGTGTACTTAAGTAGAATACGAAATATGGTAAGGTACCAAGTACTTAAGTGATTTTGGCATATTATGAGATATAGGCCAAAATGCACTTAAGTGGGCTTTTTGGCTTGAAGCCCATACACGTGGTTCTATAAATAGAGCTCTTGTGCAGAAGTTTTGTATGGGGAATACAACACAACTGAAGAGTTGGAATTTCGTATCTCTCTCTCACTCAAAGCCTTCATTCATAACAGCTAGCACTGCGATTGAAGGAATCCGTTCGTGTGGACTGAGTAGAGATGTTGTCATCGTTCAACGTTCGTGATCGCCCCGTGGATCTGTATCAAAGGTTTTGATCATTATCAGAGATCTGCACCAAAGGTTTGAATCGCCACAAGAGGTAACGATTCTATCACTGATCATGCCCATTCGTAAGGATCACTAAATGGAGAAATTTTTAAATTCCGCTGCGCCTTGGATGGCAATTCTCCAACAGTGGTATCAGAGCCACTTACGAAACCATGAATCTGATATCTGTTTTTGTTATGTAATAATATGATTAAAACAGAATGAATCAAAGATTAAATTGAGATCGATCAAGTTACATATATGTGATATATGTAACCCTGATGCAAAATACATTATATATGATATAATGTTCTTGTTTCGTTCATTCAAAACCTCGATGATTGTTTTCCTTTGAGCGATCAATGGTCGTTTGCTTCTTGATCCGACATTAGTATGGTGAAGCAATGACGTGTTGATCAATCATACTGAATTAACAATCGAGACGTGTTTGACGGTTTGAAATTGGTGCATTAGGGTTAGTGACGGCACAAGGGTTGTGTTGTCAGAGAGTTATGCGATTGGGGTTTGAACGCACAAGAGTTGTGCTTCCTAAACACTTTTTGGAATAGTGTTAACCGGTTAACGCGTATGGTTAACCGGTTAACAGAATGCGAAATAAAATTTTTGAAATTTTTTAACAGTGTTAACCGGTTAACGCATATGGTTAACCGGTTAACGCAAGGCGGAAAACAGTTTTCCAAGACATTTTCAAACAGTGTTAACCGGTTAGCACATTTGGTTAACCGGTTAACGCAAGGCAGAAAACAATTTTTTTTCAGATTTCAAAACAGTGTTAACCGGTTAACGCATATGGTTAACCGGTTAACGCAAGGAAATTTTCACCCATTCGGCTAACTCAGTGCTTTAAAAGTGTCAAGTGTTGATACGAAAAGCGACATCAATTTTAAATGAATTGTTCATTAAAATGTGATGATCGGTCGTCGAAATTTAATTTGATTTTAATTAATTAAAGGAATTAATTATAATAATAATAAAGTGTTTATTATTGTCTTGTGGTGATCGGTTATGGCCTTAGTTTTCCTTTGTTTTGTTTTGGGTTTTTAAAATACGACCTGCGTGTCGTGCCTCTCTCTTAATCTCCCAAATGTAACTTCTTTTCTCATCTCACTCCCTCGTATGTAAAACGAGTTTCTTTCATGTAATGTAATGATATGAAGAAAGCAAAGAAGTCAGTGCCAAAGGAGGACAACCTTGAAGATCTTGCTTGGAGAAGCTTAGATCGTTGTAGGTTAGCTTAGGTTCTCTCATTGGCTTGGGAGAACAATTGCGCTAGGGGCCATAACTGTTTCATTTTGTATGTATGTATGTTGATGCATGTGAATGTATGTTGATGCATGTGAGAGACGGTTTATATGATAAACAAGCCGGTGAGATCAGAAAAATTGCAATTCCCTCAAATTAAATATTAAGTTTATGCTTTCCAAGTTTTAACACTCATCAAGACTAGTATCGAATAACGTAGATTTCGCCTACGCGAGGTGCATGTTCTATATTAGTAAGGTGCGATGGGATAATTGTAATATCCAACTGTTAAAACAATGGGTCAAACTTAACTAAACAAATTATAATAAGATTATATATATGTTTAGAAGCAAGAGTTGGGAATGATCCATATGATGGATTGGAATAAGGAGTTATTCACCCAACTGAAATTTTCGAGAGTTGTATGAGATACAATTGGAAGGAGTTCCTACCTAAATAATCTAGTTTTGTGTACTCCGCCTACGCGGACTTAGAACGAAGTGAAATATGGATCTCGACCCACTAGAAAATCTTCCAACGGGATTTTCCGAATCAGATGATGAGGGTCATTTGTTTTGAGTAAAATAGTGGGAGCATATTTAATTAAAGGCCTAATTAAATATGTCAATGATACTTATATTTTCATTAATCCTTGTGTAGATTACCATGACAACAAACACCTCTAACAACATATTGCGATCAAACCTTGACAAAGAAAAATTGTCTGGGACAAATTTTCTGGATTGGTACCGAGACATGAGGATTGTCCTCAAACATGATAAAGGGAAAGGCAAGGAAGTTGCCAAACCCAAACCCACTAGTGCTACCTTGAAGCCTAGTGGAAGCATAGAAAAGGAAGGCACCTGCTTCCATTGCGGTAAGACCGCACACTGGAAGAGGAACTGCCCAAAGTACCTAGAAGATAGGAAGAAAGGAGTAGAGACTCCAACTTCAAGTATTTTTGTTATTGAAATTAATTTATCTACTTCTGCATCATGGGTATTAGATACTGGATGCGGTTCTCACATTTGTACAAATGTGCATGGACTGAAAAGGAGTAGAGATTTGGCAAAAGGTGAAGTCGACCTACGAGTTGGCAATGGAGCAAAGGTTGCTGCCTTAGCCGTAGGAACTTATGAATTGACTTTACCTAGTGGTTTAATAATTCAGTTAGAGAACTGTTATTATGTACCAGCAATTAGCAGGAATATTATTTTCGTTTCTTGTTTGGACAAGTTCGGTTTTTCATTCATAATAAAGAACAATTGTTGTTCAATTTATTTGAATGATATATTCTATGCTACTGCTCAAATGAACAATGGATTATATGTCCTTGATCTTGAAGTGCCAATTTATAACATTAATACTAAAAGGATGAAACCTAATGAGTTAAATCCAACTTACCTTTGGCATTGTCGATTAGGCCACATAAATGAGAAACGCATTTCCAAACTCCATAAAGATGAATTGTTGGACTCTTTTGATTATGAATCATATGAGACATGCAGATCTTGTTTAATTGGAAAGATGACAAAATCTCCATTCACAGGAAAAGGTGAAAGAGCTAATGACCTTTTGGCCCTCATACATACTGATGTATGTGGACCACTGAACATACCAGCCAGAGGAGGTTTTCAGTACTTCATCACATTCACTGATGATTTCAGTAGATATGGTTATGTGTATTTAATGAAACACAAATCAGAGTCCTTTGAAAAGTTCAAGGAATTCAAGAATGAAGTACAAAACCAACTGGGTAAGAATATTAAAACTCTTCGATCAGATCGAGGTGGTGAGTATTTAAGCCTAGAGTTTGATGATCATCTGAAAGAGTGTGGGATCCTATCCCAACTCACTCCTCCTGGAACACCCCAATGGAATGGTGTGTCTGAGAGAAGAAATCGAACCCTGTTGGACATGGTCCGATCCATGATGAGTCAAGTCGATCTTCCAAACTCCTTTTGGGGACATGCGTTGTTGACCGCAGCTTACACACTTAACCGTGTTCCATCCAAAAAGGTTGATAAGACACCATATGAGATATGGAGTGGTGAGAAACCACATATGTCTTACATGAAGATTTGGGGTTGCGAATTTTATGTGAAACGACAAATTTCAACTAAGCTTGAGCCCAAATATGACAAATGCTTATTTGTGGGATATCCTAAAGAAACAAGAGGATATTACTTCTACAATCCTTCTGAGGGCAAAGTGTTTGTCGCTCGAACTGGAGTTTTCCTAGAAAAGGATTTTATTTCCAAAGGAACCAGTGGGAGGAAAGTAGAGCTTGAAGAAATTCAAGAATCACAAAGCATCGATACACCTATGGAGGAATTAGAGCAGGAAACACAAATGGTTGTGGAAGAGCAACCTGCTCAAGTAGAACAAGACCAGCGTAGGTCAGGCAGGATACGTCACCTACCTGAGAGATATGGATATCTCATAACAGATCAAGGTGATGTATTACTCATGGATCAAGATGAGCCTGTGACCTACCAAGAGGCCATAACTGGTCCCGAGTCTGAGAAGTGGCTAGAGGCCATGAAATCCGAAATAGATTCCATGTACATGAACCAAGTTTGGAACTTGGTAGAGCCTCCTGTAGGAGTTAATCCTATAGGATGCAAGTGGGTCTTCAAAAAGAAGACTGACATGGATGGTAAGGTACATACCTATAAGGCAAGACTGGTTGCAAAAGGATATAAACAAATTCATGGTGTTGACTATGATAAAACCTTTTCACCAGTTGCAATGCTTAAATCTGTTCAGATTTTACTTGCCATCGCTGCATATCATGATTATGAAATATGGCAGATGGATGTCAAAACTGCTTTCCTTAATGGGAATCTTCTTGAGGATGTGTACATGACACAACCTGAAGGATTTGACATACCAGAAGAAGCCCATAAGATATGTAAGCTACAAAGATCAATCTATGGATTGAAGCAAGCTTCCAGAAGCTGGAATCTTCGTTTTGATGAAACGGTAAAACAATATGGATTCATCAAGAACGAAGATGAGCCTTGTGTCTACAAGAAGGTTAGTGGGAGCATGATCGTGTTCCTGGTGTTATATGTAGATGACATATTACTCATTGGAAACGATGTCCCTACCCTGCAATAAGTAAATACTTGGTTGGGGAAATGCTTTTCTATGAAGGACCTAGGTGAAGCAGCCTGTATATTAGGAATCATAATCTATAGAGATAGATCACAAAAACTGCTTGGCCTAAGTCAGAGTACATACATAGACAAAGTGCTGAGACGCTTTAATATGCATGATTTCAAGAAAGGATTCATACCTATGCAACATGGCTTGTGTCTATCATAAACACAATCCCCTTCAACTAAAGAAGAAAGGGAATGCATGAATAAGATTCCATATGCATCTGCAATAGGATCTATCATGTATGCCATGTTATGTACTCGACCAGATGTCTCGTATGCTTTAAGTGCAACGAGTAGGTACCAATCTGATCCTGGTGATGCCCATTGGGTAGCTGTTAAGAATATCCTTAAGTACTTGAGAAGGACTAAGGAATCATTCTTGATATATGGAGGTCAGGAAGAGTTGGCTGTAATTGGTTACACTGATGCTAGCTTCCAGACAGATAAGGATGACTTTAGATCGCAATCTGGTTATGTGTTTTGCTTGAACGGTGGCGCTGTGAGCTGGAAAAGTTCGAAGCAAGATACAATTGCTGACTCTACAACCGAGGCCGAGTATATTGCTGCCTCAAGTGCAGCAAAGGAAGCTGTTTGGATCAGGAAGTTCATTAGTGAACTTGGCATAGTCCCTAGCATTGTGGATCCCATTGGTCTCTATTGTGATAACAATGGTGCTATCGCACAAGCTAAGGAGCCTAGATCTCACCAACGATCCAAACACATACTTAGGCGTTATCATCTCATTCGAGAGATAATAGATAGAGGAGATGTGAAAATATGTAAAGTACCTACACTTGACAATATAACTGACCCATTGACAAAGCCTCTTGCGCAGCAGAAGCATGATGGCCATACTAGATCAATGGGTATACGGGGTATGCCTGATTGGCTCTAGTGCTAGTGGGAAATTGTTGGTGTAAGCCCTAGAGGCCAATACTTTTGGTACTTGTATCGAATTATTTAAAGGCATTTTCTTTATTATGGTTGATTAATAAAGTCCCTAGAATAGATAGTCCGTTTAATGTATTAAGTGTGACTTAATCACGAGAACACATTAAACATAAGGGCACTGTTCTTAAAGTATCCGTAGTCGAGCTTTAATGTGAAGTGGGATAACATTAAAGCATTAAGACTATTATGTTTGTAGACTGATGATCACATCTCATGGATCATGGATAAAGAGTTATCAAGTCTTAAACATAGGTATGAATATTAGGAGTAATATTTATACCGGATTGACCCGCTATGAGAATACTATATAGAAAGTTATGCAAAGTGTCATAAGTTATTCTCATGGTGATAATAGTGTATACCACTCTTCGACCTGAAACCACTATGGATCCTAGATGTAGAGTTGAGTGCTTTATTGCTGATCCAACGTTGTCCGTAACTGGATGACCATAAAGACAGTTAATGGGTACTCCACGAAGCATGCTGAGGGACATGAGTGTCCTAGATGGAATTTGCCAATCCTGCGTAACAGGATAAATGTCTATGGGCCCAATATTGAACTGGACAAGGGTGACACGGTCTATACCTTGTGTTCAATATAGACATAAGGGCAAAGGGGTAATTATACACATAATTATTATCACAGGAGGTTTTGTCAGATCACATGACATTTTCGTGACTTGGGTAGCAGTGATGTGTTGCTAGATACCGCTCACTGTTTATTATGTTAAATGTGTGATTTAATATAATTGCCAACGCCGCGAAAACCTATAGGGTCACACACAAAGGACGGATTGATGAGAGATAGAATAATTAAGGAACATCGTAAGGTACGGTGTACTTAAGTAGAATACGAAATATGGTAAGGTACCAAGTACTTAAGTGATTTTAGCATATTATGAGATATAGGCCAAAATGCACTTAAGTGGACTTTTTGGCTTGAAGCCTATACAAGGGGTTCTATAAATAGAGCTCTTGTGCAGAAGCTTTGTATGGGGAATACAACACAACTGAAGAGTTGGAATTTCGTATCTCTCTCTCACTCAAAGCCTTCATTCATAACAGCTAGCACTGCGATTTAAGGAATCCGTTCGTGTGGACTGAGTAGAGATGTTGTCATCGTTCAACGTTCGTGATCGCCCCGTGGATCTGTATCAAAGGTTTTAATCATTATCAGAGATCTGCACCAAAGGTTTGAATCGCCACAAGAGGTAACGATTCTATCACTGATCATGCCCATTCGTAAGGATCACTAAATGGAGAAATTTTTAAATTCCGCTGCGCCTTGGATGGCAATTCTCCAACAATAAATACATATCTGGAGAAACAACAATATCCCGAGGGTATATCTATTACTGATAAGAAAGTTTTGAGAAGACTTTCCTCCAAGTTTTATCTTGAACGATGATGTGTTATATAAGAGGAATTATGATTTTATGCTGCTCAGATGCATAGATAGACACGAAGCAAGCACAGTCATAAAATCCATACATGAAGGTTGTGAGGGTGTACATGCAAAAGGTCCTGTTATGGCCAAGAAGATCCTTCAGGTTGGTTATTACTGGACAACGATGGAGGTTGACTGTTAGAACTTCGTTAGAAGATGTCACAAATGTCAGATATATGGTGACAAGATATTTGTGCCACCAATTTCGTTGAATGTTTTGACTTCTCTATGACCCTTGTCTATGTGGGGTATTGATATGATTGGGATGATACAACTGGAAGCTTCCAATAATCATTGATTCATCCTAGTTGTTATTGATTACTTTACAAAGTGGGTCGAAGTTTCTTCATATGCCAATGTCACTTGATAGGTGGTTACTCGGTTTATTAAGAAAGATATAATATGTTGTTATGGTATTCCTAGCAAGATCATCACTGATAATGTCAATAATCTCAACAATAACATGATGAGGGATTTGTGCAAAGAATTTAAGATCAAGCATCACAACTATTTACCATATCGACCCAGGATGAATGGTGTTGTAGAAGCAGCAAATAAGAATATCAAAATAATCGTCCAGAAAATGATCAAAACTTATAAGGATTTGCATGATATGCTACCCTTCGCTCTGCACGATTACGGGACCTCCACCGGGGCAACTCCGTTCTCATTAGTGTATGAGATGAAGGTTATTTTTCCAATTGAGGTTGAGATTCCTTCACTCGGGGTTATTATGGAGGTTGACCATTATAAAGCTGAATGGGTTCCTTGTATGATCAGCTGAATCTAATCGAAGAGAAGTATTTGACGTTTGTCTGCCATGGTCAATTGTACCAAAGATGCCTCAAATGAGCTTTTGATAAGAAAGTTCTTCCTCGTGAGTATCGCGTAGGAGAACTCGTGCTCAAAAGACATTATGTTATTCTCTCGGATCCTTGGGGAAAATGGACTCCCAACTATGAATGACCTTTTGTCATTAAGAAGGCATTCTCGGGCCGAGCCATAATACTCACCACCATGGATGGGGAAGATTTGTCGTCGCCAGTGAATTTCTACATAGTAAAAAATATTATGCCTAAAAAGAAATGATGATAAAATCCGGCTAGATTGACTTTCGCAAGGTCAATATAGGCAAAAATAGCTATCCCGATGGACCAAAAAATGAATTGTCCATGTAAAAGTTAGGGATCAGATAAAAGTTATAAAGTTCGCTAAGTTGAAAACCCGAAAGGGCGACTTAGGCAAAAATGAGCATCCCGGTTGACGAAAATGATAGAAAATGTCAAGGCAAAGTCAGGGATAAAGGCATTTGACTATGTTCCTTGAGCCTACCTTACTACACCTAGATCTCAGACGGTCGAAGATCGATTCAATCATTGTCAAACAAAGCGAAATATTGGGATTCAGATCCTATAGTGGATGACAATCGATGTTGTAATCAATGGAAATATACAAAAATATTTCTCGTTGCCATTTCCTTTATTTTATCAATTTTTCCAATTTCCTCTTTAAGGATTTTTGCATCCTTGTACGCATTGTATGTACATTATTTTTTTAATCAATAAAATTTAGTTCATTTATCAATTGCTTTTTATTTCTCTTGCATTTTATTTGCAAAATAACTGATTTATTTTGATTACATAATGCTATAAAATTTAGGAAATAATAAAAGCTACATTAAAAGAAAACCTTATGCATTACTTTAACCTCATAAAGAATCCTAAAAGATGATTAGTAGTTTGAAAGTTTTTACTTAATATCTGGAAATGTCTTAATGATTGCCTGGTTAGATCATATGTCTTTGTGCCTTCCAGAAGGACCATGTGGAATCCCCAACAGTGGTGGTAATACACAACATTCTCATTGATAATTATTTCTTTGGTATAGCCAGTGATGAGTCGAAGTCTCTTATATGCCAGAAACTCCACCTTGTGAATGACATCCATATGACCATATGAAACATTCATGCATCATGAAAATAAAGCATACATCATACAACATGCATATCATGTTCCTCAATTGCAATCAATATCCCCACAGAAGATCAATAAATCCCAGAAGATGAACCTATAAAATCCAAATTATCATCCCAACATTCCATATGACCGTTCTCAACGGGTAAATTTTCAGATACTTTGGTATTTAATCCTCATCTACCTCGAATACCCGAAAAGCTCTCGTTATTCATGCATTTCGATTTACGAAGATTAAATAGGGGCAACTATTTGTTGGTGTAAGCCCTAGAGGCCAATACTTTTGGTACTTGTATCGAATAATAAAAGGTTTTTTCTTTATTGTGTTTGTTTAATAAAGTCCATAGAATAGCTAGTCCGTTTTATGTATCAAGTGTAACTTGATCATGAGATCACATTAAACATAAGGACACTATTCTTAAAGTATCCGTAGTCGAGCTTTATTGTGAAGTGAGATAAGACTAAAGCATTAAGACTATTGTGTATGTAGACTGATGATCACATCTCATGGATCATGGATAAGGAGTTATCGAGTCTTAAACATATGTATGAATATTAAGAGTAATATTTATACTGGATTGACCCACTATGAGAATACTATATAGAAAGTTATACAAAGTGTCATAAGTTATTCTCATGGTGATAATGGTGTATACCACTCTTTGACCTGAAACCACTATGGACCATAGATGTAGAGTCGAGTGCTTTATTGCTGATCCAACATCGTCCGTAACTGGATAACCATAAAGACAGTTGATGGGTACTCCACGAAGCATGTTGAGGGACATGGGTGACCTAGATGGAATTTGCCCATCCTGCATAACAGGATAAATGTCTATGGGCCCAATATTGAACTGGACAAGGATGACAGGGTATATGCCTTGTGTTCAATATAGACATAAAGGCAAAAGGGTAATTATGCACATAAGTATTATCACAGAAGGTTTTGTCAGATCACATGACATTTTCGTGTCTTGGGTAGCAGTGATATGTTGCTAGATACCGCTCACTGTTTATTATGTTAAATGCGTGATTTAATATAATTGCCAACGTCGCAAAAACCTACAGGGTCACACACAAAGGACGGATTGATGAGAGATAGAGTAACTAAGGAACACCGTAAGGTACGGTGCACTTAAGTGACTTATAGAACATCGTAAGGTATGGTGTACTTAAGTAGAATACGGAATATGGTAAGGTACCACACGCTTAAGTGATTTTGGGCATATTATAAGATATGGGCCAAAATACACTTAAGTGGGCTTTTAGCTTGAAGCCCACACAAGTGGTTCTATAAATAGAACCCTTGTGCAGAAGCATTCATTGCGGTTGCATTATTTTCGTTTTCTTTTCTCTCTCTCTCTCTCTCTCTCTCACACACACACACACACACACACACACACACACACACACATACACTCAAAGCCTTCATTGATACCAGCTAGCATTGAGATTGAAGGAATCTGTTCGTGTGGACTGAGTATAGACGTTGTCATCGTTCAATGTTCGTGATCGCTCTGTGGATCTGCATCAAAGGTTTTGATCGTCACAAGAGATCTGCACCAAAGGTTTCAATCGTCACGAGAGGTAAATATTCTATCACTGATCATGACCATTCGTAAGGATCTCTAAAGGAGAAAAATTTAAATTCCGCTGCGTTTTGGACCGCAATTCTCCTTCACTATTATACCCCGAAATGTACCATCCCCTTTTCACCATTTCATTCAGCCATTGACTTGGGAATCATCTGTATACATTCATGCTCCATTCATGTGCATCATTCATTCATTGATATTTGATAGTTAATCGCTAAAGATTCAAAGCTCTTGACTTGCAGGCTAGGATTTATGTGTGGATCATAGCTCAAATGAATGACATTGGCTATTCATTTGATTACAGGGGATGTGAAACCCTAATTGCCTGGTCTTTGAAGCATGAGTTCAATAAAATCTCATCATGGCACTCCTCATGGCTCTCAAATCCTAATTTCTTGATGATATGGTTTTAGGGCTTTATGGATGTTCTCTAGGATTTGTTCTGGTTATCAAAACCCTATTGAAGGTCTCATACATTGGAGACTTGCTTGTAAAGCATATTGATTCATTCAAAGGCCTTATTTGAGGGGTATGCCCATTGAAACCCTAATCAAGGAGGGCATGGTCCTAATGTGTCTTATACTTGACTTTTCATTTGGTGACAATGGAAACCCTAATTTATTGATCTTGGCATCAAAAGACTTCATTATGGCATGCCTTAAGTCATCAAACCCCTAATGTGGTCTCATTTTCATTGATGGCCTCCTAACCCTAGTTATATGTGTTGTGTGCTTCACTTAACCTATCATTCATGTTGTTGCCTTGGTTTTGGTTCCATTCATATGTGCTTGAGTCTATTGGTGCTAGCCTAAGTTATTGGCCTCACAAACTTCATCTACTTCCATTCATTCATCTGATCATGATCATGCTACCATTGCTTGGTTTATGGTTTTGAATATGCCCTAGTACATTATACCTTATAGTTTTGCTAAGGCATTTGTGCCTTTGTTTCATGTTTCACTTGTGGGTCTTTGATTTTATTTTGTTCAAGTCACAATCTTGTTCAATTCATACCCAGGTCATGTTCAATTCATACAAGATCATTGATTCATCAAGTCATTTCCATCCATTTCAAGTTAGTTCATTTCAAGTATCCATTCAATATCAAATTCAAATTCCATACAAGTTTCAAGTGACATGTTCATGTACAAAACAAATTCAAGATTAAAAACCTATTCAATTTCATTAAAATGCATCAATCTCGTTCATTATATGACCATAAAATGTTCATTACATCAAAAAATGCAAAAAAAAACATATGTTGACCAAATATTGACTTTTGTCAACTTTGACCAAAGTCAGCTCAACCCCTTTTTCCATCCTAAACCCCTAAATTTCCCATCCTAGCTTTAATCCCATTTTCCAAGTCCATTTTGATATTGATTTGGCCATTTGTACATGACTTTCAACCTTGATGCCATCATGCCATGCACTTGGTTATACTTAAGCAAGCCATAAACCTAGCAAAACAAAGCCATGCAACAACACATTAAACCATATCACATGAAGTCATACCAAAGTCAGAATTGAGGCAATGTTAATAAACCATACCTGCAAAACAAAGGAAAGTCAAAACACCCAATGAAATAAGCCAAACCAATGCACCTAAGTCAATGGGCAATCTGCAATCACATTGCAGCCAAGATTAAGGCAATGAACTTGGAGACCTGTTACCACTATGAGCATCCAATTTAGTCTATTAAGGGCAAGATGTACCATTAATACTGAAGGAGAATTGCCATCCAAGGCGCAGCGGAATTTAAAAATTTCTCCATTTAGTGATCCTTACGAATGGGCATGATCAGTGATATAATCGTTACCTCTTGTGGCGATTCAAACCTTTGGTGCAGATCTCTTGTAACGATCAAAACCTTGGATACAAATCCACTGAGCGATCACAAACGTTGAACGATGACAACGTCTCTACCCAGTCCACACAAACGGGTTCCTTCAATCTCAGTGTTAGCTGGTACGAATGAAGGCTTTGAGTGAGAGAGAGAGAGAGGGAAACGAAATTCCAAGTCTTCACTTGAGTGTTAGTCTGAGTGATAATGCTTCTACCCAAGGGGTTCTATTTATAGAACCACTTGTGTGGGCTTCAAGCTAAAAAGCCCACTTAAGTGTATTTTGGCCCATATCTTATAATATGCCCAAAATCACTTAAGTGTTTGGTACCTTACCATATTTCGTATTCCACTTAAGTGCATCATACCTTACGATGTTCCTTGGTTACTCTATCTCTCATCAATCCGTCCTTTGTGTGTGACCCTGTAGGTTTTCGCGACGTTGGCAATTATATTAAATCACGCGTTTAACATAATAAACAGTGAGCGGTATCTAGCAACACATCACTGCTACCCAAGACACGAAAATGTCATGTGATCTGACAAAACCTCCTGTGATAATAATTATGTGTATAATTACCCCTTTGCCCTTATGTCTATATTGAACACAAGGTATAGACCGTGTCATCCTTGTCCAGTTCAATATTGGGCCCATAGACATTTATCCTGTTACGCAGGATGGGAAAATTCCATCTAGGACACTCATGTCCCTCAGCATGCTTTGTGGAGTACCCATCAACTGTCTTTATGGTTATCCAATTACGGACAACGTTGGATCAGCAATAAAGCACTCGACTCTACATCTAGGGTCCATAGTGGTTTCAGGTCGAAGAGTGGTATACACCATTATCACCATGAGAATAACTTATGACACTTTGCATAACTTTCTATATAGTATTCTCATAGCGGGTCAATCCGGTATAAATATTACTCTTAATATTCATACCTATGTTTAAGACTTGATAACTCTTTATCCATGATCCATGAGATGTGATCATCAGTCTACAAACATAATAGTCTCAATGCTTTAATGTTATCCCACTTCACAATAAAGCTCGACTACGGATACTTTAAGAATAGTGTCCTTATGTTTAATGTGGTCTCATGATCAAGTCACACTTGATGCATTAAACGGACTAACTATTCTAGGGACTCTATTAAACAAACGTAATAAAGAAAAAGCCTTTTATTATTAATAAATAATTCAATACAAGTACCAAAAGTATTGGCCTCTAGGGCTTACACCAACAAATACAATAGCCATAAATCTGCAGAATAACCATGTCAAGACCATGTTAATGCTGCAAGGCCATGTTAATGCAAAATTCTGGAAATGATTTGTGTTCCACTTGCATTTAAATTGTTGACCCTCTTTTTCTGCACACAATTTTACATAAGGTGATCTTGGGCTCAGATTGAGAGTCCATTAGAGGGAGTATTCAATAAAATAGAGTGTATACCTGAATTCATCTCAGAGGCAGTCCATATTCAGATTAAGAACCTTCCCACAATGCTACACCTACATATTAAGATGATGCAACCTGCAAATCTAACAATTCAAGTCCAAATCTAGTAACCTGCATTAACAGGAAAATCATGAGGTTTCAAAGCTAAAGTCCTGACAGATTCAGTTACTTCAGTGCATTGCTCAACTGGTTTCTTCATATTAACACCTTAACCAAATTAACATTAATAAAACTGATGCTAACAATCAATCTAACTCAACTAACTTTTCTAACCGATTGGGTTAAGCATTGCAGGGACATTAAGGTGAAATACATCCTGCAGGAAATTGATTCACAATCCATTAACTCATTTGGAATTAACCTTAAACTCAAATGGGATTAACTTAAAATTCATTTTTCAAATTAACCTTCCAACCAAATTTATTTTAGTTTCAGTTTCCAACCTACCCTGACTAACTTTGGATCGAACTTGCTCAGCTAACTAACTTCCGCATTTGAGTTTCATTTGGAGTGAATTTTAACTGAGTTTCTAACTGAAACTCGATCTATAAACTTACTTCATCATCTCAAATTCGGGAGTTCAGATCAGAAACAAAATCACCCTCCATTCTCTCTCACTTATCCCTCTCAACCTCATTGTAAATCTCATTCTCCTCCATTATTGCTCAGAGCCTTAAATCATTTCTATGAAACAATAAGATCTAAGCCACTCTTATCTCACACAAAGCAAGAAAGCATCAACGCGTAGGGGGAAAAAGAAGAAAGAAGAAGAACAAAAATGAGAATAAACGAATTGGAGCATACCTGAATCCCGTCGCCGTCTCCAGCTTCGTCTTCTCCCTTAAGTTGCTCAATTCTTTTCCTCATTTCTCTTCAATTTTTGTTACCGGTGCATATCTTAGAGGCTAGGGAACCAGAACCCCAACCTTTTGGGCTCCAATTCATCCAGACTTTCATTTAATTTAGGATTATAAACCTATGGTTCTTCCATACTTTGGTTCGATTAGAGCTTAGGGTTAGGTTTCAAGAAAAAATAATGGCATTTTTGTGGTTAGCTTGAGAAGAGGAAGATGATGATGGCTTTGATTTTAGTTTCTGGAAATCTCTGCCACCGAGCGAATATCAAGCGCGGAGGAGACGAAGGTGATGAGTGAAAGAGAGGGAAAGTTTGAATTTTACTGGAGCCTCTTGATAGGGTACACGTGTTTTTATCCGTTGCAATATCATTGTGCATTTAACACATAGTTCACGTGACTCTATGGATGCTGAGTCATGGATGACTCAGCGTTGACCTTACCCTTCCATGGAGGCTGACTCCGTTTGGGCTTCATTTTGGGCTTAGGCCAAATTTGATGAGCACACCACCAACATTTTCCTGCACCTCCTCATGTTGAATTGATTTTTATTTGGGCCATTGAGCTAGGGCTCAAACGAGTTTTTGCTTGGCACACTCAGGATTCAGAGCCTACACCCCCTTTTTCTAGCCTATTCTTTTGTTTTCTCTATTAATTATTTTAATTTGATTAATTGGTTTGTTAATTAGATTAATTAGGATTTTAATTATAAATTAATTAGGATTAACATGTTATTTTTAGAATTTAATAGGTTTAGAATATTAATTGTTAATTAGGATTAATTATTCTAATTAGAAATAATTAGAATAATTGATTTTAATTTAATGTTAATTTTAGTTTTTAATTCTATAATTATTTTCCATATAATTTGAGAATTTTAACCCTAGGGTTTATTTGTAGATTTCATGTTCCTTTAGGATTACGGTTGACTTAGAATAATTGATCATGTTTACTCATTCTTTTTCATGTGATATTTGATGTTAGATTGTTAATTTGATACTAATTATGGCATAATCCCTTAGATAGGGTATACTTTTTAACCTTTAGATTATGTTGTACATGATTAACTATAGTTCTCAATTTAATTCATTCTCTTTGATTCAAGTTGATCAAAAGAAATTTTGATTAACTAAATCCTTTGATTCATGTATAATCCCACAGTCTATTCAAGTGATCAAAAATCCCTTAATCACATGATAAGGCTATTTTTGGAAGTTACTGATCTCAAGGCCTCAAGTCCTGACTTTCATGCAAGGTATCTCAAACAAATCAAGTTGTGGATTATACAAGGCATGTCAAAGGTGTTTCTTCAAGAGCTTGTCAGTCAAGATTAAAATTGTGTGACACGAGCCTTAAGAAGTAGGGAATGAATGAAAGTGGATAATTCCATTAACTCATTATGAATATCTTTAGGTACATGACTAATGCACAATTCAAAGACTTTAGTACAATTCATAGACTTTATCACAATTCAAATCACATGATTGCTAAGTCTCCCTTCAAAACAACAATGCAATAATCAAAGATCTCCATCAACAACTTATCAATCATGATTCAAGTTGTACACCATGAGTCTTAAGTAAAAAGAATGATGAGAATGGAGAATTCCTATCCTTGTCTAGGGTATCCTTGGATAAAGGATGAATGACCTAGTTGCTTAAGGTATTCACCTTTGTTCATAGACTTTAATGCAATTTGAATCGAATGATTGATAATATTTACATCATCATAAGGAGCATCAAGGATTCTTCTTCATTAACTTGAAAGTTATGATGAGAATCACATGCCACAAGCCTTAAGTAGTAAAGAAGGAATGAGAGTGGAGAATTCTGTTAACTCCTTTTGAATATCTTTGGGTACGGGACGAATGACCCAGTTGCTCATCGTATTCACCTTTACTCATAGACTTTAGTGTGGTTCATATCCAATGACTGCCAAGTTTTCTTCATTTTTTATTGTCATATATAATTCCTATTGCCTCATCAATCTCTTATTGTCTTTGTTTAAGTCGTAATAGGCTAAATTACAAAATCTCTTACTTTCTCATTGCACGATAAGAATACATAGTCACGAGGATTCAAATTCTCCACGAGCTATCTTATTTATTAACTCTTCATTCATCAATCAATACCATTCTTTTGAGATTAAAATACTTTACCCCCTAGATTCCATCCATATCCTTTTAAGATGATTTAATCGGAGTCCACCTTGTGAACCTAGAGATGTTTTCCTTGATGTCAAATACTTTATTCTTTCTTTTTTGGCCAATACACCTATTTACTCGTTGGTTCAGAGTTTATTCCTTCATGGATCCAAAACACCATTATTCTTTGATTTCAAATTGTTTGTGATATAATGTTGCTTGTACCAAACAACACTTTCTTTTGGGCCACATACATATCCTTTTAGGATGATTTAGTCAGAGTCCACCTTGTGAACCAAAAAATGTTTGCCTTGATGTCAAAACACTTTATTCCTTTTTTTTTGGGCCAATACGCCTATTTACTCTTCGATTCGAAGTTCATCCACCTTTATGGGTTCCCATGTCGCCATTGTCTTTCAGTGCAAGTTATACTTTTCATCACTTATCTCTCCCTTTGTTTTTGTAGTTCCACGAACTACGATGCTTTGACTTTCCCATTGCACGATGAGAATACGTAGGCACAAGACTTCAAACCCTTGACGAGCACAATCTTAACTATTCCTTTCTCTGCCATAAGGCACCACCCATATCTCTTATAATACATATCATTCACCTTCATCATAAACCATTCATCCCAGTGACATACCGTTTCTTCGAAATCAAATACATATTTCTTTAGAATTCCATAAATACCCTTTTAGGATGATTTAATCGGCAGTCCGCATCTGTACCCAGAGTTATTTGTCTTGTACACAAACATTTTATTCCTTCTTTTTTGGCCAATATGTCTGTTTTCCTCTATGGTACAAATTTCATTCCCTTTATGGGTTCCAATGTACACTTACCTTTGGTTCCAAATTATATCGGTTCAGTCACTTTACCAAACCCTTCATTTCTTTGACTTTGGTTACTTTATCTATCATTCAATTAATCTCCATGATGCATTCGTACTCTACCTTCATTCACTTTGTGTGATATAACTGTTATCTTTGAGCCAAATATACTATTTCTTTGAGCTCTATCTTGTGTCTGCTTGTGAACCAAAAGTTGTTTGACTATGAAACCAAACACTTAATTCTATTTGTTTTCGGTCGTACCATATAATGGCGAATGCTTCAGGCTAACCACATATTGGTTAATGTCAATTTTACTCTTGAGTTTAGATTTCACCCCATATTGGAGTCAAACAATATAATCATTTGGTTCACACCATACCTTTATCACTTTTTTTCACCTCCCACCATTAGTTATATAAACTACGGAGCTCTGCATTCCTTATTGCACTATAAGGATACGCAGACATGCGGACCCTAATCCTCTACGAGCATTTTATGTATTTCTCTTCTTTTTCCTTTATTCTTTCGCGAGTAATCTTTAGATATAACATCCATCAGAGCAAGAACAGTCAAAACGGTTCCCATTGAGTACAACAGATGTTAGGGATGCTAATACTTCCTCTTTGCATAACCGACTTCCTTTCCCAGTTATCTCTTTCCCCTGAGTTTTATCGATGTTTTTCCTTTCCTTCGGGAATAAATAAAGTTCGATGACGACTCTGTTGTATGTTTGAACGTACGATGCGTTTGAGTATATTTCCGATAGCTACAGATCTGAAAGATTATTGGTTTATGTGTACATGAGCAATGCCACTTTCACAAGCTTTCATTTCAATTATGAGAAACAAAAATCCAAGTTGAAATATTAGAGAAGAATGAACAATAATTTAGAAAACTATTTATTAATCATTGAAGAAGTCTCACATTGTTTTGCATAAAAATAACATAAGGGTTTATAAAACTAATTCACACAAGACTTAGAGTTATCACATGCATAAGATTGCTTCGGTGAATAATCAGACTTTAGGCCCAACATATTTCTTTTAAAATTTGTATTAATTTTTAATTATTAAATTTCTAGAATATTAAATTAAAAATATAAATTATTAATTTATTTTATAAAAATATTAATTAATAAATTATTAAAATAATAAGTGACACATCATAATTTTTTTTATCTTAATCATTATTGTCACATATATAAAAATGAAAAGGATCAACGAAATAAAAAAAAAATATTAAAGATCAAAAAACTGAATTTTGAAATAGATGGATAAAAAAATTAAAAAACACATAAATAAAGAGATCAAAAGTGAATTTAAACAAATATATTGTGTGAAATAATTAAAATATCAATGCCATATTTTTAAATAAAGAAAAATAAACAAAACTATACACTCGCACAATTTCTCGCCCCATATATCCCCTGTAATATCTCCTGCATTTTTTTTCCAGTTATAGTGCCGTGTTCAACTCCAACAACACCCATAAGAAAATCACCATGGCTACATGTTTCCGAGTACCAATATCCATCCCTACTTCCATGCCCGCTTCACCTTCTCACTCTCCTTCTTCTCGTTTCCCTCCAACAAGGTTGAGAACTCTCAGAACCCTTAACGCATTTGGCAAATCCAAAATTCCCATGCCCCCTTTCAACCCTAATGACCCTTTTCTCTCCAAACTCGCTTCTGTCGCCGCTTCTTCCCCCGAAACACTCCTCAATCCTTCCTCTAATCCCGATAATCTTCCTTTATTAGACATTTTCGATTCCCCTCAACTCATGGCCTCTCCTGCTCATGTAAAATTTTCATTCCATTTCATGTTAGAATTTGAAAATTAGAAATATTTGTATGCTTTGTGTTCATATAGGTTTTTGTTTAATGTTATATATGTTTAATAGAGTTTAATTTTGGAAGTAGTTATGATTGAAGCTATGTAGCACCGAACGTGTCCGTGTCGGTATCATACACCTGCACGACACATGTGATTACGTTTAATTTATCTATTTTTTGAAATTATTTTCGGTGTTGCCGTTTCAGTATCGGGGTCATATTCATATCTAGGGTGTCCGTGCTTCATATCTTTAAAATCAAATATTGATTACAGATTGAATAAACTCTTTGTTTAAATATTATATGTTCTATGCATTAATTTTAATTATCCTTATCTTGCGTGGTTAAAATAGCTTGAGAGGTCTGCTAAATACGGCCAACGGCGCCGCAGAAGGCCACCGCCCGACCTGCCATCAGTGCTGCTTGATGGTCGAATTGTTTATATTGGCATGCCTGTAAGTGTTCATTTATGCATTTGGTCCAATTCTGGTGTTTAGTTATTTATGACTGTAGTGCTTAATGTCTTATTCTGTGGAAGACTTGAGTTTTATGCTTATTCTGTTAATATTATACTCCCTCCTTTTTTAAAATGATTGTCGTTCAATAATATTGACATTACACTTTTACTAAATTAACCTTATTAAATTGGAAAAATTGTAATCATTGCTACATTGAAAAGTGAGAATGATAATCATTTTAAAACAAATTTTATTTGATAAAACGACGGTCATTTTGAAACGGAGGGATTATTAGTTAGTGGTACTTTTATTTTTGGTAATTGGAAGTTGTAGAAACTGTTATGGCTGTATTGCTTATTGTCTTATTCTGTGATAGGTTTGAGTTTCACACTTATTCTAATATGCTTATGTTAATTATACTTTTTTTGCTATAGCAATATGGCAATATGCACAAACTGTTCTGACTGTTTATAGTTTTGACCTATCAGTTGGTGCCGGCTGTCACTGAGCTTGTTATCGCACAGCTTATGTACCTGCAGTGGAAGCAGCCTAAAGAACCAATATATGTTTACATAAACTCCACCGGGACTACACGAGCGGATGGAGAAACGGTAATTGGCAACAACTTGCTTTTAAGATTGAAATGTTTGATGTACTGTCCGTGGACATATGCTTTGTATGGTTCACTATCTCTGTAAGATAAAAGTGTCTGCCCCCTCCCTCATTTCTCACTGGCATATCTCATGTATTTGTTGTTCTCGACTTTAGGTGGCAATGGAGTCAGAAGGTTTTGCCATTTATGATTCAATGATGCAGATGAAAACCGAGGTTTGTTTCTTCCCATTAACAATGCACTTCAAATGATTATTTACTTGTATTTCTTGTTGACTTTAGGTGATGATTGTACTTGATAGTAATTTGATGAGACAATATTACGGGTTGCTTTGGTTTATGGAAATTGTGAAACATAATGTAATTATGATGATTTGGACATTATCCCATCAACTCTTGGGGCTGTTATATAGATGATTCACGCCGCTAGTGGCATGGTGACTCAGTAAATTATGTTTATAATAATTGCACGCATCCTTTGAGTAATGTAATTTTAAATTTTTAAACGATACTAAGGGAAAATAGGTTAATTATTTGTCTCCTCAGAATCATGTGCAATTGTTCATCTTTTTTTAAGCGAATTATTAGTATCTTCGATAACATTTGAAAATATACTGTCCCACGTATTTGGGACAGCCTAGACTTGAGCCAAGATTTCTCTTGGTGACTACTGAACCTAAGAGTGTCAAATCTGCTCTAGCTGGTGTGCCCTGGAAAACAGCTATGCAAGAAGAATATAATGCTCTAATCAACAATAATACCTGGACACTTGTTCCCTTACCTCCTCAAAGACATGCTATTGGTTGCAAGTGGGTATTTAGGGTTAAGGAGGACCCAAATGGCTCGGTCAATAGATACAAGACTAGGCTAGTTGCTAAGGGCTTTCATCAAAGGTATGAGTTTGACTTTACTAAAACTTTTTCACCTGTGGTTAAACCTATCACAATCAGACTCATTCTCACTATTGCCCTCACACACAAGTGGCAAATTCAGCATTAGATGTGAACAATGGCTTCCTTAATGGCCTATTTCATGAAGAAGTTTATATGGATCTATTGGGAAAAACCCAAGTCCCACATTGGTTAAAGATAGAACCTACAAAGGGTTTATATAGAGTGACATTTTCCTCACCTTACAAGTTGGTTTTGTAGGGATGAGTTAGGCCAAACTCTAATTCTATCAAGCCTATTGATTCGGGTCACCCACCATTTATATCCACGAACTAAGTCCAATAGTGTTAGGCGTGAGGGGGTGTATTGGGAAAAATCCAAGTCCCACATTGGTTAAAGATAGAATCCACAAAGAGTTTATTTAGAGTGACACTCCATACCTTACAAGCCGGTTTTGTAGGGATGAGTTAGGCCAAACTCTAATTCTACCAGGACCAACCAAAAGGCTTTGAGAGTGACAATCCCTCGTTGGTTTGCAAACTTAGTAAGACTCTCTATTACCTAAAACAAGCACCTAGGAAATGGTTTGAAAGGCTTCAAACCACTCTTATCCAACTCAAGTTCAAACCCAGCAAGTGTGATCCCTCCTTATTCACCTACTTTCTTGAAGGACACACACACCATCTACATTCTCATATATGTGGATGATATCATCATCGCAGGGGATTCTCCTTCTCTCCTTCAAACTGTTATTTCCAAGCTGAATGCTACCTTTTCACTTAAACAACTTGGTGACCTTGATTATTTCTTGGGCATTGAAGTAAGAAAGATTGCTCAAGATTCCCTTTTGCTCACTCGGTCCTAGTACATCAAGGACTTATTGTTGAAAACTAACATGCTGGAGGCATGTCCTGTCCAGACACCCATGCAATCTACCTGCAAGTTAACCAAAACTGGGTCTGCAGCAGTTTCTGATCCCTCCATGTATAGGTCAGTGGTGGGTGCATAGTATGCAACTCTTACCAGGCCTGACATTGCATACTCTGTAAACGAGGTCTGCCAGTTTATCTCTCATCCCTTGGAAACTCATTGGGTGGCAGTCAAGAGAATTCTTCGGTACCTCAAAGGCACCATGGGTCATGGTTTAATGATTTCCCCTTTGTCTCTTGCTGTTCCTCCCTCACTTCATGTCAATTGTGATGCTGACTGGGCTGCTGACCCAGATGACAAAAGGAGTACTTCAGGAGCTGCTATCTACTTTAGGAGTTATCTTATTTCCTGGTGGTCAAAAGAAACAACCTGTTGTTGCCAGGTCTAGTACTGAAGCAGAATATAGAAGTCTTGCTCAGGCAACAGCTGATCTGTTATGGTTACAAACTCTACTCAAGGAACTGCTTATCTCCTCCAAGATCCCTCTAATCCTATGTGATAATCAATCTGCTGTTATGCTGGCTCATAACCCTATTCTTCACTCAAGAATCAATCAAGCACATGGAGATTGATCTATTTTTTGTCTGGGAGAAAGTGTTGGCCAAACAGCTTCACATCACTCATATTCCTGACACTGATCAATGGGCTGATGCACTTACCAAGCCTCTCCCCTCCACTAGATTTCTAGAATTAAGGCACAAACTCAAGGTTGCTTCCTCCCCTTGAGTTTTGGGCCCAAGACTGACAGATGACAGTCTGAGCACTGTTCAAAACCTGCTATTGCAGGTCAATCAAATCTGCAATATAAAAGCAGACAGTTGTAATGATTTGTAACTAACCAAAACAGAAATAAAAGTTAGTTAGACTGAAATGGAATATCTCTTTGTCTCCATCACTTTCTAATAGCTTTTGTCCCCTGAGCAGATAAACACTCTAGCTCTTGGTGTTGCTGTAGGTCAAGCATGTTTACTACTTGCAGCCGGGACTCCTGGCAAACGCTACATGATGCCCCATGCAAAAGGTACAGTTTGGACCCAATTGTTTCTATGTTTTTGCTTATAGTTGATTCTTCGCAGATTTGATACTTTTCTACTGGTTACTGTTTCAGCCGTGATTCAGCAGCCTCGTGTTCCACCAATTGGGTTGAGACCTGCAACCGATGTTCTTATTCATGCAAAGGAGGTTAATCAAACTTATGTTGCTACATTGTTTTTTTATTAGGAATGATAGAGTTTTGGGCCCGTTTGTTTTGGCTTTTTTTAAAAATGATTTTTATAGTGTTATATATTTTAGTGTAAAAAAATTTTACAAAGAAACTTTTCATAAAAGCTTCAAATGAAAATTTTGTTTGAATAGTTATTTTTAAAATGTTACTTTAGGTATTTTATCATTTTATTGAAACTTTTTTTGGATATCAAAATTTCAAAAAATCAGTTAATTTTGAAGCTATTTCAAATAGCTTTTTCTAAAAATCATTTTTGAGATACAATTTTTAAAAAAAATTGTGATTTTGACTATGTTTTGATCTTCAATAATGTATATTTATGTTATACAATGAACAATTCAATCTTTTAATTTATAAAAAATAAATTTAGAAAAACTTGTAATATTTTGAAAAACATTTTTGTAAAATCCATTTTCAGAAATACAAAGAAAAAATCCATTTTTTTAAAGTTAAAACGAACTGGCCCATTATATTGTCATACTATTTTAATGGGATTAATTTTCTTATCAATAATAGTTTCGTGTTGATACCTTGTTTATGTTAAGTTTTTTTATAGTCATTTCACTTAGTGGCCACAAGTTTCATATTTCATTTCCGCTCATATTTTAAATATACAATATCTAGAGCCTACAGGTAATTCCTTAGTATGTTTGAAGCATTTTAAATTTTTTTTCTTACTATCCAAGCTCAATTTCCATAATCAGATGGTAAATGTGAATTTGAGCACCTTTCTTGTTCAGGACTTGCGATTTATATTCACTCAGATATCCCAGTCTTAGATACCCCCATATATTTGGAATGGACCATTCTTTCTCACTTCCTGTGTAGTTTCTATTCTTCAGTTTGACTCTAAATGTGAACCCGAACATCTTTCTTAAACAGATACATCTATCTCTTTAATCTTTCATAAACCTGCACATCTATCTATGTATTTTCATTCTTGACGTTCTTGTATTTAAACCTAAATGTCCAACTATGTTTCTGAAATCTTGGCCTTTACTCCAAAATTTTCAGGTGATAGTAAACAGGGACACTCTAGTTAAACTACTGGCCAGACATACGGGAAACGTGAGTATCATGCATTAGGTATTACATATCATATTTATTCAACACAGATGAAGTAGGATCTAATATTTTTTATTTTGCTTATTCTCTAAACTACTAGTCTGTGGAGAGAGTTGCTAAAGTGATGAGGCGACCATATTACATGGACCCATTAGTGGCAAAGGAATTTGGGGTCATTGACAAAGTAAGTGCTTATTTACATTGGGTTAAGAGTCTGTTTGTTTCAATTTTTTAATAAAAAAATCACTTATTTAAAAAAAATCTATTTTCAAAATTTGTAGGATAAATGACTTCACCACAAATTTTAAAATCATGTTTAAAAGAAGTAAAAATAAATAGTCTCTTAGTAGATTATCTTCTTCAGTCTATGTTCTCAAACATGCTTTGCTGACCAATGTTGGAACTCACTGTTCCCAGATTCTTTGGCGTGGCCAGGAGAAGATTATGAGCGACGTTTCTTCTCACGCAGAATTGGAAAAGGGTGCTATTGATGCTATAATTGAAAATAGGTTTTAGTTCCTCTTTTGGACACATATCTTGCTCATGTAAGTCAATTGTCTTCCTCTCTCAATGTTACTGCAAAGTCTGGAATGTATTTATTTTGCTTACAACAAATGATGCTGCCTCTGTTTTGATGGACGGAGTGTAAAGGGGCTTGCTGCATAATATGAATGGTTTCTATTATTGAATCTTTGATTAAATTGTAGGTAGAGTGAAAAGTGGGGATACGGGGAGACATATTAGGCAACATTTGGTTCACAGAGAAACTACTTTGTTTAAAGCCAACTTCTCTTCAACCTTTTGTTAGTAACTGGCGCCGACTTACCATTTAATTATAGAAATTGACTTAGTGATGGCAGAATATGTTCACAACAGAAACATAATTAGACTGACTATAGATAGTGCGGAATGTTAGACCTCTCATTAGAGAATATTATGGGGCAGAGAAGAACAAAACTGACTTTGGTCAGTTTTGTGGCAGTCATGGTTTTAGAATTTAGAGTCTGTCAGTTACTTGTTATTAATTAAATGTGTCAGTTATGTTGACTATTAGTAAGAATAAACAGGAAGTGGGCAGGCGATAGTGTGTTATCTTGGAATTATTCAGTGGTTAGTGGGAGAGACCAAATTCTCAAACATTTGGGAAGGGGAGAGGCCAAGGCTCTTGAAATCTTGGAGAACAACCTTGTCTGTCGTGCAACGATTACAGTGGGTTGCCACATTCATCGACCTACAGAGGAAGGCTAACAATGCCACTCCAGTAATTCCAAAATGTTAGGTGATTTGTCCTATTAAGTGTGGGATCCAGGTGGTGAAATTGGGCTGCCACCCTTCTGCTTTAAATAACCTGCCAAGTTCAAGATAACCCATTTTGGCACATGTAGTGAATAGCATCATTCCGATTTGATGTGTATCTACTATCTAGTCTCTACTATATCTAGTCATTTTCTTGAAACACACCCTAGTCACAGCTTGATATTCTTGTCCACTTGGTAAGCAGATTATAGCTTTTAATTTTCTCTGGCATACTATTGTTTTCATAATTTTGTTTTTTCTAAAGAATGTCAAGAGCAAAGTGATTACGTTTCTTTTTTGCTGTGGGTTCTGATATGAAGCTTTGTGTTACTGTATTGCAGGTTACAGATGTTCCGGGGCCCTAATACCATGTGTAGGAGATTTCTGTTTTTCTTATACTTTTTCAACATTTTAAAAACTATCCCGGGCTCCTAGGGATGTTCGACACCTGTTCACCGAAAAGTGAAATCTGTAGTTATTAAAAAAGTTGTAGTGCACAGAAGGCATGACTGATCAAACAAGAAAACAACAAAGTGATCATTCATCTATGTGGTCATATAGTGTATGGTTTGCTTATGATCATATTCTTGATGTCTTTCATTTAGCAGTTCTATTTTCTTCTCCATTTTCATTCAAAAGTTTTAAGATGTCCAATAGTTCCTCGAACTGCAAAGCATTAACTAACACATTTAGTGATGACTTTTCCTGATCATTTAAATTGAGAATCTTCAAAAACTAACCAACACCAACTTAGTGTTTTTGGTTACAAAGAGCAATGTATTTATCAATGAGATTAATTATTATGCCATGTGTAAAAAAATTTTACATTGTCAATGCATCACAATCATTCATTTGTATTACTTTTTAAATGTTCAAAATAAAAGTCAAATCTCTTAAATATATTAGTGGTTGTGATTAACTGATGCTGTAAAAAATATTTACACGGTCAGTGTATATCAATTAAATTCTTTATCAAAATTGATTCTATTATAAATACATGTCTAAATTCTAGTATTAGGCAAAAAAGAAAAAAGTTATGCAAAAAGTTATGTTATTTGAATATTTATATTTATCTCTTAATAGTTAATAATTTACACATGATATTGTATTTGACATCAACATTTTGATACAAGATATATTTCTTTGATGGTAGTTGGGATGTAAATGTCTTTGATGGAGTAAGTGCCTAGTTGGTTGATTTGAAGTCACTAATAGGTATGACAATAGTAGGTATGGGGGTTTAATAATATTCTTATAAGCGCCCTGAATTTTTTTTCTGTTATTGGGTGGATATCCCGCATTCATAAGTGCTTATTTTAGTGACTCCATATTCATGTTTATTTCTATTTTGTGATTTTTTATCATATTTATTGTGAGTCTAGTTGCTATCTCTAATCACTATTCACTTCATTTTATAAAAAATATCTTATTAATGTTTTATTTAAAATACTAATAAATAATAATAATTATTTTTTATTACTATATTCCTGTTTATTAATTTTTTATTCAAATACTCTATTATTTATAATTAATATCTATTATTTATAATTAATAAGAGTATTATAGGAAATGATATTAATTTTATAATTAAAATTAACATATCTAATATTTTTTTAAGAAGTATTGCTAAAATATAGTACTTTTTATAAGAGGGAGATAGTAGTATGTTAACTCTTCATATATACTGCTACAACTGAATTTATAATAAAATAAAGACAATTTTTATGTTTTTTAAGAATTATAGATAAATGCATTTTTTTAATTCGTCTAAAATAAATAACACAATTAGTAATCTACTCTTAGTTAAATTACTATCCACTAATAATATTAAATATTCTGAAATAAATGTATTTGTCCTAGATTTATTGCAATTGATTAAATTTAATATTAAAAAAAGTTTAAAACTTTTATTTATAAGTAAGATGGAGTACAAAAGAAAACTTCATTTCAACTTGAAACATAGAAGGAAGAAGAGAGGATATTATTAAATATATTTGTTTAATTATTTTTTATAAAGGGAGAGGAAATCCCATGACTCACTTTTTGATTCCCTCCATATTGGGAGATTTGGAGGGAGAAGATTCATTGTTTAGAATTTTATTATATTTCTTAATTTATTTTTAATTATTATATTCTTTTTATTAAATTATTAAAGATTAATTTTTTTCTATATATTGTTTTAGGTTTCATTTATCTTTTATTTTGCTTTGCTATTTGTATAGTGTTGCTTTCAAATGTGTTTTTTCCTTTTTATTTTGTCGAATTTCCCTTTTTTAATTTTACTTAGAATGTTATTACATATGATTTGTTTATGTTTTTTTAGGATTAGGAATTCTATGATTTCAAAGGATTAGGAATTATATGTTAAACTTTTGTCCTAATCATGCGTGTTAGTATATATTTTTGCGTAGGATTAAAAATTATTAGTAAAGTTTAATTATTTGGAATGTGATTTGTGATAAAAAAATCTCTGAATTGTGAGCAACTAATTTATGTAATGAGTTTCTCAGCAACAAATATATAGGAGGTGGTTTAGAAGTGATTTTAGCTAATTTTTTAATCATAAAACAAGCAACTTATATATGACGCCATCATTTATA
This sequence comes from Lathyrus oleraceus, assembly GCF_024323335.1. NCBI lineage: Eukaryota > Viridiplantae > Streptophyta > Magnoliopsida > Fabales > Fabaceae > Lathyrus > Lathyrus oleraceus. The sequence continues at coordinate 41,720,390 of NC_066581.1, forward strand.
ATTTTGTATGAAATACGTCAAACGATCTTTTATATTTTGCAACTTTATTTCATACAAATTTAGATTTTTAGACTTATTTCAAGCATTTCGCCTCGTATTTGGAAATCTAGATTATTGTGATTTGTAATAAAAAAAAACCATGAATTTTTTTAGTGATTTGTGATTAAAAAAAAGGCTTAATATAAATTTTAGTCTTAATTTAATTTAATATTTTATTTTAATCAATTAATTAAAAATAGTTATAAGTTAGTCTCTTAAATTCACTTTCTTAGTCCTTAGTCTAAATGGTCATTTCCGTCAAATTCTGTAGAAAAAACCTTAAAGTTATGATAATATGAATTTACGTAAAGGCTCAAAGTCCAAATGTGATTTAACATTTGTACTATAAAGTAGAGTTTCCACTTAAGTGCAACGAATCCTAAGTGAAGGTAAACAACGTTAATCTAAGAATAACTTAAGTGAAAATTCTATTTTATAGTACAAATGTTCACTTTGAGCTTTGCAGTACATCCATGTCACCCTAATTTAACGTTTTTTAATTAAAATTTGACGGAAATGACCAAATAAGTTAACAAGAGTGAATTTAAGGGACTAATTTATAACACTTTTTAGTTAAGGGACTAAAGCGAAAGATTAAATTAAGTTAAAGGACTTGAAGACTAAATATGCTGGAAAAAATGTGAACATTCTAACATTACTTGACCAATTTTTTTTTTAACATTCTAACATTATTTTACCTCTTTAATTATATAAATTGTTTTATTAGATTAGATGGATTATCAAGATCAAAGAATTGTTATTAATAAATGGTTTGATTTGTATCAAAGAGTTCTAGTTTAACTAATGTGTGCTATAGGATGAGCTCTGAGAGGGTAAGGGGTTGTGAAGAAATAATGTATCAAGTTAGTAATAATGAAACTAGTAAAAATATATTAAGAATGAGTCCTCAAACTTTTATGACCTTATGTGGTATGTTAGAAAGAAAATAGGGAAAAGTCATGGGTCACCAATGAATATAAACTTAAAACACATGAAGATAAACTTAAAATTCCTCGAGATAATATAAGAATAACCTAGAATCTGGACCTAACCGAGCCGATGGAGAGGGATCTGAAACTTTAAAAGAGATCAGAAAATAAAAGTCATCGATCACCAATAAAGACTTTGTTGAAATTATTCAAGACTAATTTAGAATTGTTTTTTTTACTAAATACGAGTGATAATATTTGTAAGGATAAAAAGGTAACTTAGTTTTAAAACCCCTTCCCCCCTCTGAAACAAACCTATATGTAGTTAAAAATCCATCACTTCCCCTCCCCACTTCGAGCCAAACATACATTTAATTAAAATAATTCTCCTCCCTACCCCTCCCCTCTATTAAAATTGCTCCCCTTCCTCTCCATTCGTTGAACCAAATGGACCCTTGAACTATGTTTGGATTGATGGAACATAACAGAGCGGAGCATAATGGAACGTGACGGAGCGGAACGGAGCGGAGCGGAACTGAATATTGATCACATTCCATTGTTTGATTATTTTATTAAAAATGTCTCATTCCATCACATATACCCCAAATTGGATGGAACAAAATATAGAGATTTGGATGGAATTAGATGGAACGGATTCCATCATGTTCCATTCCATTCCATCCATTATTTGCAAATCCAAACAATATAATCTCGTTTGTTATCGGTGCACTCCATTCCAAACATACATTTAGAGTCTATTTGGTTAGAGATTTTTTTAAGGGGATAAATTAAGTATGTTTGATTCAATTTTTTATGAGGGGACAAGAGGTAATTTGAATCCTTTTGAGAGTAGTTTTTCTTTCCAACAAATTAGAGAGTTTTAGAGGAGAGGAGAGGGAGAGGAGTTATAATAAAATATATTTTTATTATATAATTATCCTTATTTTTTATTATAATCATAAATTTTATTTTATAAATATTATATGTTAATTTATCACCTTATTATAATTTCTCAATATTTTTAAATACAATTCTATTATTTTTATTTCTCTAACTCAACTTTCTTTCTTTTTTCATTTATTTTATTTTATTTATTATTTTATTTATAATAATTTAATTTTTTTATAAATTAATTTCATAAATTATCATCTAAAATTTATTTGGACTCCATTATATATTATCTAAAATTTAATTTCATAAATTATTTATAGGATTAGACTAATCATTTAGATGAAAAAATGGTTGATTTTAAGATTGATGATATAATGATTCTACAATATTTATCAATATTTTATATATATTTTAATATATTTTAAAATATTTAAAATATTAAATATTTTGTATTTGATTATTTAGTAGTATTCTAATATTTTAAAGATAAAAAGATAAAATAGTTTTAAAATTCCTCTCATCCCTTTATAAAAGAATCATATTTTTTTGATTAAAACTTTCTATTTCCTTCCCCTCTTTTAAATCAAACATATATTTAATTAAAATACATGTCATGAGTCCTCACCTGACACCTGATTTTATTTTTTAAAATAACCATATTTTTCAAATTAAATATTTAAATAACCATTTAAAAAAAATACGAAAAATAACCATCTTTTTAAACAGATGCGCCAGTTGATCCGGCACATCCATTTAACCTTAAGAGGAGGCGTCATTTCCCTTGGCGCATACTTCTAGAGCATTGCATGGAGGCGTCAGGGTTGTTGGCGCATGCATGCATCTTTAGCCACATGCGTCCGTGCATCTGGTGCATGCATGTGTATGCGCCCATGCATCTGACGCATGCATGCAATGTGTGTTTGGCAATAAAAAAAAGAATTAAGGTATATGCGCAAGATGCATTGACGCATACACCAATGCATAGACACATGCGTCAACAACCCTGACGCCTCCATGCAATGCTTTAGAAGCACGCTCCAAGAAAGCTGACACATTTTCTTAATATTAAATGGATGCGACAGATCAACTGACGCATCTGTTTGAAGGTGATTATTTTCATATTTTTTTAAAAAAATAATCATTTCAATATTAAATTTAAAAAATATGATTATTTAAAAAAAATATCTACTGAACTCCCTTCCTCTTTATTAAAATCCATCACTCTCTTCCCCTTTGCTTTGTTGATCACCTAACAACCAAACTACACTTAAAGTGAAAAAAAGTGTGATATATCTTCTCTACTTTTATTTTATTTCAAAACAACACTAAAATAGTTGGGAGAACAAGCATGGCCTAAACATTGTGAATGAGGTGGTGCTCTTTTACCGGGTAAATCCCAATGAAACCCTCCTCAGTTTTTGGATTCGCGCTTTTTCTCTCTTTTTCCGTTACATCCTCTTCATCTTTTCCACCAACACCATTCTCTTCAAACCCTAACCCAAAAGCCACTCCCTCTAACCTGTTATCTCTTCTCGGCCCCACACCTCACTCCAAACCCGTCAATCCCGTCATAGCACGCAAACTCTTCTCATGCCTCAAATTTCTCGTCCCGTTTTCCCCAACGGTCACCGCTTCTCCTCGTTATCGGAAATTATTCCGGACCGAACTCATCGCACCAAGTCGGAGACACGAGAATGATATGATTTGGTGGCCGCCTGAATCCGTTTTGGAACTTGCTCGCCTCGCGGTTGATTCCGGTGGTGACCCTGCCGCCGTTCATCGTCTTCTTGATCCAACCGTCATCCCAGTTAGTTACAAACCTAATAACCATTTTCAATTATACTTGCATTTATTTATTATGATAGAGTAAGTCACTATTTTAGTTCTTGTAACTGAATTGTCCTTAAATCCGCCAAATAGCAATTGAGTTCTTAAATTTAACAATATCAGTCAATTTAATTTTTTACTTACCAAATTCCGCTACATAATTTTAATATTTTAATTGTTATTGTTATACTAGAAATAACAATATTATAATATTATAATGAGAGTCTTGGGTAGTACATATAATACAAAAGTAGTTGAAAAATAGATTTATGTAATTTGGATATGTTGAGAGAAAACTGGTAGATTTTGTGGTAAAGAGAGTAAATTAGATGAAAAGGAGTCAAATAATATGAGGTAGAGGAAAATTTAGAAAAAATATAAAAGAAGTTATTAAGAAAGATTTCATGATTAACGATTTAGATAGAAGCATGGTTCTGGATAGAATATTATACTGGAAATTGATTCATGTAGCCGGCCCTATTTAGTGGGATGGGACTTGGTTGTTGGTTGTTGTTGTTGTACAACTCATCTGTTATTTCGTAAGTTTGAGGAACTAAATTGTTGGATACTTACAAATTGCAATGTGGCAGGTACCTAGTGTTGAGGGATCAAACAAAAACCGATGCCAGCTCACCAGAACTCCATATGGAAGACGCTTTATTTCTGAGGTTTGTTCTCAATTCTCGACAATAATTTCCAAGGGTGAAAGAGAGGGTGCTGATAGTGATGCTGCATTTGTCTTTATATGATTGCAGGAACTGAACATGTATATGCAGTTTTTGTTTGAACTCATTGTTGATCGGGGTCCTTCCGTTGGGTTTGATGTTGCCTTGAGCAGATTTGATCTATTCCACGGTCATCTCTTTCTGTCTAGAGACTCTGGAAGACTTGGTATCTTGTATGTTGATAAGTGGTATTAGTTAGTGATGCAGATAATTTTCTCTGTTAATTAGATATAGCTCACTTTATTGAAATGTTTATCTTAGTTGAGTTAAGAATGCAATTCATTTAATATTTGGCAGATTCCACGCAAGGGAATACCCTGCATATAATAAACAAGTGTTTCCATACAATATGGGCTATTGTCAGATAGGTACATTGCTATCACCACATCTCAGATGTTCTTTTCTGCTTAGTTCCATTTTCTTTCATCTCTGTTAAGCTTAAAAAATGTAGGTACTAGTAGGCCCTGCTTTGGATCCTGTGAGATTGCTTTGTAATTTTTGTAGGCACTTGGTGTGGGAAGGGAAATGAAAAGTCAACATGGCTTTAGTAAGTTTATATGAGAGAAAGGTGGGATAAGGTGAAATATAGAGAGAATAATATAAGAGAGTCATGGTGTCTTTCCCACCTTAAAGTTAGAGGATACATAAGTCATAAATAATCTCGATCATGATCATCAGCATCCAAGAATTAGGGAAACCTTCACTTAAAAGCTGTCAAGGAGGAAGAATCATGTCATTGAAATAATCTACAGAGCATCCCATACTAGTCAATGTTGGACTTCAGTTCCTCAGAATATCCAAGTCCCTATCACAAATTCTGTGGCCTAAGGCCCCGATTCTCTTATAAATACTACCTCTGTGACCTCTAACTATCTCAGTCACAACTAATCCTAAATAACCAACAAAGTCTATATCCCTCAACTAACATATCTATCAAAGAGAGAGGAGATGTAAGTTAAGATGTTCTTGCAAATGCTATAAACGTAAATTTTTGGTTGTATTTTCTTTAAATTCTCAATTTTTTAAAGTGGTGATTGGTCTTTTGAATTCTTCCAGGTTCCAATGTGACATATGATGATTCAATGAACTTACGAAATATTCTCTGGCTGGCTCCTTTGCCTGACCGTTCCACTAAATCTTGGGTGGCACCAGGTACCCTCAGTAGAGTTATCATAACTGCATTACTTTTGTTTGCTTTTCATATGGTACACAAGCATGCTCTAAAGTTTCGTGTTAAATATTATGTTCTGTAATTGATTCAACCTATCCATCATGCAAAGAGTCATTAACGTGTGCAAGGATTTTTATTATTGTTGTGATTTGTGCCCTTTTGAAAATTTATATTGAAACCTTAGATATATGAACCTCAGCAGTTAATCACTAAACTTAACCTATCTTTCTCTCTCAAGGACTTAGGTCAACTTGATTATTTTTTGGGCATAGAGGTTCTACATCTGCCTATTGGATCTCTCCTCTCTCAAAGCAAATATATCAAGGACCTGTTAAGCAAAGCTCAAATGTCCAATGCCAAAGGAGTTGCTTCCCTATGGCCTCTAGTAGTAAACTGTCCAGAGTAGGCTCAGCCAATGTCAGTGATCCTACCATGTTCAGATCCATAGTTGGTGCCCTCCAATATGCAATAATCACCCTGCCAATAATCTCTTTTGCAGTGAATAAAGTGTGTCAATTCCTGTTCAACCCTCTTGAAGATCATTGGAAAGTAGTCAAGAGGATTTTGAGGTATCTTCAAGGGACCATCAATCATGGTTTGCTCCTTGCATCAGCAGGTAATATCACTCCTATCACCATCACAGGCTTTTGTGACGCTGACTGGGCCTCTGACCCAGATGACAGGAGGTTAGATTCAGGAGCCTATCTTTCTTGGATCTAATCTAGTCTCATGGTGAGCTAAGAAGCAGACATTAGTGGCTAGGTCAAGTGTTGAAGTAAAGTATAGAAGAAGCTTAGTCCATGCCACTGCAGAGATTTTATGGCTACAGTCCTTACTACACGAATTAAAAGTTACTCACCAAGTGCCAAAAATTTTATGTCATAATCTTAGTGTTGTTGCTCTCTCCCACAACCCCGTGCTTCACTCAAGAACTAAGCATATGGAACTTGACATTTTCTTTGTGAGGGAAAAAGTCATTCGCAAAAGCCTTACAGTTGCACATATTCTAGCACATGATCAATGAGCAGATATTTTGACCAAACCACTGTCCATTGCAAGATTTTTGGCTCGGGGAAAAACTAAAAGTGGTTGTTGACAAGTTCACTTGGTCAACCACCTTGACATTGAAGGGGGACTTGGCATGGCAATGGGGCGGGATGGAGGCGGGTTTAAGTAGACCTGCCCCGCCTCCCAGACCCGGTCGGGGCTAATAATTGGTCCCCCGACCCCATACCCGACTGTGGTTAATAATTGGTCCCCCGTCCCCGCCCAAAACTCGGTCGGGGTTAATAATTGGTCCCCCGACCCCATACCCAACCGTGGTTAATAATTGGTCCCCCGCCCCTAATGAGGAACGGGTTTCTCGTTAATTTCGATGCGAGGACGACTGGGGCCGGACGAGGGGATTTATTTGCCATGCCTAAGGGAGACTATTGTTAAGAATAATAAGTCAAATGTGAGTTGGAGTCCCACATTGGTTATAAATGTGGAGACTTGAGCATTTATAAGTGGGAGAACCCACACACCTATCACCTTAAGGTTTTGGGTGAATATGTGATGTGTCTCTAACTTGTGTGTTGCTCTTAGTCCAATGTTGATGCTCTTCATCATGACCTAACAAATGGTCTCATGAGCTTTTGGTTCGAAAAAAAGGACTAGCTTATTTGTATCGAAATGCCCAAGAAGAGGTGTCCCGTTGAAATCGAAATGTCCAAGAAGTGGTGTATCGAAATGTTCAGGAAGAGGTGTCAACAGCGGTACAAGTGTATGTGGACAAAAAGAGTTTTCATATGAGGGGGAGCATTGTGGACTCACACTTGAGGGGGAGTATTAAGAATAATAAGTCAAGTGTGAGTTGGAGTCGCACATTGGTTATAAATGTGGAGACTTGTGCGTTTATAAGTGGAAGAACCCACACATCTATCACCTTAAAGTTTTGGATGAATATGTGGTATCTTTTTCACTTGCGCGTGTTGCTCTTAGCCTAATATTGATGCTCCTCCTCATGACCTGACAACTATTAGGATTATGGGCTGGATCCAGTCATAAGAATTGAGTTTAGTCCAATTCTCCCCCCTTCCCTATTAGTAGTATGTAGGAATTCTGTTATGAATTCAGAATCTGTATTGATTAACAAATAATAATACAGTTCAGTTTCTTATTCTTAATCAGGTGCTGTTTTAGAGCCTTAATGTCATCTTGAATCTTGATAGATGTCTTTATTTGATGTATAGTTTGTTAGCTAGCTAGTGATATTCGTTGAACTTCAAAGATGGATTCTCTTAACCTTACTATTGATAAAATTATACAGATCTGAACAGTATAACACAAACAATCACATTTTTTAATTCTTTAATTCTTTTTCCTTTTTCTAATCTCGCCCTTCAGACATCGCGTGAAGGTCTAAATCATAGACGTGTATAACTTGGAAGATTAACTTCTGTAGTGCTGTATCCATAATAATTTACGTTGACGAGATTATTATTGGTTCTTCGTGTCATGTTATTTGGCTAGCTATATGACTGTATATAGGAGGTCATTGATATGTTGCTTATCTATAGTATAAATTCTGATTTAAAATAAAAAATGCCAGATTATGTTTAATTGCTCTCAACTTTTGATGGTTGGATAATTAATGTATAGCTTAAAAAATAAATTGCTCGCAGGGGTTCTGGTAGTACTGGATGCTAATCCTAATGGAATAATCTACAGAGATCTAATACCAGATTATGTAAAAATTGCAAGGACTATATATGAAGGTTTGGTCTCGATTTCCAATGACTGAAACCTGTGGTTTTTTAGCTTCAAATATTTTGTTTTCAAAGTGATGACTTCATTGCGCATGTCATCGATATTTTCTTTCTTGTAGATGATTTTGGAGAGGTTGCTGTTGATGTGAACATCTTCAATGTGGGTTCTCTGAGTCGAAATTATCAAATATTCATATGCTGATGCTATGATCAATACCAGCTTATATAGATGAAGATTAGTCAAAGGTTGCACAGATAATGGAAAGCTGGATGGGAATGAAGATTGATTAGCGGATTTGAGAGGTCAAATTGATAGATGTGTTCAATTATTTGATAGCAGTTTGAAATACATATTTTTAACCTACATAATTTATGGAAACTTCACAATCACTTTGAAATACAAATTTAAAAATATGAAGTGCATGTTTAGTTTAGTTTTTTTAATTTTGAAATAATTTTGAGGTGTTTGATTTTTTTTTTTTTAAATAGAATTTATTCTGTCTTTAAAATTGATTTTGTTTAAAGTAAAAGTTTATTCAAATATAAATTATTTTATCTTTAACTCACTTTTAATTAGAATAAATTTTACAATTTTAAAATTTTACTGAATCAATTCATTTTAAATAAATGGTTTTTATTGCAGAATTCAATGCATACAAATTGTTATTGAACTTAAAATGTGGGAGAAAAAAATCATTTTCAATTTAAAAATAGTTGATTTAATAATTTTTTTAGTCAATCTTTATTTAAAGACATAAGAAAGTAATGTATAGTTGAATTTTTTTTATTAATTAATTTGACTTCATAATTTACTTTAAAAGTAGGATTATACATCTGATTATCCTGTATTTTGTCAATAATCCCATAAAGGAGAGTACATAAGAGAGACACATAAAAATAAGTGAAAAATGGAAAATATTTATTTCTTAAGAACCATGTTAAAGCTAGTTTGTATCATCTTTTTATCAAGATTAATTTATTTATAAAAGTGTTCTATGATTAGCTTTTCATCAAAGTCTATCAAGTGTAACACTCTAATTAAATAAAATCACCCTTAGACAATTGATGATGTTATTTCCAAACCCCTTATATGTAATTTGATTTTCAACAAACACTTCATCATTATATTTTGAAGAAAAACACTATCGTTTGAATCAATTTTACTTTTTCACCTTTTAAAATATATTTTAGAAAAATGTTTCTAAAAAAATATGTTTGGTAATATGACTTTTTAAATATGTTTTAGAAATGAGAAAATAAAAATATTTATTTGGTAATATTATTTTTGAAAACAGTTTTAGAGATGAGAAAATAAAAATTTATTTTTAAAAATTGTTTTTAATTAATATAAAATGAAAAAAAGATTTTATTAATTAATAATTAAATTTTTAATGATTTATATTTAAATATATAAATGTATAATTTTATTACAAAATAAAGTCGAGATATAAATTTATTATAATAAAATATATAATTTAATCTATTTTTAGAGTGGAGTTAATAATGTGTTCTGACAAAATATTTTGTTATCAAAATACTATAACATATATCAATATCCAAGGGATAATAAATATCAAACAAAATCAACATAAATGTTCAAAAAATAGAATTTTTTATCCAAATAACCATAATTTTAAAAAAAAATCTCAAAATAACCCATTTTTCAAATTATTTCTCAAAATACCCCACTTTGAAGAGGATGCGCCAGATGAATTGGCGACTGCTCTTAAATTTAGAGAGGAGACGCCAATTGGATTGGCTAGTGCACATAATGCTGGCAATCCAATTGGCGCCAGTGTGTTAACTTTTAAAGGAGGCGCCAATTGGTCTGACACCTGTGTATGTTTCGTATTTTTTTTTAAAAAAACGTTGTATATTTTAGATAAAGTCGAAATCGGACCAATTCATATTAATATTGATACACGTTTACACAAAAAGGCTAATGTCGATGGTCGAGATCACCTAACCGACCTCCGGTCCCACATCCCCTAGCTACCCGAACTCGTGACCCTAACTCACGTTGATAATTCACCCTAGGTGTTTGAGTATCTGAGGGCCCAGAAACATCACCACCAACTGCAGGAGATTGTCTGAGATATTCAGACAAATCGGCGTAGTCTTGTGTATGCATTGAAGGGCTACCACCATAGCCGAGTTCATGACCCATGCCAGAGTAGTTGAGCAGTGTTTGAGTTCTTGAAGGGCGACCAGGACGATTGAAAGGAGACATTGGTGTGAATGATGCGTCGAGGAAAGATTGAAATGATTGTTATGGTGTTTGGTAGACACATCGTTGTTGAAGGTTTTGGTTTTGTGATGTTTGGGCTTCTTGGTTATAGTTGGAGGAAGGACGGTTGGTGTTAAATGATCGCTGGGTGTTTTGACTAAGGCGGTTGTGATAAGGTGATGCGTTGGGTGCATAACGATATTAGGTGTCTTGATGATGGTCTACTTGTTGGCGGTGGTACGGGGTATGCTCTTGGTATTATGGTTGGGCGTTTGGCATGTAAGGATTGTAGGTTTGTGTGTTTGTGGATCGGAAATTTTGATGGATAGGGGGTTGTGAGTAACCGGTCTGACAATGTTGTTGGGGGTTAGATGTTGAACCTTCTGGTGTGTAAGTTGTCTGGCGTGGGTCGTATAGGTACATATCCTCGGCGATGAACTCAAATCCAACCGATCTGTACCAAGCCATATAATTATGACTTGGTTTTTCTTCGGTTAACATCACAACGTCAGTTAAGACATGGTCTTGTCGGTGTTTCCATTTTCGACACTCATATGTGGCGAAGCTTTGCCATGGGTTAAAGTTCCATTGATCGTTAACTTTGCATAAATGCCATTCTCCGAGGTCTGTCGAGGGATCTGGGATGTGTTGAAGCATACCGAACTGCAATTTAACACGATCACTATTGTGCATCTCCACAGTAGTGAATCTTATGATCGGTGTGCATGCAGTCCAAACAGATGCGTCTTGTTCGTTGATTTCATGGTCATGATCCAAATTTAGATATGGACGCCAAATGAAAACATATATTAGATTATAAATTTGTTAGAAGAAATTAACAAATTATTACGAAATAATTAGATTAATGGTAATACATGTGTCGGTTGAAGGTGATCCAAGAGATTGCGATACTGAGTAATACAATGTCTAGGATATCTGTTATAACTCATACCACGTGCCGACCATCTGCACCATAAAAGTAAAAATATTATTTAGAGATAATAATCGGTAAAGTAAGTAAATATATTCCATTTTTAAGAACTTACTTTTGTGCGTACGGGAATGTGAATGGGTTGTTATTGACGGGGCTAGGGACGGTAGTCTGGACCAACCCCATGCTTGGAGAAAAACAACACATCCAGAAAATATAGATGTGTCTTTGTGTGCATTTTTACACAAAGAGCTATAAAGATAAGCCAAACAAGCGGACCCCCAACTATAACTTCTTATTCTATCTACATGTCTTAGTAAAGGTAAATACAGAACATGCATACTAGAACCACTACCTTCGGGAAATAAAAATAAACTAATTAAAAGCATAATATAACACCTAGTTTTTGTTATTCGAGCCTCTTCGGTAGAATTCTCATCTAACTGTAAGCTGTTATAATATGCCTTAAGGCGTGAAATGAGTATACCTTGACCTCTCGAGCTATCATCTAACAAGTCAGCATTCAAGAGGTCCATGCAAATTGAATTCGCATAGTTGGTTTTACCATTTACCGCCTTACCTTCGATAGGCAGTCCCAATAACATGTAGACATCTTCTAACGTCACGGTACATTCACCGATTGGAAACCATAATCTGTGTTTCTCAGGACGCCATCTTTCACATGATACACGAATAAATTTAATATCAACCGACCAAGACATTATTTTGCTTACATGTCCAAAACCAGAGAGTTCGACATAAGGTTGAATCATTGCGTCCATGTGAACAAATTCGTGGACACGAGTTCGAAATCTAGAAACATCCTAAAAAATAAAAAATAAAATAAGTTACTTTATAAAAAATAAACAACAAAATAAATTACTTTATAAAAAATTGTGTTAGAAAAATAATACGAGAATTGAACGCTTACATAAGTTGATATGTTTGCAACTGTGCCTCTATGCGATTCACCCATAGTGAACAGAGACATCTTGTCGTAGTAAATATATGAAACAATGGTTGTTACATATGAAAGAGTGGTTGTTGCAGAGGAAGAAGTGATTGTTGGTGATGAAGAAATGAATCTTGCATGACTATTTATAATGAGAGACATGCAAAGACATGCAAAAGTTTGGATGCATGGATAAATGGGTTTGCATGCAGGCGCCAATTGGTTTGGCTTACACATGCAATCTTACAATGCAAGCGCCATATGGACTGACGCCTCCTAGGCTTGCATGCATGCATGGTTTTCACATAGGTTGCAACCTGCATAGCTATCTGCATGTAGAATTTCGAGGTCTGCAAGGCGCCACATGGACTGACGTCCATGTACAAATAATACATGCAGGTTCCAATAGGACTGGCGATAGGGTTTGCATGCATGCCACGTCACATGGTTATTTAAGTGTCTTACCATTTCATCCTACAATCAACATAAATTCATCTGCACCAAAAATTTTACTTTTCATCTGCACCAAAATAATGCAATGTCATATGCATCCAAATATATTATCAATGCTCACTGCAACGGTGAGACATATGAGTGTGACGTATACATGTTTTGTTTTCTAAACTCCGATACTATCCGACTTACGATCAAGAGAAATTCAAATTTCTTGCATTTGAAAAAACGAATTGAATCCTGCATAGGATCTGGTCTTGTGTCATAAATCACATATCAAAATCCAATTTATTTTGAGAACAGTCAATGTAAATTTTACCCGCTAAAGGTATGGGACGATGAAGATGCTGAATATATGTTTGTTAGTCACGAACATTCTGGTTTCAACTCCATTGAGTTATATATTACTCTTCAACCAAGTATACCATCTCAGCAATCTCAGATAACTAATCAAGTTGAATCTGATGAATTTTATTCAAAAAACTCAGATGAAGTTGACCTAGAAGCAGAAGCAGAAGTCAACGTCATTAATGAAGAAGAAGAAGAGACTGAGACACATGTCGATCATATGTTGAACAACAACATTGAAGATGACGATCATCCAACACCATTACCTCCAAGTCATGTATATAATCCGCCTCAACATATGACAAACATTGATCTGCATGACGATGAAACATCCAACAATGTTTTTTATAACCCGTATCCACAATTAGAGGGTGAGTTAAAAGTGGGATACATGTTCGGCACTAAAGAAGAATGTGTGAGAGCTATCAAAAGTTTCACAAGAATAACTCTGCTAATTTAATCGTGAAACACACTGATTTGAGAAGGTATGTCATCGAATGTCGTAACATCCTTTGCAAGTTTCGGTTGGCTGCGTCTTATAAGAAGAGAATCGACTATTGGGAGATAGCTTCTATAAACCCACCTCACAGTTGCATTGACACTAATGTTGTACAAGATCATTGTAAATTAAGTGTTGCATTGATATGTCAAGACATTTTTCCGCTTGTTAACAAAGACCCATCAGTGAAGGTGAGTCAATAATATCTCATATCGTCACAAGATATAATTATACTCCATCTTACAAAAAAGCATGGATTGCAAGGACAAAGGCTGTTGAAAAGGTATTCGACAACTAGGAGGATTCATACAAAGAATTGCCATAGTTTTTATGGGCACTTAAAACATACACACCAGGAACTGTTGCAATTATGGAGACATTTCGAGCATTAACGCCAGACAGAACTTGTGTTGCTGTAAATAGAATCTTTCACCGCCTCTTTTGGGCGTTTCAACCATGCATCAAAGGTTTTGCATTTTGCAAACATATTATTCAAATTGATGGAACATGGTTATACGGAAAATACAAGGTTACCTTGCTTATGGATGTTGCACAAGACGACAACAATAATTTCTTTCCCATTGCGTTTGCTCTAGTTGAAGGTGAAACCGCTGGTGGTTAGGGCTTCTTCCTTCGACATCTCAGAACACATGTCGCTCCACAAGCCAATCTCTGTTTGATTTCAGATAAACATGTTGCCATTAAGAGTGCTTACAATAACCATGATAACGGATGTCATGATCCTCCTTCTACCCATGTCTATTGCATTATACATATTACACAAAACTTCATACGTGCAATCAAAGACAAGAACCTTCGCAAAAAAGTGGTGAATGCAGGGTATGCTCTAACTCAGCCGTCATTTCAACATTACCGTGACGAAATTAGATTGTCAAATACAGATGCAGGAAGATGAATGGATAACATACCAGTAGAGCAATGGACAAGGGCATTTGACAGAGGTTGTCGATGGGGCCACATGACAACAAACCTTGTGGAATGCATGAACGATGTATTCAAAGGCATTAAAAATCTACCAATAACCGCATTGGTCAGAACAACCTATTTTAGGTTGGCATCTACCTTCGCAACCAGAGGTGAAAGATGGAGTGTAATGTTAATGTCGGGTCAAGTATTCAGTGAATATTGTATGAAAGTGATGAAAGAGGAAAGTATTAAAGCTAGCACACACGTGGTTACAGTCTTTGACCGTCATAGGCAAAATTTTAGTGTATAGGAATCAATGGACCACAATGAGGGGATACCAAATTTATAATATTTTGTCAAACTAAACAGAAGTTGGTGCGACTGTGGAAAGTTTTAGGCCTTCCATATTCCTTGCTCCCATGTCATTGTGGCATGCACACATACTCTCCAGGACGCTTATAGCCATCTATTTGATGTTTACAAGGCCATTACCATCATGAATGTGTATAACAAAAGCTTCTCAGTGCTACCAATGGAGGAATACTGGCCTCCATATGAAGGTGACATAGTTTGACACAACGATGAGATGCAAAGAAAGAAAAAAGAACGGCCAAACAGAACGCGTATTAGAACAGAAATGGATACGACTGATAAAATGATAAGATTATGTAGTATATGTCACCAACCCGGACACAATAAGAACAAATGTCCCAATCTAGGAGCAACATCTGCATCATAATTTAGTACCTCCTTTCAATTTTTGTAACCTTGGATTTTTATATATCATTATCTTTTTGTTACAACAAGGTTAACAACAAACATCACTACAACATAAACACACTTAAAACATAACATTTCTAACTGATTGCAACAATCAAACTGATGTCATCTCGTTCAAACATCATTTCTCTAGCATCCTTATCAGTTTTTACTCGCACCCAACCAAATATACTATCGAGTCTCTCAATACTTGTTTTTTTTTTTCCGTTATGGTATTTTTCCATCTAAACAACAAACCAGCTCCCTCTTCAGTTGATCGAAACTACAGATGTTCTATAAGAGCATCAACATCAGAGGCTTGTCTCTCGAATAAATCACTTTTCCATAGTAGCGACAAACACCAAACATGTTTGCAATATGACGAAATGAGATTTGGAAAAATGAATCACACAACACCTCTATTTATAAAAAAAAATTGCACATTACACTGAGGCGTCAGACCAATTGGCGCCTCCTCTCAATTAGTGTACATGAGCGCTAATTGGATTGGAAACACCATGTGTTGTAGCAAATTCAATTGGCGTCCCCTCTTAAAAATTAAGGGTATGCGCCAATTGGTCTGACGCCTATGCCTTAAGTGTTTTTTTTTAAATTGGAGTAGATTGGGAATTTGTTTGAAAACTGGGTTATTTTGGGATTTTTTTGGAAAATGTGGGGTATTTGAGAAAAAAAATCCAAAAAATAACCACTAAAAGTTTTAAGTTGCTTGTAAGAAAATCTAAAAGAAAGATAATTTGAAATTTTAGTTAACAGACTATCGATGTCACACAGGATGTTATGACATCCGATTCTGCGCAGACAGGAATGTTTACAGCAGGTAAATGTAAGTGCAGTAAATAACACAAGGAATTGTTTACCCAGTTCGGTGACAAACACACCTACGTCTGGGGGCTACCAAGCCAGGGAGGAAATCCATTATTACTAGTATTAATTCAGACCTTAAACTAATTGTTTAATCCTATCACTTAATACCTACCCAATGCAATTTCAATCTTAAACTAAGACCAGAGTTCCTACTCACTCCCCCTCAATCACCTCGGTGATTACAACCTTTAATTGGATTAAAGTTAATGACGAAGTTATACTTCAAACAACTCTTGATTGTGCTTAACAACTTTAATCAAGATACACAACACTCACGCTTAAAAGCTTAGAGTGACACAACACTTACAACTCAATGAACACCCTAGTCCAATGCAATCATCTAGGTGATAATTGCTTGGCTCACAAGATACACCTAATACAAGACACACATAAAATACAGCAGTGAAGTATGATGGAACAATGAATGCTTCACGCTTAAAAACCCCTAAGTTCTGAAATCAGGATTGCCATCCTTTTATATTGCAACACTTGGGCCTTGTACTTGTATTTCCTAAAATTAAGGTTAAGCAAGTTAACCTAATTTCCACATATTAGGGTGCTAACAAATAGGCTATTTGTTAGGTTCATCAATTGTAGCTCAGTTGTTAGTTTCCTGGATTTTAGCTCAGCTGTTGGATTCCTAAAAAATAGCCTGAGAAAAATACTGAAACAGAAAAACTAACCATCCTACACTTTAGCATATGCTGTCAGGAATGAATGTCACAACATTTAGTTTGACGTCCAGAACATAGGCCATATGCTAGGTCTGTTATTTTCCTGAAAATAGACTGTACTAAATGTTGTACTGTAAAAGACCAAATAGTTTATACTTCAGTATCAGCTGTCAGAGATAAATGTCATAACATCCAGTTTGACATTTAGACAATGGGCCTTATGCCAGGTCTGTTATTCCCTTGATAACAGACTGAAATACATACTGAACTGTAGCAGAAAAACCAACTTGCCTATTATTCAGTATATGCTGTCAATGATGAATGTCATAACATTCAGTTTGACATTCAGACAGTAGGCTATGTGCCAGGTCTGCTACTCTCCTGAAACACAGACTGAACTCAATACTGAGCTATAACAGAAAAACCCATTATTCTATAGTTCAGTATTTGCTGTCATGGATGAATGTCATAACATCTAGTTTGACATTCAGTAAATCCTGTATTAGCTAAACCTGCAACATACTACTCAAGTATGTCATGACATCAGTCAAGACATCAGAGTACAGTTAGTGTTTTAACACAAAATGCAGCCAATCAAACATCTACAAAGCATGTCATGACATCAGAGTACAATTAGTGTTTTAACACAAAATGCAGCCAATCAAACATCTACAAACTCCCCCTTTGGCAAATTTTTGGCTAAAACAACTTGGCATCACAACAGAGTTCACAGCAGCCGAAAACACACATCTAGCAGAGAAACTAACCTAGCTAATACACTCAGAACAGCAACACACTCAGCATACACACACAGAAGTTAAGTAGAACCTTTAAACAGCAGCACACATAGAAGTTAAATAAAAACTTCAGACAGCAGCACACATAGAAGTTAAATAAAAACTTCAACCAACAACACACATGCAGATAGTAAACAGCACACACTCACACTCATCACACACAGAAGGTGAACATCAAGCTGCAGCACAACCTCTAGATTAGAGGATCTTCAATATCTGTTCAAGCACATAACACATCTGTTGTCCTGGGGCACAGGTGTTACTCCCCCTTTTTGTCAAAAATGTTGCCAAAGCAACACTTAAAATTACAGACCAAAACAAAATAAGGTTACACACAATTTTCAGAAACAAAATCTTGATTTTACTTCACAGTTTCAATCAAGAATACCCCCTCTTGATCTTGCTTTACAACTTTGATCAAGACACCACCCACTTGATCTTGCTTCACATCTTTGATCAAGTAGACACACCCTCTTGCTTCACAGCAGGTACACCCATATCAGATGCTATGACTATGAGTCTGACATCTTGAACCACTCCTGCATGAACACGTTCTTGCACTCCAGCAGGTACATAGGTTGTTTCATGTTAGGATATCCCCTTAACACCTTGTTAACACACTTGCTGCAAGTGACATAGCTATGATCTGTGGACCAATCAGAGCACACTTTCAATTGTTTAATAGTTAGAGATATTAAACAATACATTCCTAACATCCTTGGTTTCTATAAATCCTCAGAAAGGCATATTCCCAATTTGCCCCTTAAATTTTCAAACTGAGTAGCATCCAAAGCCTTTGTGAATATGTCAGCAAGTTATAGTTCAGTAGCTACATGTTCCAAGGTAATCACTTTGTCTTCCACCAGATCTATGATGAAGTGATGTCTAATGTCAATATGTTTGGTCTTGCTGTGTTGGATAGGATTCTTTGAAATATTGATGGCACTGAGATTGTCGCAGAACAATGTCATGACATTTTGAGAGACATTGTACTCAGTCAGCATCTGTTTCATCCATACCAGTTGGGAACAACTGCTTCCAGCTGCAATGTACTCAGCTTCTGCCGTGGACAATGATACACAGTTATGCTTCTTGCTGAACCACGATATGAGATTGTTTCCCAAGAAGAAACATCCTCCTGATGTGCTTTTTCTGTCATCAGCACTCCCAGCCCAATCAGCATCACAATACCCAGATAAAACAGGCTCAGAGCCATGAGAGTATAGCATACCATAGTCACAAGTCCCATTGATATACTTGAGAATTCTCTTGACTTGATTTAAGTGACTCACTTTGGGTTCTGCTTGGTATCTAGCACACGCACCAACTGCATAGGAAATATCAGGTCTACTGGAAGTTAGATATAGTAGACTACCTATCATGCTTCTATACAAGCATTGATCAACACTGGTACCTCCTTCATCTTTGGTTAATTTTAAATGAGTAGGTGCAGGAGTTCTTTTGTGACTAGCATTATCCATACCAAACTTCTTAACTATGTTCTTGGCATATTTGCTTTGGGAGAGAAACATAGAATCCTCCATTTGGTTAACTTGCAGTCCAAGAAAATAAGTCAATTCCCCAACCAGACTCATTTCAAACTCAGATTGCATCTGGTGAACAAAATGTTTCACCATTTGCTCTGACATTCCACCAAAGACAATATCATCCACATAAATTTGGGCAATCATGATTTTTCCATCTTCATCCTTCACAAACAAGGTCCTATCTATCCCTCCTTTTCTGTACCCATTAGAGGTCAGAAATTTTGTCAACCTTTCATACCAAGCTCTAGGAGCTTGCTTCAACCCATACAAGGCTTTCCTCAACTTGTACACATGTTTTGGCAGGTTAGGATCACATAACCCTTTAGGTTGTTCCACATAGACTTCTTCATTCAAGTAGCCATTTAAAAAGGCACTCTTCACATCCATTTGGAACAATTTGAACTTCAGAATGCAGGCAACACCTAACAGCAATCTTATTGATTCAAGCCTTGCAACTGCTGCAAAAGTCTCATCAAAATCAACCCCTTCAACTTGAGTATATCCTTGTGTCACTAGTCTTGCTTTATTTTTAGTGATGACTCCTTTCTCATCAGACTTGTTCTTATAGATGCACTTGGTACCAATGATGTTAGTCCCTTCAGGTCGTGGAACTAACTCCCAAACTTCATTCCTTTTAAACTGCTCTAGTTCATCTTGCATGGCATCGATCCAATATTCATCAGTCAGGGCTTCTTTCACATTTTTTGGTTCAACCTTGGATACAAAACAGGAATTTGAGCTATTCTCCCTTGATCTGGTAGACACACCACTGTTGGGATCCCCTATGATAAGATCCTTAGGGTGGTCTTTCTGAATTCTGATAGAAGGCACCTTGTTGGATGCATCTACCTCACATTCAGGAGGAGTTTCCTGTACCTCTTCAGTCTTGACTGGTATGTCTGTTGAAGTCTCAAGGAATGTTCCAACATCCTCTATGGCATTGGCTCCTTCCTCTTTATCATCCACAATCACATTTATGGATTCCATCAGGACATTGGTCCTGGAGTTGAACACTCTGTAGGCTCTGCTGTTAGTTGAGTATCCTAGGAATATACCCTCATCACTTTTGGGGTCCATTTTCCTTCTCTGTTCACGATCTGTAAGAATGTAACACTTGCTTCCAAAGATATGAAAGTACTTCACAGTGGGTTTTCTGCCTTTCCATATTTCATACAGAGTGGAAGAGGTTCTTTTTATCAAGGTAACTCTATTGTGAACATAGCAAGCTGTATTCATAGCTTCAGCCCAAAAGTGAATAGGAAGCTTCTTTGCATGAATCATAGCTCTGGCAGATTCTTGAATAGTTCTGTTTTTCCTTTCAACTATCCCATTTTGCTGAGGAGTAATAGGTGAGGAAAACTCATGACTTATCCCTTCAGATGAGCAGAACTCATCAAACTTGGAATTTTTAAACTCAGTCCCATGGTCACTCCTAATTCGGACAACACAACTATCCTTTTCCCTTTGAAGTCTGATGCACAGATCTTTGAAGACATCAAATGCATCTGATTTTTCTCTGATGAAGCTTATCCATGTGTATCTGGAATGGTCATCAACAACCACATAGGCATATCTCTTTCCACCCAGACTTTCAACCTGCATAGGTCCCATCAAGTCCATGTGCAAAAGTTCCAGAGTTTTGGATGTTGTGGGATGTCCCAGCTTAGGGTGTGACATCTTGGTTTGCTTGCCAACCTGGCATTCTCCACAGACTCTTCCTTCATCAATAAGCAGTTTTGGGATTCCTCTAACTGCTTCCTTGGATATGATCTTTTTCATTCCCCTTAAATGAAGATGACCAAGACGTCTATGCCACAGCTTCACCTCCTGTTCTTCCTTGGCTGAGGAGCACATTGAGGAGTAGTTTGAGACTTTAGGTTCCCATAGATAACAGTTATCTTTGGATTTGGATCCTCTCATAACTTCCAGATTATCTCCATTTGTCACAACACATAATTCCTTAGTGAACTGTACATTGAGACCTTGATCACACAGCTGGCTTATGCTGATGATATTAGCAGTTAGTCCTTTTACTAACAACACATTATTCAGTTCTGTAACTCCAGAACTGTCCAGCTTACCAACACCTTTGATTTTTCCTTTAGCACCATCACCAAAGGTCACATTACTGGTAGTGTGAGGTTGTATATCCACCTATAAATTCTCCATACCAGTCATATGTCTTGAGCAGCCACTATCAAAGTACCAGTCTTCTCTGGTAGACGCCCTTAGAGCTGTGTGAGCTAACCTAGCAACCCATTGTCGTTTCTTGATGGGGGCATTATGCTTGGATGCCTTATGCTTAGGTCTGACATGAGGGGTTTGGTTAGGATAACCATGCAACCTGTAGCAGAAGGCTTTTATATGACCAAATCTACCACAGTAGTGACATCTCCATCTCTGAAATTTCTTCTTCTGATGGTTATTCATCCTGGTTCCCTGATGTTGAGACATTGATTGTGACTTCTGCTTGAGTTTCTGAACTTTAGCCTTTGAGCGTTTGTGTTTAGCTGAGGATTTCTTAACAAAGCCTAAACCAGACATGGTTCCTGACTTCTGTCCCACCTTTAGAATCTCTTCCAAGGTGTCAGTTCCTTTATTCAGCATTCTGATGGATTTTGTCATTTGTTCTAGCTTAGATGTCAGCAATGATATCTCACCATTTAGACCATCTATGACTGTCAGATGCTTCTGTTTCTCAGCTTCCAGCTCCTTGATGAGTTTCTTCTGCTTTTCTCCTTGGATACACACTTCTGCACTTTTGACACATAGCTCTTTATATGAAGCAGCAAGTTCATCAAAGGTAAGTTCATCTCCACTTGAGTCATCATCAGAGGCACAAACACTAGTTAGTGCAGTGACATGTTTAGCAGATTCTCCTTCAGATTCACTCTCAGAATCTCCTTCAGACCAGGTGACAGATAGTCCCTTCTTTTGCATCTTGAGGTAAGTAGGACATTCAACTCTAACGTGTCCAAAACCTTCACATCCATGACACTGGATTCCCTTGCCTTGGTTAAACTTTTCTTCAGATGTTGATCTTTTCCTGATGTCAGACGAAATGTTCTAAGACATTTGGTCTACCTTTTTGATCAATCTTCTTTATGAACTTGTTGAACTGTCTCCCAAGCATGGCTATGGCTTCTGATATGCTTTCATCACCTCCAGTACTTCCTTCTTCTGAATCCTCTTCAGTATTTGATACAAAAGCTATGCTTTTGTTCTTCTTTTCAACACTCTCACACAAGCCCATTTCAAAAGTTTGGAGAGAACCAATAAGCTCATCAACCTTCATATTGCAGATATCTTGAGCCTCTTCTATAACGGTGACCTTCATGGCAAATCTCTTTGGCAATGATCTGAGAATCTTTCTTACAAGTTTTTCTTCAGCCATTTTCTCTCCTAAGCCACCAAAAGTGTTGGCAATTTCAAGAATATTCATGTGGAAGTCATGAATAGTCTCATCCTCTTTCATCCTCAGATTTTCAAACTTGGTGGTCAGCATCTGAAGTTTAGACATCCTCACCTTGGAGGTACCTTCATGAGTTGTTTTGAGAGTATCCCAAACTTCTTTAGCCAGTTCACAGTGATGCACCAGTCTGAAAATGTTCTTATTTATTCCATTGAACAGTGCATTCAAGGCCTTAGAGTTTCCAAGGGCTAGTGCCTCTTGCTCCTTGTCCCATTCTTCTTCAGGAATTTGCAGAATGATTCCATCTTTACCTGTCTTCGTTGGATGTTCCCATCCTTTGTTGACAGCTCTCCAGGCCTTAGAATTTCAATCTTTACCTGTCACACATAGAGGTTAAACATCAAGCTGCAGCACAACCTCTGGATTAGATGATCTTCAATATCTGTTCAAGCACATAGCAAATCTGTTGTCCTGGGGCACACTGGGGCACAGGTGTTACTCCCCATTTTCGTCAAAAATGTTGCCAAAGCAACACTTAAAATTACATACCAAATCAAAATAAAATTACACAAAATTGTCAAAAACACAGGAAATGATTTAATCATCTGACTCAGAGTCAGCCTCATCATCAGTGCCATCATCAGGACTGGCATCCTCTTCACCCTCTGCACTTTTCCTTGCAGCTCCTTCTGCAGCATCAACAGCTTCACCAAGCACACCACCTTCAGTTATCTCCAATTTGATAATCAAAATTTCCAAAGTGAGCTTCCTTGCCTCTAGCTCCTTGCACGTTTCTCTGAGTATTGCAATGACAGCAGCTTTACCTAGTTGATTGCAAACACTTGATGTCTCTCCTGTTGTCATGGCAATGTCAGGGACATGCTTACCTGGGAATAATTTATGATTGAAGGCCAAAGGACTCTCTCTTCTTTTCACAAAATCATTCTCTGTTAGTATGTTTGGAAATTGATTCAACACAATACCACATATGAGGGAAGGAAAGGCTATGGGCCCCTTCACACTGAAGCTTCCTGCATGTTTCATGGTTTGATCAAAAATGTAGGTTCCATAGTCAAACTTGGCTTTGGTTCCAACAACATATATGAACTTTCCAAGCATCACAGCCACTATAGATTTGTGATTGGTGGGCACCCAGTTGGCAGCTCCAATTTTGTACAACATAGCATACTTGACACTGAGTTTGCTGGCCACCAACTTACCTTTCAGAGGCCACTTCCTGACTTGATTAGCAGTGATGACTTGACAGATTTTGTTGTCAGTCACCTCAAGCTCAGGTTGAGCTACATCAGGTCTTCCCAAATACATGTTGGTTACTGAGGGAGAGAAGTTCACACACTTGCCTCGCACATATACTTTTCTGAATTCCCTAGACTTTCCATCAGCATATTCCTCAAACACATTGACAATAAACTCCTTTACTAAAATCTCATAGCACTTTGAGAGTTGAGTCACAATTTTCATTAACCCTGCCTCTTGAATAAGGTTTACAATCTCCTTACATTCCAGGACATTCTGAGCCAGTTCCCTTTCCAAAGTCAGCCTCTTATGATAAACATACTTCCACCTGTTCACACTAGAAGCAAAATGGAATGATATGTTGTCAATAGGTACCTCAGGGACACTAGCTTCCAGCTTGCTAGTGGTTGGCTTCTTCTTTGACAGAGATGTTGTGACATCACATGGGACATCTGAGTCAGACTCCACAACAACAAACTTGGTCTTCATTTTCTTGGGCACCTCTTTGCTCCAAGATTTTGTTGGACCATGCCCTTTCCTCTTGAGGGAACTCTCTGTCACCTTTGGATTGGGAGAAGTTGATACATCAATCTTCCTTTTTTGGTACCTCTGCACCACTGTTTTCTTTTCTCTCCTAGTCCTAACCCTTTTGGCTATGCTAGGGACAACTGAGGTCAACAACTCATTATCAGAAAATTCCTCCAGGTTAGCTGTTTCAGCTTTACTGTTAGGGTTGTCACTGACATCATTAGTGACACGGACTTCCTCACTACCCACATTCTCTAAGGGTTTGTCAATATTTGACCCCTCATGAGCATCAATTTGCTCAGTATCACCAGACACATTCTTTCCTAAGGAAACTGTATTTTCTTGACGAGCAACATTTTCAGGAACAATCGTGTTTAAGGGAACTGAGACCCCAAGAAATTTATGATTACCAGACAGAATGCCAGTCACCATAGTTGCAATGACATTGTGAACATACCTGGAGCCTTCTCTGGTTTGTTCATCAAGCGCGATTGCTGAGGAGAAGCCTGAGACCGTTTCTTTAGGTCTTCTTGCATGTGAGGAATTTGCAGAGCCAGACACAGGATCTTCCCTGTTAGGGTTGCATGATTCAGAGTTAGAGGAATCAGACATGGTCGTGTAGGAAGATGAGTCGGATTGGTGCGACATGATGAATATCTCAGAGGAGAAATGAAAAGTTTCTTTGAGAGAAAGCTTGCAAGACTGAAAGTTGAAACGATGGAAGAGGAAACGCTTGTTGCACGAGCAACATCTATTATTTGTTGACCAATCAGAGTGCACTATCAAGTGTTTAATAAGTTGACTTATTAAACAGTAAATAACTAACATCATTAGTTGCTATAATTTCTCAGAAGGACACATTCCCACTTTGCCCTTTAATTTGTCAATCTGAGTAACATCCAATGTCATGACATTCTAAGTGACATTGTACTCAGTCTGCATCTGGTTCATCCATACCAGTGGGGAACACCTGATACCAGATGCTAGGTACTTAGCTTCTGCAGTGGATAATGATACACAATTTTGTTTCTCCCTTGCAACTACACCAGTTTGATGAGGACTACTAGGTGAGGACAACTCATGACTTTCAATCTGCATAGGTACCATTAAGTGCATGGGCACCAGTTCCAGAAGTTTGGAAGATTTTGGATGTCCCATCTTGGGATATGACATCTTGGTTAGCTTGCCCACCTGACATTTTCCACAACCTTTTCTTTCATCCATAAGCAGATTTGGGATTCCTCTAACTGCTTCCTTGGATATGATCTTCTTCATTCCTCTTAAATGAAGTTGTCCAAGTCTTCCATGCCACAACTTCACTTCCTGCTCTTCCTTGGCTAGGGGGCACTTTGAAGAGTTGTTTGAGACTTTAGATTCCCACAGATAACAGTTATCTTTGGATCTGGCTCCTCTCATAACTTCCTGATTGCATCCATTCATCACAACACATAATTCCTTAGTGAACTGAACATAGAAGCCTTGATCACATAGCTGGATTATGCTAATAAGATTAGCAGTTAGTCCTTTTACTAACAACACATTACTCAGTTTTGGAGCTCCAGGACAGTCCAACTTACCAACACCTTTGATTTCTCCTTTAGCTCCATCACCAAATGTCACATACCTGGTAGTATGAGGTTGTATGTCCACCAATAAGTTACTCATCCCAGTCATATGTCTTGAGCAACCACTATCAAAATACCAGTCTTGTCTGGTAGAAGCCCTTAGAGATGTGTGAGCTAGTCTAACAACCCATTGTTGTTTCTTAATGGGGGCATTATGCTTAGATGCCTTCTGCTTAGGTCTGACTTGAGGTGTCTGGTTAGCAACCCATTGTTGTTTCTTAATGGGGGCATTATGCTTAGATGCCTTCTGCTTAGGTCTGACTTGAGGGGTCTGGTTAGGATAATCATGCAACCTGTAGCAGAAGGGTTTTATGTGACCAAATCTACCACAGTAGTGACATCTCCATCTCTGAACTTTCTTCTTCTGATGGTTATTCATCCTGGTTCCCTGATGTTGTGACATTGGTTGTGACTTCTGCTTGAGATTCTGAACTTCATCCTTTGAGCTTTTGAGTTCAGTTGAGGATTTCTTAACAAAGCCTAAACCAGACATGGTTCCTGACTTCTGTCTCACCTTTAGAATCTCTTCCAAGGTGTCAGTTCCTTTATTCAGCATTCTGATGGATTTTGTCATTTGTTCTAGCTTAGATGTCAGCAATGATATCTCACCATTTAGACCATCTATGACTGTCAGATGCTTCTGTTTCTCAGCTTCCAGCTCCTTGATGAGTTTCTTCTGCTTTTCTCCTTGGATACACACTTCTGCACTTTTGACACATAGCTCTTTATATGAAGCAGCAAGTTCATCAAGGGTAAGTTCATCTCCACTTGAGTCATCATCAGAGGCACAAACACTAGTTAGTGCAGTGACATGTTTAGCAGATTCTCCTTCAGATTCACTCTCAGAATCTCCTTTAGACCAGGTGACAGATAACCCTTTCTTTTGCATCTTGAGGAAGGTAGGGCATTCAACTCTAATGTGACCAAAACCTTCACATCCATGGCACTGGATTCCCTTGCCTTGGGTGACCTTTTCTTCATATTTTGATCTTCTACTGATGTCAGATGAAGAGCTCTTGACATTAGGTCTGCCCTTTTGATCAACCTTCTTTATGAACTTGTTGAATTGTCTTCCAAGCATGGCTATAACTTCTGAAATGCTCTCATTACCTCCAATATTTCCTTCTTCTGAATCCTCTTCAGTATTTGATACAAAAGCGATGCTTTTATTCTTCTTTTCAACATCCTCACATAAGCCCATTTCAAAGGTTTGGAGAGAACCAATAAGCTCATCAACCTTCATATTGCAGATATCTTGAGCCTCTTCTATAGTAGTGACCTTCATGGAAAATCTCTTTGGCAATGATCTGAGAATCTTTCTTCCAAGTTTTTCTTCAGCCATTTTCTCTCCTAAGCCACCAGAAGTATTGGCAATTTCAAGAATATTCATGTGGAAGTCATGAATAGTCTCATCCTCTTTCATCCTCAAATTTTCAAACTTGGTGGTCAGCATCTGAAGTTTAGACATCCTCACCTTGGAGGTACCTTCATGAGTTATTTTGAGGGTATCCCAAACTTCTTTAGCCAGCTCACAGTGATGCACCAGTCTGAAGATGTTCTTATTTATTCCATTGAACAGTGCATTCAAGGCCTTAGAGTTTCCAAGGGCTAATGCCTCTTGCTCCTTGTCCCACTCTTCTTCAGGAATTTGCATAATGATTCCATCTTTACCTATCTTCGTTGGATGTTCCCATCCTTTGTTGACAGCTCTCCAGACCTTGCTGTCTAGAGACCTCAAGAAGGCTATCATACGAGGTTTCCAATCATCATAGTTAGAACCATCCAGCATGGGTGGTCTATTTGAGTATCCTACATCCTTGTCCATGGTACTAGAAAGTAACGTCCCTAGGTCTCACCCAGAAATTAACAGGCAGGGTGCCTGCTCTGATACCAATTGAAATTCTAGTTAACAGACTATCAATGTCACACAGGATGTTATGACATCCGATACTGCGCAGACAGGAATGTTTACAGCAGGTAAATGTAAGTGCAGTAAATAACACAAGGAATTGTTTACCCAGTTTGGTGACAAACACACCTACGTCTGGGGGCTACCAAGCCAGGGAGGAAATCCACTATTACTAGTATTAATTCAGACCTTAAACCAACTGTTTAATCCTATCACTTAATACTTACCCAATGCAATTTCAATCTTAAACTAAGACCAGAGTTCCTACTCACTCCCCCTCAATCACCTCAGTGATTACAACCTTTAATTGGATTAAAGTTAATGACGAAGTTATACTTTAAACAACTCTTGATTGTGCTTAACAGCTTTAATCAAGATACACAGCACTCACGCTTAAAAGCTTAGAGTGACACAACACTTACAACTCAATGAACACCCTAGTCCAATGCAATCATCTAGGTGATAATTGCTTGGCTCACAAGATACACCTAATACAAGACACACATAAAATACAGCAGTGAAGTATGATGGAACAATGAATGCTTCACGCTTAAAAACCCATAAGTTCTGAAATCAGGATTGTCATCCTTTTATATTGCAGCACTTGGGTCTTGTACTTGTATTTCCTAAAATTAAGGTTAAGCAAGTTAACCTAATTTCCACATATTAGGGTGCTAACAAATAGGCTATTTGTTAGGTTCATCAATTGTAGCTCAGTTGTTAGTTTCCTGGATTTTAGCTCAGCTGTTGGATTCCTGAAAAATAGCCTGAGAAAAATACTAAAACAAAAAAACTAACCATCCTACACTTTAGCATATGCTATCAGGAATGAATGTCACAACATTTAGTTTGACGTCCAGAACATAGGCCATATGCTAGGTCTGTTATTTTCCTAAAAACAGACTGTACTAAATGATGTACTGTAAAAGACCAACCAGTCTATACTTCAGTATCAGCTGTCAGAGATAAATGTCATAACATCCAGTTTGACATTTAGACAATGAGCCTTATGCCAGGTCTGTTATTCCCTTGATAACAGACTGAAATACATACTGAACTGTAGCAGAAAAACCAACCTGCCTATTATTCAGTATATGCTGTCAATGATGAATGTCATAACATTCAGTTTGACATTCAGACAGTAGGCTATGTGCCAGGTCTGCTACTCTCCTGAAACACAGACTGAACTCAATACTGAGTTATAACAGAAAAACCCACTATTCTATAGTTCAGTATTTGCTGTCATGGATGAATGTCATAACATCTAGTTTGACATTCAGTAAATCCTATATTAGCTAAACCTGCAGCATACTACTCAAGTATGTCATGACATCAGTCAAGACATCAAATTACAGTTAGTGTTTTAACACAAAATGCAGCCAATCAAACATCTACAAAGCATGTCATGACATCAGTCAAGACATCAGAGTACAATTAGTGTTTTAACACAAAATGCAGCCAATCAAACATCTACATAATTGGTTCAACTAATTGTTACGGTGTACCCACATCCCATCTCTAATATGATTTATGTCTATTGTCATTTCAATTGCACCTTCATTAGATAACTTTGTTAAGTTGTCAGCATTAGAATTTATTCCTTCTCTAATAAGACATTCATCCATCCCCTCAAGCTCGATAGGATCAATTTCTTCTAATATCCTAAATAACTCGTCAGATAAATTCCACTTGTGTATGCAATTATGAATAAAACAACACGCAATAACTATAAGTCATCCCCAGAAGGTTTATAAGGAGGCATCAACTTTAGAAATCTATTTTTCAACACCCAAAACAACGCTCAATTGTCATTCTTAGAGATGTGTGTCTATAGTTAAATAACTCTTCTGAACTCCTCAACTGTCTATCTTAACATGTATATTCTTGTACATGATACCTTTCATGCCTATAAGGGGAATAAAATCTTCGTTACATGGATACCCATAATCAACAAGATACAATGAACATTCATCAAATAGAAATATATGTTATCTCATTTTAGTTAATTTTATCAAACATAATTTTATGTTGATATTATGACTTAACTCTAGGTGGCCAAGGAAATTCAACATTTTGATTTGTAATTGCGTCCAAAAGAATTTTGAGTCATGTGTACTTCCTTCTCATTCCGAATATGCAAATGTAAACACCATGTTAAAATCACAAGCACACGAAACATTTTGTGTGATTGTTGCCTTTCTATCTCTACATGAAATTTGTTTTTCCTGCAAGAACCCATGCACTCATATGTACCATCAATTGCACATATGCACTTCAATAAGGCATACCACAAATAATGTGAATAAATAAACCATAATCAATCAACTTTAAAAATAAGAATACATAACTAATTAAATTGTGTTGAAATAAATATAATACTACAGTAGCAATAATAAGAATTATGTGCATATCTTAAACCATGGATAGTATTTTTAATTCTTTCAGGAAACTCTATGGACTCTTGCTTTATTAGTTCCTTTCTCAATCGACACATTTCCCTTAATACCTTCTTCAAAGTGCGGGAGATTATTTCTGTGGAATATTGAAAGCAGATAGAAGCAACTCTATGACGAACATTATGCCCAATTATAAATAAAAATGTAGCAACCTTCTCTTCAACTAGCACATCCCTTGAGTCACTTAAATTGTTTTCTCCCTTAAATCATTTCAGAAATTAACAAAATATTTTTTCTTCATTCAAAATAAATCAAAACAACTTGTTCCAGATTCATTTAATACTTCTGCAACAAACTCATGACCAGGCAATGAAGATGTCAAGATCTTTGCTTTATTAAATTACTTCTGATGATAGTCATAAATTATACTATTAAAAAGAAATTATGCAAATTCATCATCACTTGCATCATAAGTAGAATTATCACTTTTATCGATTTCAATCCTAGTTAGAACATGTCATACAAATTAATAACAAAACTATAAGAACCAAACCAAATATTCAATAAAAGTGAAATAATTTTTTTTATAACATAACTATAAAATATAAAACAATGCCTAAAAACACAAACAATTGTTCAGCAAATACAAAGAAGCACACAACTATAAAGACCATGAACAAAGTATGAAGATAAGTATGTCTCGTCGCTATCACCACAAATGCAAGTAAGGCTTTATCCTTAAATTCTAAGTACCCATCCAAATTTCCTCTCATTAGACATTGCGATGAACACTTATCCCCAATCAGGATTCGTAAACTTTTCCAAATCTTTTCCATATGCATTATCTAAAATGTCTTCCATCTCATCAAGAACAGTCACACACTTAGTAAGAGAACAATCTGATGTTACACGTGAAATAGCCTCCATACTCATATCCCTATACCTCTAAGTTTTTTTCGAAGATGCTTTAGCCCATGCTGAAAGTGCCTCTCCAAACATACGTGATGTAGACTCTTTCTTGAATCTTAATTGGACTTGTCTTTGTTGGTGCACAAGGTGAAAAAGATGAAGATGGAAGAAGAGAGAGAGAGTAACAAATTTCCGCAACTCTTACAAAATGGTTACATAGAATGCTTACAACTCACGTCTTATGCATTGCGTGTTACACTACTTAATGGATAAACACACTACTCATTTATATACACAAACAATAATGCTATATAGGCGAAATACTAAAATACTAAATTACCTTTCAACATCATCCCTTAATCCAGGATTTAACTAATCAAAAGTAATAACACCAATTCCATTCCTCAAGTGGAGAAATTGATCAGTCTTGATCGCTTTTGTCAAAATATCTATCAGCTGCTTTTGGGTGCTACATTGCATAACTTCTAGCACTCCATTCTAAACCCGACTTCTTAGAAAGTGATACTTAGTCTCAATATGCTTGCTTCTCCCATGCAACATTGGTTTTTTGCCAAGATTGATTGTAGAATTGTTATAAATCATCAACTTCAGAGGCTTGTTTACCTTGATCTTCAGATCTTGCAGTAAATTCTAAAGCCAAACATCTTGACATGCAACCACAACACCTGCAATATATTCAGCATCACAGACTGACAAAGCAACAATTGGTTGCTTCTTGGAACAACAAGAAATAGGACCTCCCTGATACTTAAACAAATATTTAAAAGTACTTCTCTTGTCAACTCTGTCTCCACACCGATCAATGTCTAAGTAACACATCATATATGAATTAGTATTTTCTCCATAAGGGAACAATACTCCATACTTCAGAGTCTCCTAAATATACCTCAGAATCCGGACATCAACTTGGTAATGATACTACTTCGGTTTACTCATGAACCTTGTTAAATTCAGCAAACACCTTGTGTTTGAACTTTATAAGGGACACCTATGTTATCCTTGTGAACTAATCAACAAATGACACAAATTATTTATTCCCTCCAAGTGAAGGTACTAGAAATGGTCCACACATATCAGAATGCACCACACCAGAGCATGCTTTGCTTTTGGAGGCATTTCATATGCAAATGCCAGTCTGTGTTGCTTCCCTCTCATGGGAATATTGCATGACTTCTATGACTTCTTAATTGTAGGAATTCCATGTACCAAATTCTTTGAATTCAAATGTCCTAAGCTTATGAAGTTCATATGACCAAATCTTTTATGCTACAACTCACTTTTCTTTGTAACACTTGTTGCACTAAGGCATTCGGAGTCTGCAGTTTTAACATTCACTTGGAATGTTTTATTCCTCCTCTATTTTTACTTCATAATCAACTTCTGATTACAATCATACAACTTAAGAAGATTGTCCTTCATGGTAACTGAAAAACCTTTCTTAATTAATTGACCTACACTAATCAAATTGCTTTTCATGCCAGGAATATACCACACATTATGGACCAATGTTGTTTTACCATTACTCAAAACTACTCTGACATTTCTCATACCTTTAACATTGAGGTATTTATCATCATCACATTTGACCTTTGTCCTCTTACCAGAGTTAAAGTCAACCAGCCATTTCTTATTTCCAGTAAGATGATTTGAGCAACCAGTGTCCATATACCACCAGTATGTCAAATACACATCATCAGATTCAGAAGCCACCAATAGCATAAATTCATCATCAGAATATCCTCTTTCCACATTTTCTTCTTTTGACTTCCTTTTCTTGTTTGACCAATAATCAGTTGTGAAGTGGCCAAACTTCTTACAATAGTAACATTGAACCTTCCTCTTGTCATACTTATCCTTCCCCTTTTGAGCACTCTTCTGCCTTTTAGAAGTTGAGATTTCTGACCTCTGAGCACCATGAAATCTCTTATTGGCTTATGAACAAGATTGGTTCTGATATTTCTTACAAGAAGCTGGTTTCATAGCATGCTGCTCTATCTCCATTTCAGAGTTTCTCTCAGTCAAACGCAACTTTTGTGCCTCTAGACTGCTTTGTAGCTCTTCAGTTCTCATGGTGCTAAGATCCTTAGAATTTTCAATAGTTCCAAGAGTGTTATCAAACAGATAAGTAAGATATCTAAGTACCTTCTCAATGGTCCTTTCATCAGAGATCGCACGACTTCATCTCATTTGTGATCAGAATCACTCTAGAGATGTAGTCAGGTACCTCCTCATTGTTCTTCATGCTGATATTCTCATACTACTTACATAGAGATTGAAGCTTTACCTTCTTCACTGATGCATCACCGTCGTAGAACCGTACGAGTGTCTCCCACGCAGCCTTCGCCGTCGTCGAATCAATGATTTTCTCAAACACGTTCACATCCACACACTAATGGATATAGAATAACACATTTCGATCCTTCTTCCTCAGATCACGCTAAGTATTTCTCTGTGCATCCTTTGCATTTTCTAGAAATGCAACCGGAACATAACCATAGTTGACGAGATCAAGAACATCTTGAGCGCCAAACAACACATGCATCTGAATCATCCATCAATTCTAGTTCTTGCCAATGAACACTGGAAGCTTAGTACTCAGATTATTATTTCCATTCATCTTAAACCTTGTGCAAGTCACTCATATCTCAAAAAACACTAGTGTTTACCAATTCCGCAGAATCAAGATATGTGATTTTGTTACGATTCTGATTCAGAAATTCAACACGAATTCAAAAAATGAAATCAATCACACAACGCCTCACCGTTCACTCGTGTTTCCCCGTGTTTTTGAACCGAAACTCTAAATACCAATTGTTGGTGCACTAGGTGAAGAAGATGAAGATAGAAGAAGAGAGAGATTAACAAACTTCAACTACTCTTACAAAACAGTTACACATAATAATTATATCTTACATCTTGCATATTGCGTGTTACATTACTTAATGACTAAGCACAATAGTCACTTATATACACAAATAATAATGTCACGTAGACGAAATACTAAAATACTGAATTAACCTTCAACGGTCTCTTTCCACTACGTGTGATGTGCTCCACTTCATGAAGACCATCGTATGAACTATCATTATCAACACGTACATGACTCTCACTCCAATTGTTAAGGTATTGATTTTCAAGCTCGTTTTCTACATCTGTATTTGGCGGGTCTTGGGTAGATGAATGATGAAGAACTCCAGTTGCATTATTTTTGTTGAATATGATTTCCAACAACTTATAATGATCCCACCCTTTCTTTTAAAATTGTGAAGCTTTACCAAAAATTCTTTTGTCGCATAATAACTTAATTTTTAACATAGTTAGGGTGATAAAGTAATATGCTACTAGATAAACAAGATATCAACATAGTCATGACATAATATGCTACTATCTAACCAAGATATCAAAATATTCAAGGTGACAAAGTAATATGTTACTAGATAACCATATCAATATTATCATCATCCCCAAGTTATTTCCTGTACATTTCGCAATAAAGTAATAAACATATGAGTACATACATATTCTATATAATATATTCTCAAATGAATTTAGAAATTCTAAGCTAAGAAACAAATTATATTGGTATATTGGTCAAGAGAACTATTTCTTTGAAAATTTTACTATATGCACAAGAATGGATGGTGATAAATTATGTTACTATCTATATGATATGAAAAACATTTGAAGTCATTTACTATAATTCAAAATAGTCTTCAAAAGAGAGTAGTAATTAGAAACGCTTTGAAAAAATTGATATAATATTTCATATATTGACCTATAATACACAGATATTTGGAGAAATAAATACCGACTTAACAATTCTGAATCTCAAACAGATGAAGGTTTTGGATGAAATCAAAGTGGCAAATCGCAAGCACATTGTGGATGAAATCAAAAAAGCATGGATCCTAGATTTGAATCTCAGATCGCACGTTCAAAATCAAATCACAAAGCTAGGGTTCTTCATCATATTTTGTTGGACCATGAGTTCGGGAGAGTAGAAGCAAGAACGTGCAATTATGTATTTTTATTTTTCAAAACAAAAACAAAAAACTCAAACCAAAAACATCTTTAACCTATTTCTATTTTTTAGTTTTAAAAACTAAAAATTAAAAATAGTTTTCAAAAAATAAGTTTGAAAATAGGGCTTCCAAACAAGTTTTTTTTTATTTTCAAGTTTTTAAAAATCAATTTTTTTTTAAAAAAGTAATTCAAACCGGCCCTAAATTTCCATTGTTGAGATGGGAACATTCTTACTAATGTTCTGTTTTTGTCATTCAAGCATTCTAAGGTTAAATAGAAATTGAAAAAACGAGTGGCGTCGTGCTTAATCAAATATCTACCTTTTGTAAAGTGATGCAATAAAAGTATATGACAGGTTCTTGAGTATTGTTCTAAGATTGCAACAAAGTTCCACATTTAAGAACATTCATCTATTGGTGCTTAATCAAATATAATGGTAATTGTTAGAACTAATTATGAGTGTAGATATTCTAGAACGATTACTAATATTCCTAGACTAAAGAACTTCCCAGGCTAGTGTTTATTCATTATGTTTTAATATATTTATAGTAACACTATTATAATTACATGTAGTGTAATCTAACTTAAGACATACATAAATTATATAATTCTATATGGTATCAATATGTAAGAATGAGAATGATGATGGGAAAGGTTGGTTTAAATAGTAATGAAAGTGGAAGGTGAAAAAAATGAAGAAATAGTGAGGGATTTTTGGGAATATGGAAGAATTGAATGTGGTAGATGAAATGGGTTAATGGTTGAGTGAATGGGGTAGTTGGAAATTGAGAGGATGAAGTGGAAAAGGCAAAAATTGAGTTTTATTTTCTCGTTTCTGGAGTGTGTGGCGACCAACATAGGATGTGTGGCGAACGCCACGCTTTGGAAATTATGATTTTTTGGATTTAGTGTTTGTGGCGAACTCCATAATGGGAGTGGCGACCGCCATGCCCTCTAGTGCATTTTGGCTTGCTCTTTTGGATTTCTAGACTATTTTTTTGCCTGCATCATTGTTAGTGGTGCAGAGTTTTCTTTTGAATAATAATTGATGTTAAAAAGAATTGAAATGCATATAAAAATGAAATTTTCGGGGGTTGCCTCCCAAGAAGTGCCTTGTTTTACGTCGATAGCTCGATAACTCAGGAATGTAAGTACTCATGGTGGTTCTTTCGAGAATGAATACTCGGTCAAACTTTTGATAATCTTCAGTTTCCATGGCCACTTATCAAGTCATCGCTCATATCACTTACCTTTTCTTTTCTTCCTTCTGCGAGGTGGTTCATTCTTCTGAACTTGTGGTGGTGGTTCTAGCTCTATTATGAGTATCAACTTTTCAGGTTTGGGTTCAATTCTTCCATCCATCACTTCAAAGTATAACCTTCCCATTTTAACACTAATGAGTTCCCTAGTTTTCTGGTATTCTAATTTTCTATTTTTATGCAGGACGTTAGACAAAGGTGTATTAGTGTGGATTTTTTTCAATAGCTCAACATACCTTTTGGATTAGGAGTCTACCTTAACTTCTTCATGCTTTTGCGGGAAAAGAATCGGTGGGTTATAGGGACGAGTAACAACATAAGATATTGTAAGGGCAAATTGTCATACAACGTACGATCATAGGTTTCGATGATGACAAATGACCACCATGGATGAATCGGCATTGTCGATTCCACCACTACAAAACAAATGCAACATATCACCTATCATATCCTTTTCTATGCTCATCTAAACTGCTATATTTCATACAACATATGTGGATAAAATGTGGTCATGACAAAATGCATGAAAACCACAAAAATATGAATTTTTGCAGATTTGCAGGGTTTGAGTCGACCGCAAGGGTCAGCGCATGAACCACGGGTCAGCGCATAACATAGACCAGTTGGTCACTGGTCAGTGCATGGAGGCTTGAGTCGACCACAGGTCGGCGCATAACATAGTGCAGTTGATCACGGGTCAGTGCATGGAGGCTTGAGTCGACCACAGGTCAGCGCATAACATAGTGCAGTTGGTCACGGGTCAGCGCATGGAGACTTGAGTCGACCACAGGGTCGGCGCATGAAACTTTCATTTTCCCACGGGTCAGCGCACGCCGACCTATGGTCGACGCATACTGAAGCATTCTTCAGTCTGTCCAAAAATTGCAGGCCATGCATCGACGCATAGACCTGCTATGGTCGACCGCTCGTGCGCAAATTCAGTTTTTGAGTATTTTCCACTCTGTTTGAAAAGCTGTTAATTTTGTTTGGTAAGTTGGTTACTATATATAGAAGGTTAGTTACTTGTATCAACTAACATTTATCAAATTGATTTCAAGTGTTCAAAGAAACAAGAAAAAGTGAAATAGGTGTCCAAGATTCATCATCTTCATCTTCAACATCTCACAACACATCAACTACACACAACCATTTTTGAAGTGCTTTGTGATTGGTTAAAGGTGATAAGGTTCGAAGCCGAGATTGGAGAATCCGGTTCGGGTTGAAGCTTGTGACAGGTTTTTTCTTGAATAAAACCGTTAGGGTTTTGTCCTCCAAGACTGGTTTGTGTTTGGGGGTTTTTTGGATGATTTCTTCATCAAGTTTCAGCTGAGCGAAGGTGATTGAAAAGAGGAAGTCTTTGTCAATCTAGTAGCAGATTCAGTGAAATTGATGGGGAAGATTTCGGGTTCGAATTGTTGTAGTTGAGATCAGCCGAGTTGAGGGTTTGAAGAACTGAGGGTTATTCAACAAAGGGGCTGGAATCGGAGGTCTATCAACAACAATCGAAGGGCTTGATTCATCTTGAATCAAGGAATAAGGAGTGGAAGCAACATTCAACGGCTTGCGAGTTCTGTTGTATATTTGCTTTGCAATCCTTGTATAAACGATTAAATTCAACAGGTGATATCTATTAAATCATCTCAATTCTAGTTTTAGAATTGAGGGCAGACGTACCCCGAAGCGAGGACGACGGGGGAACTGCCTCATCAAATCCTTGCCTTCTTTAATTTTCTGCATAATTGTTTTTAGCTTAAAAAATTAAGTGATTTTAGTATAAGCACTTTTGTCAAACCTTGATATTAATTGAGTAAGAGGTTAAAACTCTGTTTTTGAATCCAAGGTACAATAGAATCTTGTACTAGATTAATTGGAATCACTTACTCAACATAAATATCACTTGGAGTGTTTTTACACACCAAGTGTTTGATAATTTGCCTAAACCAAAATTATCTTAGTTGTATATCTAATTTGGTTTGCTCTTTGAATCATTGGAACTAGGAATCCTAGTAAGTGAAACAAATCATTGATTGTGTGACTAGTGTAGTGATTCTTATTCCTCATTGTCATTAATCCATAGGCTTGACGCATATCCGGTTTTCCAATAACGGTTCGTTTTAGACTCTATTTTCCTCGGCCGCTTCCGCACTTAAAACAAATTTTCAAAACTAATTTTTAATTGGTAGCGCCGACTCAAATTTTAATTGGGATCTATTCAACCCCCCCTTCTAGATCCGTGCCATAGTCTAACAAGTGGTATCAGGAGCTCCGGTTCACTCCGTGCTTCAAAATATAACTTTGATAGAAAATGGCTAACGAACCTAAAGGGGCTTATAATAGAGATCCCGTTTTCAATGGTGAAAATTATAGTTATTGGAAAGACTGTATGCGGGTGCACATAAATTCCATATATAGAAAAATATGGAACGTTATTCTCAATGGTCCAATTGAAATAACCATGACCAATGAGAATAATGAATTAGTGCCTAAGCCCGAAGCACAGTGGACCGATGATGATGAAAAGAAATACAATTATGATTGGAAAGCCAAAAATATCCTAATCTCCTCATTAGGTGTAGATGAATACTATCGTGTATCCCATTGTCCTACTTCTAAGGTCATGTGGGATTCACTACAAATTGCCCATGAGGGGACGAACGATGTTAAGTTTGCAAGAATCAACACACTAACACAAGAGTTTGATCTCTTTTTCATGGAGCAAGGGGAAACCATTGCTGACATGCAAAAGAGATTTACTCATCTTATCAATCGATTACATTCACTAGGTAGGCCGGTTTCCAATGATGTTGCTACTAATAAGATCTTAAGATGTCTTAACAAGGAATGGCAGCCAAAAATGACCGCCATCAAAGAAGCAAATGATCTTACCATATTAGACTTGACAACACTATTTGGCAAACTACAAGAGCACGAACAAGTACTCTTGAGCCTAGAACAACACGAAAAGAAAGAAAAGAAGGACAACGCAAAGGTGAGTGAAAAGAAATCGATAGCTCTAAAGACTTCCTCCTTAAAGTCTCAAGCAAAAGAGCAAAGTGATTATTCCTCGAGCGACGAAGAAGAAGAGGACAAGAGAGAAGATATGAGGTTGTTCGTTAAACGTTACAATCGTTATGTGAGAAAGAACGACATCCAACACTCCGAGAAGAACTTGGTAAACTTCCGGAAACAATCTAGGTACTCTAAAAATGATGACTCAAAAGGTAAAGTGACTAGAGGGTCGTGCTATACTTGTGGAAAGCCCAGTCACTACAAACCGGACTGTCCGATGAACAAAAAGACAAAGGAAAAGGAATCATCCAAATCACACAAGAGATCATCAAAGCCAAGGAGAGCATACATAGCTTGGGAAAGCGATAGCGACTCCTCCGATGATGAAAGTTCTAGTGATGAAGATGAAAATGC
Organism: Lathyrus oleraceus; assembly: GCF_024323335.1. Taxonomy (NCBI): domain Eukaryota; kingdom Viridiplantae; phylum Streptophyta; class Magnoliopsida; order Fabales; family Fabaceae; genus Lathyrus; species Lathyrus oleraceus. The sequence continues at coordinate 41,760,483 of NC_066581.1, forward strand.
AAACCTATGTCTCTCTGCTTATCAAAAGAACAAAAAGAAACAGGTACGACATGCTAAATATGAAAAATCCTCTAGTATGTCTCATTATGAATTACAAGCTGCATTTGATACTTTACACTGTGAAGCTAAAGAGGCCTTTAAAAGGCTTGCCTCAAATAACAAATTTTTTACTCATTTGGAACAAAAAATTCAAGAATCCGAAAGGAAACTTGAGGCACTTAAAGCTTCTATAGTAGAAAGCACAAAAGCAGGTTGTGAGGACCTTAGAAGCAGGATGATCAACTTTGGGTGTGATACTTGTTATATTTGGCAAGGTGAAGTAAGAAACCTAAAGGCCAAACTTGACAAGGCTCTTGAGCCCAAGATTACCTTTGCTATCGATAAATCAAACTTTCAAAAAAGTATGGTTAATCCATATCAAAAATATAAATATGTTTTAAAGGATGAAGATAGCAAAGGCAATCAAAATGTAAATTTCTCTTGTCTTTATTGTTGCAAGAAAGGCCACTCCATTGCTAAATGCAGGTTTAGGAGATTCTTAGTTCCTAAAGGCATTTATCAATGGCTGCCCAAATGCAACCATTTCGTTACTCACCATTCAGGACCCAATAACCCATTGGGTACCTTCTCGTGTTAATTGCATTTCCATAGGTACAATGCCTCGAGACTACCGAGAGAAGATGGGTTCTCGACAGTGGATGCTCAAGGCATATGTCAGGAGACATATCTCTCTTCATTGACTTTGTGGCTAAGAAGAAAGGATATGTAACCTATGGTGACAACAACCGTGGAGCAATACTAGGTAAAGGTATTGTAGGTAACCCTTCTTCCACTACTATTTCTGATGTATTGCTTGTCGAAGGTCTTAAACATAATCTACTTAGCATCAGTCAATTATGTGACAAAGGATACAATGTATCATTTTCAAAAGATTGTTGCAAAATTGTACATAATGATGATAAGAAGAGTATGTTTAATGGCCTGCGTGTGAATAATGTCTATATGTTATACTTGAACGAAGTATCGTTAACAAGTGACAAATGCCTTGTAACAATGAGTGAAGATTCATGGTTATGGCATAGGCGTTTAGCACATGTTAACTTTGACTTACTAAACAAAATAGTCTCAAAAGATCTAGTCTTAGGTCTCCCCAAAATAAAGTTCACCAAGGATCACCTTTGTGATGCTTGTCAAAAAGGGAAGCAAACGAGGATCTCATTTAAATCCAAAAATATCGTTTCAACAACGAGACCTCTCGAACTTCTTCATATGGACTTATTTGGGCCGTCTAGGATTAAAAGTCTAGGAGGAAATTATTACGGTTTCGTAATAGTGGACGATTTTTCTAGATTCTGTTGGACTATCTTTTTAGTAAGCAAGAGCGATACGTTCGCCGCCTTTGAAAGGTTTGCTAAGCTTTCCCAAAATAAATTAAATACAAACATTGTTTCAATTAGAAGCGACCATGGGGGTGAGTTCGAAAACCATTTATTTGAAGAATATTGCGGTAACCATGGTATCGATCATAACTTCTCAGCTCCACGTACTCCTCAACAAAATGGGGTTGTGGAGCGTAAAAATCGAATTTTGGAAGAATTAGGAAGAACAATGATTAACGAAAGTGGTTTACCGAAATATTTTTGGGCCGACGCCATTAGTACGGCGTGTTATGTTTTGAATAGGGTGCTCATTCGCCCCATTCTAAATAAAACACCGTATGAGCTTTTAAAAGGGCGAAAGCCAAATATTTCTCACTTACATGTTTTTGGTTGCAAATGTTTTGTATTAAATAATGGAAAGGAAAACTTGGGAAAATTCGACTCCAAGGCCGACGAAGGTATCTTCCTCGGATACTCTCAATCGAGTAAAGCATATAGAATATATAATAAATGATTACTTGCTGTGGAAGAGTCTGTACATGTAACTTTTGATGAATCCTATCCGAGAAACGTCGGAAAGGATAGTGTTGTTCATGGTGCAGGTACATCTACGGAAGACATACTCAAAGGTGGCGAGCCGGGGATTGATCAACCCGACAAAGTCAAAGTTGAGAAGGATAAAGATGTACACCATGAGGAAACTGAGGTAGCTCATCCGCCTTCAAACGATGATCTCCCTCAAGCTTGGAAGTCTCCCAAAGACCATCCAATCGACAACATTCTCGGAGATATCTCAAAGGGTGTTACAACTCGATCGAAGCTAAGTAATTTCTATTATCACTTCGCTTTCGTTTCACAAATGGAACCTAAAAACCCTAAAAAAGCCCTACTCGATGAACACTGGTTTTTGTCAATGCAGGAGGAACTAAATCAGTTCACTAGAAATGAGGTTTGGGACCTTGTCACTCCTCCGCGAGATCATCGAGTAATCGGCACCCGATGGGTGTTTAGGAACAAGTTGGACGAAAACGGGGTAATAACCCGTAACAAGGCGCATTTAGTCGCGCAAGGGTATAACCAAGAGGAAGGCATCGACTATGAGGAAACTTATGCGCCGGTTGCCCGACTCGAGGCTATACGCCTTCTCCTTGCCTTCGCTTGTGCGAAAGACTTTAAGCTATTCCAAATGGATGTTAAGAGTGCGTTCCTTAACGATCACATAAATGAAGAGGTCTACGTTGCACAACCTCCGGGTTTTGAATCTCATGAGTATCCCGATCATGTTTACAAACTAAAAAGGGCTTTATATGGTCTCAAACAAGCTCCTAGAGCTTGGTATGGGCGACTAAGTAAATTTTTGTTTGATCAAGGTTACTCAAGAGGAAAGGTTGACACAACACTCTTCATTAAACGTCAAGGAAAGCACTTGATATTAGTACAAATTTATGTTGACGATATTATATTTGGGTCTACTAACATGAATCTCGTGAGAGAGTTTTCGGATCTTATGCAGGGTGAATTCGAGATGAGTATGATGGGGGAGCTCACATACTTTCTCGGTTTGCAAATTAAACAACTCAAAGAAGGAACATTCGTGAGTCAAACAAAGTATTGTTTGGACCTTATCAAGAGATTTGACATGGCAAAAGCTAAGGCCATTGACACCCCCATGCCAACATGTGCAAACTTGAATAAAGATGAAAACGGTAAGGACGTAGAGGTAAAAAGGTATAGAGGTATGATTGGATCTCTTCTCTATCTTACTGCTTCGCGTCCCGATATTATGTTTAGCGTGTGTATGTGCGCAAGATACCAATCATGTCCCAAGGAATCCCATCTAAAAGCTGTCAAACGAATACTTCGATACCTATCTGGTACTCCGAAGTATGGACTATGGTATTCCAAAGGTAATGATTGCTCATTGGTAGGTTTCTCTGATTCCGATTTTGCCGGTTGCAAATCGGATAGGAAAAGCACCAGTGGCACTTGTCACTTATTTTCAAATTCTTTGGTCAGTTGGTATAGCAAGAAACAAGTTTCAGTTGCCTTGTCAACCGCCGAAGCGGAATACGTTGCCGCCGGTAGTTGTTGTGCTCAAACCCTATGGATTAAGCAACAACTATTGGATTTTAACCTCAAACTCGAACTGTCATACCCCAAAATTTGCCCGTTGATATTACAAAGCATTTTTCAAGACCCTCTGACTTGTTCTGCAAGGCACTGATATCAAATGGACAAAAGCCCACTCACAACAGGCCCAATCCACAGGCGGCCCAAAATAACTGGCTTGCTAGGCGAGCAGCTCCTTCGCCTAGCGAACATTGCCTCATGCCACTCGCCCAGCGAAGAGTTGGACCCAGGAAAAAGCCCAGACCTAGTTTGCTCGCTAGGCGAGCAATTCCTTCGCCTAGCGAAGCTCGCGAAAGTTTGAAGTTTTGGACCTCATTCTAAGCCCATTAGGTCACCACTACCACTACTATAAATACCTACTCCTCTGCCACGAAAAAGACGGACAGACGGAGAGAGACGGACTCACTCACCCGGAGACACTCACACAAAGATCCCGAGAAAACCCTAGCACCGAAACCCTGCTGGTCCAAAGAGTTCAGAAGGCGGAAACCCTGAAGGCCGCTTACCCGCTCCGAAGCTACCGTCGCCCAACTCAATCCGGCTCGCCAATTCAAGGTTGCAACTCGATTTGCAAACAGGTTTGCATCACTATTATCGCTTTAGTTTCTTACTTGGCATATGATTTAGGATTCTTAATCGGCATGTGATCATCACTTTAGGTTCTTATTTTGCATGTGGTACCGCTTTAGTGTCTTAATTTGCATGTGATGTCGTTTTGTGCTCTCATTTGGCATATGGTACCACTTCATGTTCTTACTTTGTGGAGGATATTATAATTGAATTCATAAATATTTTGAAGTTTTGCATGAGAATTTAAATGTGCTTGAATATTGTGAAACTGAACCATATAATTATGTGTTGGATGCCATAAGCCATGCTGCAGGTTGAGGTCATAATGTTCTCAAATTTCAAACCCGTGGCCGCTCGCTAGCTCATCGCTAGGCGAGCCCGCAGCGAGCCTTCGCTGAGCCTTCGCTAGGCGAAGCAGAGGCGACCGGACCAGGGGCTGCTTTGCCTTTTTGCTGCCCATTTCATGTTTACCTGATGATGATTCTGTATTATTTGGCTTAAATTTCTGACTGTTATATTTATCTTATGGGGCAATTTCCAATTGTATTTTGCCTCAATGCTCTAATCCGTGTGTTGCATGATGTAAAGGTCAGCATACTTCCAAAGAAATAACCGGCTAGGCATGCCGCTTTAGGTGTGGACATTCTTGAGGAGATGGCTTTTGGATGACCCAAGTTTAATATGGAGATTCATCTTGAATCACCAAGCTTGATTTTTAATGTATTGATTTCATTGATTTCCGGTGGACCTAATTACCTAACTGATTACGGCTATTTAATTAATTGTTAAAATCCGGACTTTAAATAAATGATATCGGATCTCTCTTTATTACCCCACGATTACGTAATACGGTCATGTTCCGCGAATATGGGGATATCCTTAGCAAAGACCCTTCGGTTAAATCATCATAGTCCCTCGGATGTTGCCTTCGGAAATACGATTTTGTCCCTCGATGACCCTTCGGTGTAGCCTACGGTTAAATGATGATAGTCCCTTCGAATGCTAAGGTATCCTCACAACTGTTGCCTTCAATGACCAATCGATGACCCTACGATGACCCTTAAACATCCAAAGGGTAAGATTACTTACTTCTCAATAGTAAGGACAGTTTTACCCTCATAAGGATAGGAAATGCCCATAACGACCTCAGGAAGGTATAACTCTCAATTACTGGATCATAACCTAAAACATTTTCCACCCCTCACACTTTACACTTTATAAATCCTAGAAAATCACCACTTGGTATACATTCATACTAGAATCATTACCAAGTTACATTTTTCTAAACCGTTTTCAAAATCAAACGAGATAAATACTTTGTATACATTCATACGAGAATCATTACAAAGTTAAACTCTCTTTTCGAGACATTTTTTAAGCAATTCACCGACACTTTTCAGACAAAAATATAAGTGATCCAGTAATTAAGAGCCCATGGATAACCATGGATACAAAGGGTGCTAACACCTTCCCTTTGTATAATGTACCTCCCGAACCCAAAATCTATTGAGGTCTTTCCTGTTCTTTTCCACCTTTCCTTATTGGATAAAAGAAAAGTCGGTGGCGACTCTTGCTAACCGCGACATTGCGATTACAAATCCAATAAAGTCCAGTTCACCGTATGACAGAACTGGCGACTCTGCTGGGGACTTTTAAAGAGAGGTCCATCTTAAAAAAAAAAATCATTTATGTTTTAAATTGTTCCTTCGTTTAAGGGATTGTTTGAGTGAAAGATCCTACCCCCGGATCTAGTGTACCTTAGGTAAGTAGCAATAGATCATCGCGACTATCCGGCGTATACTGGAATGGTTAAAATGATGGCTACGGTTAATGTGACACTTTGGTTGTCCTGATGTTCCTCATGTTACTTGAGGAAAAATTTGGCTTCCGCGTGGTGTCATTAAAGCATTAACCAGACCTTTAGAACCCTAATTGACTCATCCTGGCCATTAGAAAGTAGTGAGATAACTGACTTCGGTTCCGACTGAGGTTGGTTGAGACTCGATACTACACTCTTTGAGATTGGACTTTAGGGAAGCTTCGGTCAACCACTTGGTGTTGCACTGAAGTGGACTTAAAGGAAGGTCGATGATCTGAGATCCTTTTAGAACCCGGTTACTATTCTAGGACAGGTTGAACCAACCAAACTTCAGTGGGGAGGGTACTTACCTATGGAACTCATGCAAGCCTTAAAACCTAGGAATGATGGTTGTGTGACTTGCTTGTGCTTGTTATTTATTTAACCTCATAACATCATAACATCATAACATCATAACATCATGACATCATAACATTGTACTAACCATTTCAAGGACTTAGGGATTTAACTTTGCTCTGTTTTGTATGAAAAAAAAAAAAAAAAAAAAACAAAAAAAAAAACAAAAAAAAAGTTTCCCTTTTCGGTAGTTTATGCAAAGTTAAATTCCAAAAGGCCTTGAAAACATTTCATGCATTGCATAGCATAACATAGCATAACAGGTACTCTAAAGGGATCAAGGTTCTCACGGTTTTCCTCCAAACAGAAAAATGGACCTCGAACAAATTGTCAGAGATCTCCAGGCTCAGAATGCTCAACTCCAGAAGATGATCTTGAACTTATCCAGGGGGCAGGAGGAACTGAAGGCTCTTTTGCTCGAGAAAAAGAAAGACCAGAAACCTGTGAGGCACACTAACCCGGGAAGAAGGCAGTTTACGAAGATCAATATGACTTTAGCACAAGCACTGCAGGGTATGCTAAAGGCAAATTTGATTACCCTCAGAGATCCTCCTGCAAAACCCAACACTACTTCTCCTCATTATAATCCCAATGCCAGGTGTGCATATCACTCCGATAGCCCCGGGCATGATACAAACAATTGTTGGTCGTTGAAGAACAAAATTCAGGATATGATCGATGCCGGAGAATTTGAATTTGATCCGCCTGAGACTCCTAATGTCATCACTGCCCCTCTGCCTAATCAAGATGAGACTGTCAATGCTGTGGAAGATACTGATAACGACTGTGACTTGGATAGCTGGATTTCCCCAACAATTGGTGACAGACTCAATAATGGGAAGGCTGAAGACATTATCCCGATTTCCTTTAGTCAGGAGTAATTGTTATTGCTATTTTTGTGGTTCCAAGCATTGTGTCTATACCCGGGGCATAATAGCTAATTTTAAGGGTTTTGTCATTTTCATAAGCATATTCATATTCAATAAATCAATGGACATTTTCGCATTCAAATATTGCGCTCTTTATCTTTCCTGTCATTTTTTTTCAAAACAAGCTATGTTTTCTTGCACACACTCACGTAACAAATCGCGTATCCATATTCACTCTGGATCCTGTTGATAATAGTTCTGCTACTGTTCATTATGACTTTGAAAATCCGATCTACCAAGCCGAGGATGGAAGTGAGGAAGATTGTGAAGTCCCTGGAGAACTCGCCAGGCTGGTACTACAAGAAGAAAAGACCATACAGCCGCAGGAGGAATCAATTGAAATTGCAATGAGTACTGAAATAGACAAGAAAGAAGTCAGAGGTTTCTTGGGGCACTCGAATTACATTGCCCGATTCATCCCACATGTGACTGCTACCGGCAAACCCATCTTCAAATTACTAAAAAGGAAAAATCAAGAGATGGTATGGAATGATGAATAACAAAATCAGGAAATATCTCCAAGAACCTCCAATTCTAATGCTATCAGTTGAAGGAAGACCTTTAATCACGTATTTGACCGTGTTAGAAAATTCAATAGGGTGTGCTGGGGCAACATGACGAGTCTGTTCGAAAAGAGCATGTCATACACTGCCTTAGCAAAAGGTACCGACTGTGAAATAAGACACTCACAGCTCGAGAAAGCTTGCTGCGCTTTGGCTTGGGCTGCTCGCCGACTAAGACAGTCTATGTTGAATCATACCACTTTATTGACTTCTAAGATGGATTCTATCAAATATCTATTTGAGAAACCTGCTGTCTCCTGAAAGAGTTATCACTGACAATGGTACTAATCTGAACAACAAGATGATTACTGAACTCTGCACGCAGTTCAAAATAAAGCACCATGACTCTTCTCCGTACCGGCCAAAGACGAACGGTGCCGTGGAGGCTGCTAATAAGAGTATCAAGAAGATCATACAAAAGATGACAGTAACGTACAAAGACTGGCATGAGATGTTACCATTCGCTCTCCACGGTTATCGCACTTCAGTGCGCACTTCGACAGGGGCAACTCCGTTCTCTTTAGTCTATGGAATGGAAGCTATCTTACTAGTGGAAGTTCAGATTCCCTCTCTAAGAATCGTGAAAGGGGCGGGCTTAGATGAAGATGAACGGATTCAGACTCGACACGATCAGATAAATTTGATTAAAGAGACTCGCGGCTGTTTGTCATAGGCAGATATATCAGAAGCGCATGACCCAAGCATTTAACAAAAAGGTCAAGAGACAGGTGTACCAACTTGGCACCTTGTTGGTCAAGCGTATCATTCTACCACAAGGTGATCCCAGAGGCAAATGGACTCCCACACACGAAGGGCCATTTGTAGTTAAGAAGGTATTCTCTGGTGGAGCCATGATGCTTGCTACAATGGATGGCGAAGAGTTCCCGCATCCTGTGAACGCTGACATAGTTAAAAAATACTACGCATAAAAGAGACCCGCTAGGTCGACGTACCTAGGCAAAAGTAAGGGCATCCCGGCGAACCAAAAGGGTTCGGGCAAAAATTAGGGATAAACATATAAAGACGTACACCCGGCAAGTCGAAAACCTGAAAAGGCGGCTTGAGCAAAAAAGGGTATCCCGGTGGACTGAAAACCTGAAAAGGCGGTCCAGGCAAAAATTAGGGAAAGCGTATGACTATGCCCCGTTCTCTGTCAGCTTCGCCCAAGTGCAAGGGACCGAACAAGCCAATCACTTCTATCCGACAGCAGGAGATGAGATGCTTGAAGACATAATGACGGTAGTGGATTTAAAATCAACAGGACTTTTCCTGCATAGCTTTTTCTTTGTTTTCTCGGCAATTTCCTCTTACTAGGATTTCTGTCTCCTTGTACACGATTTGCCTGTTCCTGGGCCCTCTTTCAAAATCAATACAATTTCATTTCCAAAAAGACGCTTTTGTTTCACCTTTTCTGTTTTGTTTGCGTAAACGTCCATTGATTTAACTTGAATTGATATATGCATTTGAATATGATCAATGTTTATCAAAATACATGCATAAAATAACAATGACAATTACTAAAGGACTTCAGGATCGAGGAGAAGGTCTAACCAGGCTTTCCAATGAATCTGTTGCTAATTCTATTCCCCGGCTAAGCCAGTTATTCCCCAGAAGAAATGGACATCACTAGACGAATTGGTCATCTCTTCTATCCCCAGCCAGGCTCTGTCGAATGTTTCTAACATCAGACAGAAATCAAATACCCCAGTCGAGACCGGGTCATCAATACCAATGTCTCCGACCAGCAGACTGAGACTTATCTCCCCAGTAGAGTTCCCTGGAAGAACGTTTCAGACGCATAGTGCACTCATTGCATCATTTCACATCACATACCTACATACAATTTTCATTCCGCATCATATACATTACATCATTTCATAACATAGCTCGCATTTATTCCAGACGCATAATTCACTCATTACATCATTTCACAGCACGCGCATGCATACGACATTTGCATCTCATGCATCATGACATGGCATGAAGCTAACTTTATTTTTCAAGTTAATTATCCTCTTGATACAATCAAAACAAAGGTCCATTCAGACGGACAGCTTTATCAATTACATTCAGAAGTCAACTACATCTTTCAGATACTCCATGTCAACATTCATTCTGACATCCTCCTAACGATGGCATTTATGAGCTCATCCCAGACATTTATTGCAAGTACAACATATACAAATACTAGCAGATATAGCCTAGCGTACGGTTCATTCTGATTCGGCCCAACATATGACTCCTTCCACTCAGATACGATCTAACGGACGATCCATTCTGATCTTCAACTATCCCAACACGGTCTAATGTACGACCCAGTTGGACCTTCACTTCTCAGGTACTGCCTAGCATACGGTCCAACCTGATTCATCTCAACACATGGCTCCTTCAACTCAGATACGATCTAGCGTACGATCCATTCTGACCTTCAATAACTCAGATACAGTCTAATGTACGACCAAGTTAGACCTTCAAATCTTCAAATACCACTCAAATACAGTCTAATGTACGACCAAGTTAGACCTTCAAGTCAGATTCTGCGAATACAGTCTAATGTACGACCAAGTTAGACCTTCAAGTCAGATTCTGCAAATACAGTCTAATGTACGACCAAGTTAGACCTTCAAGTCAGATTCTGCAAATACAGTCTAATGTACGACCAAGTTAGACCTTCAAGTCAGATTTTGCAAATACAGTCTAATGTACGACCAAGTTAGACCTTTATCTCCTCAGGTGCTACCTTCGGACAGGTACATTCCTGAATGGTAGTCTGGTATACGGCTACTCCCTTACTCAGGTGCTACCTTCGGACAGGTACATTCCTGAATGGTAGTCTGGTATACGGCTACTCCCCTTGCTCAGGTGCTACCTTCGGACAGGTACATTCCTGAATGGTAGTCTGGTATACGGCTACTCCCCTTGCTCAGGTGCTACCTTCGGACAGGTACATTCCTGAATGGTAGTCTGGTATACGGCTACTCCCCTTGATCAGGTGCTACCTTCGGACAGGTACATTCCTGAATGGTAGTCTGGTATACGGCTACTCCCCTTGCTCAGGTGCTACCTTCGGACAGGTACATTCCTGAATGGTAGTCTGGTATACGGCTACTTCCCTTGCTCAGGTGCTACCTTCGGACAGGTACATTCCTGAATGGTAGTCTGGTATACGGCTACTCCCTTTCTCAGGTGCTACCTTCGGACAGGTACATTCCTGAATGGTAGTCTGGTATACGGCTACTCCCTCGCTCAGGTGCTACCTTCGGACAGGTACATTCCTGAATGGTAGTCTGGTATACGGCTACTCCCCTTGCTCAGGTGCTACCTTCGGACAGGTACATTCCTGAATGGTAGTCTAGTATACGGCTACTCCCTTTCTCAGGTGCTACCTTCGGACAGGTACATTCCTGAATGGTAGTCTGGTATACGGCTACTCCCTTGCTCAGGTGCTACCTTCGGACAGGTACATTCCTGAATGATAGTCTGGTACACGGCTACTCCCTTGCTCAGGTGCTACCTTCGGACAGGTACATTCCTGAATGGTGGTCTGGCATACGACTACTCCCTTTTCAGCAGATTCAGCCTAACGGACGGCCCATTCTGCAACTCAGAGACGATCTAGCATACGATCCATTCTGATCTTTCATCCCCATCAAAGTCATCCGCCTAACAAACAACTCACTCTGGTATCCAGACACGGTCTAACATACGATCCATGCTGATCCCATATCCCCAACAGTATATAGCATACTCTGACTCCCTAGCGAAGTCGACGGCATAATGGATGACTCACCATACGGTCGGATGTATGACCCGATGTGACACCCATGTCTCTAGATATCGTCTAACGTACGACACCATCTGGAAATCTCCTCGGCAAGTTTCTTGGATGGCATCTCTAAGCCCATCTCCGTCAAGACTGAGGGACAAGCGCAAATTTTCGGGGCATTCTAGTGTTCAATAATCTTTCACCTCCATACCACGAACGGCACATACCATTCTACTCTCTCGGTTCAAGAGTATTGAACAGGGGCAGCTGTCATACCCCAAAATTTGCCCGTTGATATTACAAAGCATTTTTCAAGACCCTCTGACTTGTTCTGCAAGGCACTGATATCAAATGGACAAAAGCCCACTCACAACAGGCCCAATCCACAGGCGGCCCAAAATAACTGGCTCGCTAGGCGAGCAGCTCCTTCGCCTAGCGAACATTGCCTCATGCCACTCGCCCAGCGAAGAGTTGGACCCAAGAAAAAGCCCAGACCTAGTTTGCTCGCTAGGCGAGCAATTCCTTCGCCTAGCGAAGCTCGCGAAAGTTTGAAGTTTTGGACCTCATTCTAAGCCCATTAGGTCACCACTACCACTACTATAAATACCTACTCCTCTGCCACGAAAAAGACGGACAGACGGAGAGAGACGGACTCACTCACCCGGAGACACTCACACAGAGATCCCGAGAAAACCCTAGCACCGAAACCCTGCTGGTCCAAAGAGTTCAGAAGGCGGAAACCCTGAAGGCCGCTTACCCGCTCCGAAGCTACCGTCGCCCAACTCAATCCGGCTCGCCAATTCAAGGTTGCAACTCGATTTGCAAACAGGTTTGCATCACTATTATCGCTTTAGTTTCTTACTTGGCATATGATTTAGGATTCTTAATCGGCATGTGATCATCACTTTAGGTTCTTATTTTGCATGTGGTACCGCTTTAGTGTCTTAATTTGCATGTGATGTCGTTTTGTGCTCTCATTTGGCATATGGTACCACTTCATGTTCTTACTTTGTGGAGGATATTATAATTGAATTCATAAACATTTTGAAGTTTTGCATGAGAATTTAAATGTGCTTGAATATTGTGAAACTGAACCATATAATTATGTGTTGGATGCCATAAGCCATGCTGCAGGTTGAGGTCATAATGTTCTCAAATTTCAAACCCGTGGCCGCTCGCTAGCTCATCGCTAGGCGAGCCCGCAGCGAGCCTTCGCTGAGCCTTCGCTAGGCGAAGCAGAGGCGACCGGACCAGGGGCTGCTTTGCCTTTTTGCTGCCCATTTCATGTTTACCTGATGATGATTCTGCATTATTTGGCTTAAATTTCTGACTGTTATAAGATTACTTACTTCTCAATAGTAAGGACAGTTTTACCCTCATAAGGATAGGAAATGCCCATAACGACCTCAGGAAGGTATAACTCTCAATTACTGGATCATAACCTAAAACATTTTCCACCCCTCACACTTTACACTTTACAAATCCTAGAAAATCACCACTTGGTATACATTCATACTAGAATCATTACCAAGTTACATTTTTCTAAACCGTTTTCAAAATCAAACGAGATAAATACTTTGTATACATTCATACGAGAATCATTACAAAGTTAAACTCTCTTTTCGAGACATTTTTTAAGCAATTCACCGACACTTTTCAGACAAAAATATAAGTGATCCAGTAATTAAGAGCCCATGGATAACCATGGATACAAAGGGTGCTAACACCTTCCCTTTGTATAATGTACCTCCCGAACCCAAAATCTATTGAGGTCTTTCCTGTTCTTTTCCACCTTTCCTTATTGGATAAAAGAAAAGTCGGTGGCGACTCTTGCTAACCGCGACATTGCGATTACAAATCCAATAAAGTCCAGTTCACCGTATGACACGAACGTATTCCCATTTTTTGTGACAATACAAGTGCCATTAATCTTACCAAAAATCCTGTGTTGCATTCTCGCACCAAACATATCGAAATTCGACACCACTTTCTTCGGGACCATGTAGAGAAAGGTGATGTTGTATTTCAACATGTTGACACTAAAAACCAACTAGCGGACATTTTCACAAAACCGCTAGCTACTGAGCCTTTCTTTCATATTCGCCGAGAACTTGGTATTCTCGACATTTCGGAACGGGCATTATAAATTGTTGGCTTTATCTTATTTCATTTAAGACTATAATCTTGTACTTCTAACAAGTTGATGTTGTTGCAAGCACAAGTTTATTGTTCATCAAGTTACTCCGGCATCGAGGTGATATTGTTCCTTTACCCTTCTCTCTCTCCCAAACTTCATGGCTAAATAGTGGTATTACATGATAATATTGTACATATATATGTATCTTTTCTTATGTCATATCTGTTTGGATGTTTAAATGTTGTGTGGCATCCTATTTATGCATCAAACATGTGAGCATATGTGCATAATAGTGAAAATTGAAAATTTTGCCTCTATGAGTCGACCATAACAGGGCAATGGTCGACGCACACTTCAAAAATTTCCTTTTTTTTAAAATTCAAACAGTATGCGTCGACGCATACAGAGGGTATGGTCGACGCATCGCACGAAAACTCAGTTTTTCTCTGCAGAAATCTTTCAAACTTCCCATGCATTTACATTCAAATTCCCATTAAGTGTGCATTTACATTTCAAACTTCCCACTACATTGTGAGTTGCATCTACCTAGTGCATATTGTCTCTCGGCCTCTCCTCTTACCAAAAACCCTAAATCCTCATCTATAAAAAGGGCAAACCTCCTTCTTGCAAATCATTCTTATTGTGTGTTGCTGACAAAATAACGGATGGTTGTTTCCGTCGAGGACGAGGTCATTAGGACATAAAAATGCATATGCATCTGTAATTTTTTGTTGTTTGACTGAATTAATTTTCTATTGTGCTCGTTTGTGCAAATCAAATTTAATGTTATCTTCTTTTAATTTGTTCAGTAATAATATTTGGTGTGATATTGTTACATGATTCCCTATCTCCTGTTGTATTTCATGTTACGTTGAATAATCGTTCCTTTTCTCTTTTTGATGTTGTCAAAGGGGGAGAAGAGCATGTATACCAAAGCCAATACCAAAGCCAAGCAGCCAAAATACTCACAACAATTAACAGTTGGTTTTGCAGATAGCCTTAGATTACAAAAGAAAGGGGGAGTGTGCATAATGTGTGTAAATATTGCATGTTATTTTTCTCTTTGGTTTTACACAGGTTGTCATCATCAAAAAGGGGGAGTATGTAAGGGCAAATTGTCATACAACATACGATCATAGGTTTCGATGATGACAAATGACCACCATGGATGAATCGGCATTGTCGATTCCACCTCTACAAAACAAATGCAACATATCACCTATCATATCCTTTTCTATGCTCATCTAAACTGCTATATTTCATACAACATATGTGGATAAAATATGGTCATGACAAAATGCATGAAAACCACAAAAATATGAATTTTTGCAGATTTGCAGGGTTTGAGTCGACCGCAAGGGTCAGCGCATGAACCACGGGTCAGCGCATAACATAGACCAGTTGGTCACTGGTCAGCGCATGGAGGCTTGAGTCGACCACAGGTCGGCGCATAATATAGTGCAGTTGATCACGGGTCAGCGCATGGAGGCTTGAGTCGACCACAAGTCGGCGCATAACATAGTGCAGTTGGTCACGGGTCAGCGCATGGAGACTTGAGTCGACCACAGGGTCGGCGCATGAAACTTTCATTTTCCCACGGGTCAGCGCACGCCGACCTATGGTCGACGCATACTGAAGCATTCTTCAGTCTGTCCAAAAATTGCAGGCCATGCATCGACGCATAGACCTGCTATGGTCGACCGCTCGTGCGCAAATTCAGTTTTTGAGTATTTTCCACTCTGTTTGAAAAGCTGTTAATTTTGTTTGGTAAGTTGGTTACTATATATAGAAGGTTAGTTACTTGTATCAACTAACATTTATCAAATTGATTTCAAGTGTTCAAAGAAACAAGAAAAAGTGAAATAGGTGTCCAAGATTCATCATCTTCATCTTCAACATCTCACAACACATCAACTACACACAACCATTTTTGAAGTGCTTTGTGATTGGTTAAAGGTGATAAGGTTCGAAGCCGAGATTGGAGAATCTGGTTCGGGTTGAAGCTTGTGACAGGTTTTTTCTTGAATAAAACCGTTGGGGTTTTGTCCTCCAAGACTGGTTTGTGTTTGGGGGGTTTTTGGACGATTTCTTCATCAAGTTTCAGCTGAGCGAAGGTGATTGAAAAGAGGAAGTCTTTGTCAATCTAGTAGCAGATTCAGTGAAATTGAAGGGAAGATTTCGGGTTCGAATTGTTGTAGTTGAGATCAGCCGGGCCGAGGGTTTGAAGAACTGAGGGTTATTCAACAAAGGGGCTGGAATCAGAGGTCTATCAACAATAATCGAAGGGCTTGATTCATCTTGAATCAAGGAATAAGGAGTGGAAGCAACATTCAACGGCTTGCGAGTTCTGTTGTATATTTGCTTTGCAATCCTTGTATAAACGATTAAATTCAACAGGTGATATCTATTAAATCATCTCAATTCTAGTTTTAGAATTGAGGGCAGACGTACCCCGAAGCGAGGACGACGGGGGAACTGCCTCATCAAATCCTTGCCTTCTTTAATTTTTTGCATAATTGTTTTTAGCTTAAAAAATTAAGTGATTTTAGTATAAGCACTTTTGTCAAACCTTGATATTAATTGAGTAAGAGGTTAAAACTCTATTTTTGAATCCAAGGTACAATAGAATCTTGTACTAGATTAATTGGAATCACTTACTCAAGATAAATATCACTTAGAGTGTTTTTACACACCAAGTGTTTGATAATTTGCCTAAACCAAAATTATCTTAGTTGTATATCTAGTTTGGTTTGCTCTTTGAATCATTGGTTTTAGGAATCCTAGTAAGTGAAACAAATCATTGATTGTGTGACTAGTGTAGTGATTCTTATTCCTCATTGTCACTAATCCATAGGCTTGACGCATATCCGGTTTTCCAATAACGGTTCGTTTTAGACTCTATTTTCCTCGGCCGCTTCCGCACTTAAAACAAATTTTCAAAACCAATTTTTAATTGGTAGCGCCGACTCAAATTTAAATTGGGATCTATTCAACCCCCCCATCTAGATCCGTGCTATAGTCTAACAGATACTTTCTTTTCTACCTCTTCGACGGCCTCCCTTCCGGGTGGTGTCAGTGGATATTTCTCAATCACTACTCTTTTCTCACCAAAACTCTCCTCATTATTACTCTTCTAAGTACTTTCAAGATATTTTTCATTACTCGTTGTTACAACATCTTCGTGTTTCTCAGGGAAGGGTCCTAGAGGCGTTTGTGAAAGCAGGGAAATTTGAGTCTCCAATGCTTCATTGTGAGTCACGAGGGACTCGACCACATTATTTAGTTGTATAAGGGTTTCATTAGTATGAAGACTTTATTTTATAAACTCCTCATTTTGGAGAATTTGTGTCGCCACAAAGTGCTCCATCATGGATTCCAGCCTATAGAGAGTTTGCGTTGCAATAAAATCCTCCATTAATATTTCGAGGTCGGATTTATGGGAATCTTGCGGTTCCTCATAATACTGAAAGTGGTGATTATAGAGAAAAATGGGGTGACCCATCCATCTAGGGTTATAGTAATTGGAATAAGAGTGCCTTAGTCTATATGGTGTAACAAATGGAGTTACGATGTTGACTAAAAATCTCCGACAACGGCGCCAAAAACTTGATGCGGTTTAACTGCAAGTGCACAGATATATCGCGGTAGTAATAAAAGATATCGATCCTGTAGAGACTTTGTAGTCAACTAAGCCGCTATCCACTATTTCTATGTAACTCTAAGTCTAACTAAAAATGGATTTTCGAAAGAAAGTTTAAAAATAGTTAGATTTGAAAGATTGAAAAAAACGAGGCCAAAATATGATTTCCTATGTACCATGGGACTCATATGAGTTGCGGCACTTTGTTTTGGTTAAAAATATTTTTGGAGAAATAATTAGTTTAAAAACACTAGTCTCACATCATCGTGTTGTTGACCTGTGTTATATTTTGAAATTGTAAATGTCATGATGTCGCTCCACACGTATAATTTCGAAATAATTTTTGAAAGCTACTAAGTCCTAATTAATGTCTAAAGCGTTGTCACTGTATTTAAAAATTAAAGGTCTGATTTTTATTGATTGGGTACTGGTCTCACACTGTTGCGTTGTTGATCAGTACCTGAGTGTTTTAAAATCGCAAATGAATAAAATAGATTAGACATCAGTCTTACACTGTCGCAGTGTTGACTGGTACCTGAACAATTTGAAATTACAGATGCAAAAAATTTATCGGATACTGGTCTCACACAGTCGTGCTGTTAATCAGTAGCTAAATGTTTTCATTGTCATGCAAAACATTTTGAATGTTTAAATCTTAAAAATAAGAACCAGAAAAATAATTCAAGACTAAAATTGGTGCCAAACAAATCATCGAGTCCCGTCGGAACGACGGTCATCACATCCCGGACTCTAGAAATTTAGCCGGACATGGATTCAGAAATAAATAAGCAATTATAGGTTTTCAAATTAAACAAAGACATAGTAAATAGTTTAAAATAATTCAAAGCAATGGTTGCCGATGAATTTAAAGGAGAGCAACAAAAACTCAGAACAATAACAACAATGACAAAATTTATAAAGCGGATGTAAATGGCGGAAAGTAAACGTTGCATAATTATAAAGGCGGAAAAATAAATTGCAATAACTTAAATAAACCTGAAAATAAACTGAAAAGTAAAACTGAATTGAATAACTTCGAATGATGCCAAGATTGTTTGATCCAAGCGTTATACAATGAATGCCTAAAAACACTAAGGTGTGGTAGTTCCTCTATCTGAGAAAGCTACTACTTTACAAAAGTGATTTCTGCTTAAAACTGAAACTCTCTAAACATTGTACCGAACTTTGATCAACAAAACTTCCCCACCTTAAAAAGTACTTACCATTTGCAATATATAGTGATACAATGCTGAAAAATTGATGCCAAGAGAATGGAAATGGTGGGAGAAAAAATAGGAAGAGTGGGGATGAACCAAGTCAATAATTATTGTTGTTTTTCAGGTTTCGAACTGCATGGCGTTCTCAATGATGTGTGGTGGTCTCCACCAGTGTAATATTTAAGATTGTGGTTGGTTGATTGGCGTGGCGGGCGCCATGGCCTCTATGGTGGGCATCATGATCCTTTGACTTCGTCTTCTCACTCTTTACTGACTCATTTATGGGTCCCATGTCATCCTAGTCACGACAAGCATCATGAGGAATGCCATGAAGGTCTCCACAAGTGTATTTTCGCCTATTTTCTCTATTTTTCTCCGTTTTTGTCCGGTTTCTCCTTATATCGACTCCTACCTGCAAAGCACCTGAAACAAGTACAAAGTACCAGCATAACACTACAAAATGCAATAAAGTGACACTAAAACATGTGCAAATTAATTCAAAATACACCATATATTTTAGTGTTATCAATTAGGCTTAGTCAATGCATTAATTCATAAGCAACAAATCATAAATTCCTATTCCCAGTTCATTATAAAGTTGAACAACCTGTCTAGTTCAAATAATTAGACTAACAGTCAGAAATCCCTAGTTATCTAGATAAGTTCTTACCATCGTAAGTGTCATACCCCAAAATTTGCCCATTAATATTTCAAGACATTTTTCAGGGGCATTCCGACTCATTTTATGGCACTGATCTTAAAGGGACAAAGGCCCAGCTCACGAATGGCCCAATCCAGAAAATGGCCCAAACTGGCCTGTTCGCTACACGCTCGCCTAGCGAACGTTACGTTCGCTACACGCTCGCCTAGCGAACGTTCGCTACACGCTCGCCTAGCGAAGCAAACGTTCGCTACCAGCTCGCCTAGCGAGGCTGACAGACAACAAAAATTTCGGGCTTCGTTCTGAGCCCATTAGGTCATGAAAAAGGGCATTATAAATACCAGCACTTCAGTAATGAAAGAGAGAACGAAAAACAGAGGAAGACGGACGGAAACCCTGGCACGGAAACCCTGGAGGCTACTTTAGAGAGTTCCGAGTGAAGAAACCCTGAAGGCCGCTTCCCCGCCCCGAAGCTACCGCCGCCCAACTCAATCCGGCTCGCCAATTCAAGGTTGCAATTCGATTGCAAACAGGTTTGCATTACTATTATCGCTTTATTTTCTTAATTTGCATGTGATACCGCTTTATGTTCTTAACTTGCATGTGATATTATAATTGAATTCATAAACATATTTGAGGTTTTGCATGTGAATTTAAGTGTGCCTGAATATTGTGAATGCTGAACCGTATAATTATGTGTTGGATGCCATAAGCCATGCCGCAGGTTGAAGTCATACTGTTCTGAAATTCAAAACCCGCAGCCGCTCGCTAGCACATCGCTAAGCGAGCATGTAGCGAGTATTCGCTAGACCCTCGCTAGGCGAGGCAGAGGCGAACGGGACAGTCGCTAATATTTTGTTTGTTATGTCCTATGCGTATCTGATCTATTCTATGTTAATTATGCACTGTTTTGCCTGACATTCATGCTGCTGTATTTTCTTTTGCGGTGTAATCTTCGATTACACCCCGATTTGGTATTCTAACCCGTTTGCTGAATTTTGCCAAGGTTCACATGTCCCAGGAAAAGATTGTCGTTAGGTCTTCCACTTTATTTGTGGGATACCCTTGTGGAGAATCACCCTAAATTACTTAATTAATTTTAATGTGTTAATTTTAATGTATTAATTTTAATGTATTAATTTTAATGTATTGATTTTAATGTGGAGGCTCATCCTAATTACCTAATTAATTGTAAAACTTTGCCTTTAAATAAGTGATCTTGGACCTCTCTTGGTTACCCCACGATTTCGGTATTACGGTATAACGGTCATGTCCCGCGAATGTAGGGATACACTTAGCAATGGCCCTTCGATTAAATCATCATAAAATAAATCATGGTCCCTCGGA
Organism: Lathyrus oleraceus; assembly: GCF_024323335.1. Lineage (NCBI taxonomy): Eukaryota > Viridiplantae > Streptophyta > Magnoliopsida > Fabales > Fabaceae > Lathyrus > Lathyrus oleraceus. The sequence goes on from NC_066581.1 coordinate 41,781,037, forward strand.
TGTTGCCTTCGAAAATACAATTTTGTCCCTCGATGACCCTTCGGTGTAGCCTACGGTTAAATGATGATCGTCCCTTCGAATGCTAAGGTATCCTTACAACTGTTGCCTTCAATGACCTATCGATGACCCTACGATGACCCTTAAACATCCAAAGGATAAAATTACTTACTTCTCAATAGTAAGGACAGTTTTACCCTCATAAGGATAGGAAATACCCATAACGACCTCAGGAAGGTATAACTCTCAATTACTGGATCATAACCTAAAACATTTTCCACCCCTCACACTTTACACTTTACAAATCCTAGAAAATCACCACTTGGTATACATTCATACTAGAATCATTACCGAGTCATATTTTTCTAAACAACTTTCAAAACTAAACGAGATAACCACTTTGTATACATTCATACAAGAATCATTACAAAGTTAAATTCTCTTTTCAAAACCTTTTCTAAACCGCTTTCAAAATTAAACGAGATAAATACTTTGTATACATTCATACGAGAATCATTACAAAGTTAAACTCTCTTTCAAACATTTTTAAGCAATTCACCGACACTTTTTCAGACAAAAATATAAGTGATCCAGCAATTAAGAGCCCATGGATAACCATGGATACAAAGGGTGCTAATACCTTCCCTTTGTATAATGTACCTCCCGAACCCAAAATCTATTGAGGTCTTTCCTGTTCTTTTTCACCTTTCCTTATTGGATAAAAGAAAAGTCGGTGGCGACTCTTGCTAACCGCGACATTGCGATAAAAAGCAAAACATCCCAAGTCAGTTCACCGTATGACAGAACTGGCGACTCTGCTGGGGACTCTACTTTAAAAAGAGAGGTTACCTTAAAAACAAGATCACTTATTCCAAATTGTCTGATTTACTTTTAAGGGATTGCTTGGGTATGTTTGAGTGAAAGATCCTACACCCGGATCTAATGTACCTTAGGTAAGTAGCAATAGATCATCGCGACTATCCGGCGTATACTGGAATGGTTAAAATGATGGCTACGGTTAATGTGACACTTTGGATGTCCTGATGTTCCTCATGTTTACTTGAGGAAAAATTTGGCATCTGCGTGGTGTCATCAAAGCATTAACCAGACCTTTAGAACCCTAATTGACTCATCCTAGCCATTAGAAAGTAGTGAGATAACTGACTTCGGTTCCGACTGGGGTTGGTTGAGACTCGATACTACACTCTTTGAGATTGGACTTTAGGGAAGCTTCGGTCAACCACTTGGTGTTGCACTGAAGTGGACTTAAAAGAAGGTCAATGATGGGAGATCCTTCTAGAACCCGGTTACTATTCTAGGACAGGTTGAACCAACTAAACTTCAGTGGGGAGGGTACTTACCTATGGAACTCATGCAAGCCTTAAAACCTAGGAATGATGGTTGTGTGACTTGCTTGTGCTTGTTATTTATTTAACCTCATAACATCATAACATCATAACATCATGACATCATAACATTGAACTAACCATTTCAAGGACTTAGGGGTTTAACTTTGCTCTGTTTTGTATGAAAAAAAAAACAAAAAAAAAACAAAAAAAAAAAAACAAAAAAAAAGTTTCCCTTTTCGGTAGTTTATGCAAAGTTAAATTCCAAAAGGCCTTGAAAACATTTCATGCATTGCATAGCATAACATAGCATAACAGGTACTCTAAAGGGATCAGTGTTCTCACGGTTTTCCTCCACACAGAAAAATGGACCTCGAACAAACTGTCAAGGATCTCCATGCTCAGAATGCTCAACTCCAGGAGATGATCTTGAACTTATCCAGGGGGCAGGAGGAACTGAAAGCTCTCTTGCTCGAGAAAAAGAAAGACAAGAAAGCTGTGAGTTACATTAACCCGGGAAGAAGGCTTAAAGGACAGGCTGCGGGAATCAAAATCAGAATTCCGAAGGATCAAGAAGAGGAAACAGAGACAAATTCAGAAGATGAGAATGCTGATCCTTTCAACCCTGAGGATGACGATGAAGATTACGAGAATGAACAGTACTCTCCAAAAGATGGCAAGTACAAGTTGCTGGAAGAACGCATGCTAGCTATGGAAGGTCAGAAGGCGCCCGGTCTGGATTTTGAAAGTTTGGGTCTAGTCTCCGATGTGATCATTCCTCACAAATTCAAGGTCCCCGCTTTCACTCAGTATGATGGGGCATCTTGTCCTCAGATGCATCTGAGAGCTTACGTGAGAAAGATTCAGCCGTATACCACTAATAAGAAGCTCTGGATCCATTTCTTCCAAGAGAGTCTGTCTGGCACACAATTAGAGTGGTATTATCAGCTCGAGAGCTCTGACATCCACACATGGACTGATTTAGCAACTGCTTTCTATAAACAGTACCAGTATAATTCTGAACTAGCGCCTACTCGGCTACAGTTGCAGAATATGACTATGGGATCTAAAGAAAGTTTCAAAGAATATGCTCAAAAGTGGAGAGATTTGGTTGGCAGAGTCAAACCCCCTATGACTGATCGAGAATTAGTGGACATGTTCATGAGCACACTGACTGGCCCATTCTACAGCCATCTATTGAGGAGTTCCTCATTGGGTTTCACTGAACTTATATTAACAGGTGAACATGTTGAAAGTGGCATTCGAAGTGGGAAGATACAGGCGACTATCTTTGATCCTCCGGAGACTCCTAATGGCATCACTGCCCCTCTGCCTAATCATGACGAGACTGTCAATGCTGTGGAAGATACTGATAACGATTATGACTTGGATAGCTGGATTTTCCCAACAATTGGTGACGGACCCAATAATTGGAAGGCTGAAGACACTATCCCGATTTCCTTTAGTCAGGAGTAATTGTTATTGCTATTTTTTGTTTCAAAGCATTGTGTCTATACCCGGGGCATAATAGCTAATTTTTCAAGGGTTTTATCATTTCATAAGCATATTCATATTCAATAAATCAATGGACTTTTTGCATTCAAATATTGCGCTCTTTATCTTTCCTGTCATTTTTTTCAAAACAAGCTATGTTTTCTTGCACACACGCACGTAACAGTTTTCCGATCCATATCCACTCTGGATCCTGTTGATAATAGTTCTGCTACTGTTCATTATGACTTTGAAAATCCGATCTACCAAGCCGAGGATGGAAGCGAGGAAGATTGTGAAGTCCCTGGTGAACTTGTCAGACTGTTACTACAAGAAGAAAAGACCATACAGCCGCAGGAGGAATCAATTGAAATTGCAATGGGTACTGAAATAGACAAGAAAGAAGTCAGAGGTTTCTTGGGGCACTCGAATTACATTGCCCGATTCATCCCACATTTGACTGCTACCTGCAAACCCATCTTCAAATTACCAAAAAAGAAAAATCAATGACAAAATCAAGAAATATCTCCAAGAACCTCCAATTCTAATGCTACCAGTTGAAGGAAGACCTCTAATCATGTATTTGACCGTGTTAGAAAATTCAATAGGGTGTGCTGGGGCAACATGACGAGTCTGGTAGAAAAGAGCATGTCATACACTGCCTTAGCAAAAGGTACCGACTGTGAAACAAGATACTCACAGCTCGAGAAAGCTTACTGTGCTTTGGCTTAGGCTGCTCGCCGACTAAGACAGTATATGTTGAATCATACCACTTTATTGATTTCTAAGATGGATTCTATCAAATATCTACTTGAGAAACCTGCTGTCTCCTGAGAGAGTTATCACTGATAATGGTACTAAACTGAACTCTACACGCAGTTCAAAATAAAGCACCATAACTCTTCTCCGTACCGGCCAAAGACGAACGGCGCCGTGGAGGCTGCTAACAATATCAAGAATATAACAGTAACATACAAAGACCGGCAGGAGATGTTACCTTTTGCTCTTCATGGTTACCGCACTTCGACAGGGGCAACCCCTTTCTCTTTAGTCTATGGAATGGAAGCCGTTTTACCAGTGGAAGTTCAGATTCCCTCTCTAAGAATTGCGAAAGATGCAGGCTTAGATGAGGATGAATGGATTCAAACTCGACTCGATCAGATAAATCTGATTGATGAAAAGAGACTTGCGGCTGTTTGTCATAGGCAGATATATCAGAAGCGCATGATCCAGGCATTTAACAAAAAGGTCAAGAGACAGGTATATCAAATTGGCGACTTGGTGATCAAGCGTATCATTCGACCGCAGGGTGATCCCAGAGGTAAATGGACTCCCACATACGAAGGGTCATTTGTAGTTAAGAAGGTATTCTCTGGTGGAGCCATGATGCTTGCTACAATGGATGGCGAAGAGTTCCCGCATCCTGTGAACGCTGACATAGTTAAAAAAATACTACGCATAAAAGAGACCCGCTAGGTCGACGTACCTAGGCAAAAGTAAGGGCATCCCGGCGAACCAAAAGGGTTCGGGCAAAAAATTAGGGATAAACATATAAAGACATACACCCGGCAAGTCGAAAACCTGAAAAGGCGGCTTGAGCAAAAAAAGGGTATCCCGGTGGACTGAAAACCTGAAAAGGCGGTCCAGGCAAAAATTAGGGATTAAAGCGTATGACTATGCCCCGTTCTCTGTCTGCTTCAACCAAGTTCAAGGGACTGAACAAGCCAATCACTTTCATCCGACAGCAGGAGATGAGAGGCTTGAAGACATAATGACAGTAGTGGAATTAAAATCAACAGGACTTTTTCTGCATAGCTTTGTCTTCATTTCTTGACAATTTCCTCTTACTAGGATTTCTGTCTCCTTGTACACAAATTGCCTGTTTATAGGCCCTCTTTCTAAATCAATACAATTCTGTTTCAAAAAAAAAATGCTTTTGTTTTACTTTCTCTATTTTGTTTGCATAAATGTCCATTGATTTAACTTGAATTGATATATGCATTTGAATATGATCAATGTTTATCAAAATACATGCATGAAATAGCAATGGCAGTTACTAAAGGACTTCAGGATCGTGGATAAGATCTAACCATGCTTTCCGATGAATCCCGTTGCTAGTTCTATTCCCCAGCAAAGCCAGTCATTCCCAGAAGAGAGTGGCATTACTAGACAAATGGGTCATCTCTTCCACCCCCAGCCGGGCTTCTGTTGAACATTTCTACCATCAGACAGAAATCAAACATCCCCGGCTAAAAAGGGTCATCGATACCAGTATCCCCCAACCAGAAGATTGAGATTTATTTTCCCCAGTAGAGTCCTCAGGAAGAACTTTTCAGATGCATAATTCATTCATTACATCATTTCATAACATATACATGTATACAATGCTCTCATTCATTCCAGACGCATAATTCACTCATTACATCATTTCACAGCATACGCATGCATACAACATTTGCATCTCATGCATCATGACATGGCATGAAGCTAACTTTATTTTTCAGGTTAATCATCCTCCTGACACAGTCAAAACAAAGGTCCATTCAGACGGACATCCTCATCAATTACATTCAAAATTCAACTATAACCCTCAGACACTGCCTAGCATACGGTATATTCCGAGGTGTAGTCTAGCGTACGACTACTTTCTTCTTCAGATACATCTTTCAGATCTGCTCCATGTCAACATCCATTCTGACATCCTCCTAACGATGGCATCTATAAGCCCATCCCAAATATTCATTGCAAATACAGCATACACAAATACTATCAGATATGGCCTACCGTACGGTTCTTTCTGATTCAGCCCAACATATGACTCCTTCAACTCAGATACGATCTAGCGTACGATCCATTCTGACCTTCAACAACTCAGATACGATCTAGCGTACGATCCATTCTGACCTTCAACAACTCAGATACGATCTAGCGTACGATCCATTCTGACCTTCAACAACTCAGATACGATCTAGCGTACGATCCATTCTGACCTTCAACCACTCAAATACAGTCTAATGTACGACCAAGTTAGACCTTCAAATCTTCAAATACCACTCAAAGACAGTCTAATGTACGACCAAGTTAGACCTTCAAGTCAGATTCTGCAAAGATAGTCTAATGTACGACCAAGTTAGACCTTCAAGTCAGATTCTGCAAAGACAGTCTAATGTGCGACCAAGTTAGACCGTCAAGTCCTCGGACTCTGCCCAGATATAGTCTAATGTACGACCAAGTTAGACCAGATTCTGCTCAGTGACAGTCTAATGTACGACCAAGTTAGACCGTCAAGTCCTCGGATTCTGCTCAGATACAGTCTAATGTACGACCAAGTTAGACCAGATTCTGCTCAGTGACAGTCTAATGTGCGACCAAGTTAGACCGTCAAGTCCTCGGATTCTGCCCAGATACAGTCTAATGTACGACCAAGTTAGACCTTCAACCGCTCCGATACAGTCTAATGTACGACCAAGTTAGACCTTCAACCGCTCCGATACGGTTTAATGTACGACCAAGTTAGACCTTCATCTCCTCAGATGCTACCTAGTGTACGGTACATTTCTGAATTGTAGTCTAGCGTACGACTACCCCCTTTTCATCATCAGATCCAGCCTAACGGACGGCTGATTCTGCTCACATACAGTCTAATGTACGACCCAATTAGACCTTCAAGTCCTCAGGTGCTACCTAGTATGCGATCTAGTGTACGATCCATTCTGACCTCTCATCCCCAGGCACAGCCTAACGAACGGCTCATTCCGCAACTTGGATAAGATCTAGTGTACGATCCATTCTGATCTTTCCTCCCCAGCAAGGTCATCCGCCTAATGAACAACTCACTCTGGTATTCAGATACGGTCTAGCGTGTGATCCATTCTGATCCCTTATCCCCAGCAGCGTATAACACACTCTGACTCCCCAACGAAGTCGACAGCATAATGGATAACTCACTATACGGGCTAGCGTATGACCCGGTATGACATCCATGTTTTGCTTAAATGGTGGCGTTGTGAGCTAGAAAAGTTCAAAGCAAGATATAGTTGTTGATTCTACAACCGAGGCCGAATATATTGCTGCCTTAAGTGCAGCTGTCATACCCCAAAATTTGCCCATCAATAGTTCAAGACATTTTTCAGGGGCATTCCGACTCATTTTATGGCACTGATCTTAAAGGGACAAAGGCCCAGCTCACGAATGGCCCAATCCAGAAAATGGCCCAAACTGGCCTGTTCGCTACACGCTCGCCTAGCGAACGTTACGTTCGCTACACGTTCGCCTAGCGAACGTTCGCTACACGCTCGCCTAGGGAAGCAAACGTTCGCTACCAGCTCGCCTAGCGAAGCTGGCAGACAACAAAAAATTTCGGGCTTCGTTCTGAGCCCATTAGGTCATGAAAAAGGGCATTATAAATACCAGCACTTCAGTAATGAAAAGGGGACGAAAAACAGAGGAAGACGGACGGAAACCCTGGCACGGAAACCTTGGAGGCTACTTTAGAGAGTTCCGAGTGAAGAAACCCTGAAGGCCGCTTCCCCGCCCCGAAGCTACCGCCGCCCAACTCAATCCGGCTCGCCAATTCAAGGTTGCAATTCGATTGCAAACAGGTTTGCATTACTATTATCGTGTTATTTTCTTAATTTACATGTGATACCGCTTTATGTTCTTAACTTGCATGTGATAATATAATTGAATTCATAAACATATTTGAGGTTTTGCATGTGAATTTAAGTGTGCCTGGATATTGTGAATGCTGAACCATATAATTATGTGTTGGATGCCATAAGCCATGCCGCAGGTTGAAGTCATACTGTTCTGAAATTCAAAACCCGCAGCCGCTCGCTAGCACATCGCTAAGCGAGCACGCAGCGAGTGTTCGCTAGACCTTCGCTAGGCGAAGCAGAGGCGAACAAGGACAGCCGCCAATATTTTGTTTGTTATGTCTTATGCGTATCTGGTCGATTCTATGTTAATTATACACTGTTTTCTTGCTGCTGTTTTTCTTTTACGGTGTAATCCTCGATTGCACCCGGATTTGGTATGCTAACCCATTTGTTGAATTTTGCAAAGGTTCATATGTCCCAGAAAAAAGATCGCCGTTTAGGTCTTCCACTTTATTTGTGGGATACCCTTGGGGAGACTCACCCTAAATTGCTTAATTAATTTTAATGTGTTAATTTTAGTGTATTAATTTTAATGTATTAATTTTAATGTATTGATTTTAGTATGGACTTAATTACTTAATTGACTTTAAAATATGACCTTTAAATAAGTGATCTTGGACCTCTCTTTGCTGCCTTACGGTATTACGGTATAACGGTCATGTCCCGCGAATGTGGGGATACCCTTAGCAAAGACCCTTCGATTATATCATCATGTCCTTTTAAAATAAATCATAGTCCCTCGGATGTTGCCTTCGAATATATGATTTTGTCCCTCGATGACCCTTCGGTGTAGCCTACGGTTAAATGATGATCGTCCCTTCGAATGCTAAGGTATCCTTACAACTGTTGCCTTCAATGACCTATCAATGACCCTACGATGACCCTTAAACATCCAAAGGGTAAAATTACTTACTTCTCAATAGTAAGGACAGTTTTACCCTCATAAGGAAAGGAAATGCCCGGAAAGACCTCGGACAGGTATAACCCTTAATTGCTCATTCATAACCTAAAACACTTTTCACACCTCACACATTTCCAAACTATTTTCCTAAACTATTTTCAAAACTAAACGAGATAACCATTTTGTATACATTCATACAAGAATCATTACAAAGTTAAATTCTCCTTTTCAAAACATTTCCTATACATTTCTCAAACACTTTTTTTAACTAGAAAAACATAAATGATTGAGCAATTAAGAGCCCATGGATAACCATGGATACAAAGGGTGCTAACACCTTCCCTTTGTATAATGTACCTCCCGAACCTAAGAATCTAAATTAAGGTCTTTCCTGTTCTTTTCCACCTTTCCTTATTGGATAAAAGAAAAGTCGGTGGCGACTCTTGCTATCCGCGACATTGCGATAAAAAGCAAAATACCCCAAGTCAGTTCACCGTATGACAGCAGCAAAGGAAGTTGTTTGGATCAGAAGTTCCTTAGTGAACTTGGCATAGTTCCTGGCATTGTGGATCCCATTGGTCTCTATTGTGATAACAATGGTGCTATTGTACAAGCTAGGGAACCTAGATCTCACCAACGATCCAAACACATACTTAGGCGTTATCACCTCATTCGAGAGATAATAGATAGAGGAGATGTGAAAATATGTAGAGTACCTACACTTAACAATATTGCTGACCCACTGACAAAGCCTCTTGCGCACCAGAAGCATGGTGGCCATACTAGATCAATGGGCATTAGGGTTTTGTCCTCCAAGACTGGTTTGTGTTTGGGGGGTTTTTGGACGATTTCTTCATCAAGTTTCAGCTGAGCGAAGGTGATTGAAAAGAGGAAGTCTTTGTCAATCTAGTAGCAGATTCAGTGAAATTGAAGGGAAGATTTCGGGTTCGAATTGTTGTAGTTGAGATCAGCCGGGCCGAGGGTTTGAAGAACTGAGGGTTATTCAACAAAGGGGCTGGAATCAGAGGTCTATCAACAATAATCGAAGGGCTTGATTCATCTTGAATCAAGGAATAAGGAGTGGAAGCAACATTCAACGGCTTGCGAGTTCTGTTGTATATTTGCTTTGCAATCCTTGTATAAACGATTAAATTCAACAGGTGATATCTATTAAATCATCTCAATTCTAGTTTTAGAATTGAGGGCAGACGTACCCCGAAGCGAGGACGACGGGGGAACTGCCTCATCAAATCCTTGCCTTCTTTAATTTTTTGCATAATTGTTTTTAGCTTAAAAAATTAAGTGATTTTAGTATAAGCACTTTTGTCAAACCTTGATATTAATTGAGTAAGAGGTTAAAACTCTATTTTTGAATCCAAGGTACAATAGAATCTTGTACTAGATTAATTGGAATCACTTACTCAAGATAAATATCACTTAGAGTGTTTTTACACACCAAGTGTTTGATAATTTGCCTAAACCAAAATTATCTTAGTTGTATATCTAGTTTGGTTTGCTCTTTGAATCATTGGTTTTAGGAATCCTAGTAAGTGAAACAAATCATTGATTGTGTGACTAGTGTAGTGATTCTTATTCCTCATTGTCACTAATCCATAGGCTTGACGCATATCCGTTTTCCAATAACGGTTCGTTTTAGACTCTATTTTCCTCGGCCGCTTCCGCACTTAAAACAAATTTTCAAAACCAATTTTAATTGGTAGCGCCGACTCAAATTTTAATTGGGATCTATTCAACCCCCCCATCTAGATCCGTGCTATAGTCTAACAGATACTTTCTTTTCTACCTCTTCGACGGCCTCCCTTCCGGGTGGTGTCAGTGGATATTTCTCAATCACTACTCTTTTCTCACCAAAACTCTCCTCATTATTACTCTTCTAAGTACTTTCAAGATATTTTTCATTACTCGTTGTTACAACATCTTCGTGTTTCTCAGGGAAGGGTCCTAGAGGCGTTTGTGAAAGCAGGGAAATTTGAGTCTCCAATGCTTCATTGTGAGTCACGAGGGACTCGACCACATTATTTAGTTGTATAAGGGTTTCATTAGTATGAAGACTTTATTTTATAAACTCCTCATTTTGGAGAATTTGTGTCGCCACAAAGCGCTCCATCATGGATTCCAGCCTATAGAGAGTTTGCGTTGCAATAAAATCCTCCATTAATATTTCGAGGTCGGATTTATGGGAATCTTGCGGTTCCTCATAATACTGAAAGTGGTGATTATAGAGAAAAATGGGGTGACCCATCCATCTAGGGTTATAGTAATTGGAATAAGAGTGCCTTAGTCTATATGGTGTAACAAATGGAGTTACGATGTTGACTAAAAATCTCCGACAACGACGCCAAAAACTTGATGCGGTTTAACTGCAAGTGCACAGATATATCGCGGTAGTAATAAAAGATATCGATCCTGTAGAGACTTTGTAGTCAACTAAGCCGCTATCCACTATTTCTATGTAACTCTAAGTCTAACTAAAAATGGATTTTCGAAAGAAAGTTTAAAAATAGTTAGATTTGAAAGATTGAAAAAAACGAGGCCAAAATATGATTTCCTATGTACCATGGGACTCATATGAGTTGCGGCACTTTGTTTTGGTTAAAATATTTTTTGGAGAAATAATTAGTTTAAAAACACTAGTCTCACATCATCGTGTTGTTGACCTGTGTTATATTTTGAAATTGTAAATGTCATGATGTCGCTCCACACGTATAATTTCGAAATAATTTTTGAAAGCTACTAAGTCCTAATTAATGTCTAAAGCGTTGTCACTGTATTTAAAAATTAAAGGTCTGATTTTTATTGATTGGGTACTGGTCTCACACTGTTGCGTTGTTGATCAGTACCTGAGTGTTTTAAAATCGCAAATGAATAAAATAGATTAGACATCAGTCTTACACTGTCGCAGTGTTGACTGGTACCTGAACAATTTGAAATTACAGATGCAAAAAATTTATCGGATACTGGTCTCACACAGTCGTGCTGTTAATCAGTAGCTAAATGTTTTCATTGTCATGCAAAACATTTTGAATGTTTAAATCTTAAAAATAAGAACCAGAAAAATAATTCAAGACTAAAATTGGTGCCAAACAAATCATCGAGTCCCGTCGGAACGACGGTCATCACATCCCGGACTCTAGAAATTTAGCCGGACATGGATTCAGAAATAAATAAGCAATTATAGGTTTTCAAATTAAACAAAGACATAGTAAATAGTTTAAAATAATTCAAAGCAATGGTTGCCGATGAATTTAAAGGAGAGCAACAAAAACTCAGAACAATAACAACAATGACAAAATTTATAAAGCGGATGTAAATGGCGGAAAGTAAACGTTGCATAATTATAAAGGCGGAAAAATAAATTGCAATAACTTAAATAAACCTGAAAATAAACTGAAAAGTAAAACTGAATTGAATAACTTCGAATGATGCCAAGATTGTTTGATCCAAGCGTTATACAATGAATGCCTAAAAACACTAAGGTGTGGTAGTTCCTCTATCTGAGAAAGCTACTACTTTACAAAAGTGATTTCTGCTTAAAACTGAAACTCTCTAAACATTGTACCGAACTTTGATCAACAAAACTTCCCCACCTTAAAAAGTACTTACCATTTGCAATATATAGTGATACAATGCTGAAAAATTGATGCCAAGAGAATGGAAATGGTGGGAGAAAAAATAGGAAGAGTGGGGATGAACCAAGTCAATAATTATTGTTGTTTTTCAGGTTTCGAACTGCATGGCGTTCTCAATGATGTGTGGTGGTCTCCACCAGTGTAATATTTAAGATTGTGGTTGGTTGATTGGCGTGGCGGGCGCCATGGCCTCTATGGTGGGCATCATGATCCTTTGACTTCGTCTTCTCACTCTTTACTGACTCATTTATGGGTCCCATGTCATCCTAGTCACGACAAGCATCATGAGGAATGCCATGAAGGTCTCCACAAGTGTATTTTCGCCTATTTTCTCTATTTTTCTCCGTTTTTGTCCGGTTTCTCCTTATATCGACTCCTACCTGCAAAGCACCTGAAACAAGTACAAAGTACCAGCATAACACTACAAAATGCAATAAAGTGACACTAAAACATGTGCAAATTAATTCAAAATACACCATATATTTTAGTGTTATCAATTAGGCTTAGTCAATGCATTAATTCATAAGCAACAAATCATAAATTCCTATTCCCAGTTCATTATAAAGTTGAACAACCTGTCTAGTTCAAATAATTAGACTAACAGTCAGAAATCCCTAGTTATCTAGATAAGTTCTTACCATCGTAAGTGTCATACCCCAAAATTTGCCCATTAATATTTCAAGACATTTTTCAGGGGCATTCCGACTCATTTTATGGCACTGATCTTAAAGGGACAAAGGCCCAGCTCACGAATGGCCCAATCCAGAAAATGGCCCAAACTGGCCTGTTCGCTACACGCTCGCCTAGCGAACGTTACGTTCGCTACACGCTCGCCTAGCGAACGTTCGCTACACGCTCGCCTAGCGAAGCAAACGTTCGCTACCAGCTCGCCTAGCGAGGCTGACAGACAACAAAAAATTTCGGGCTTCGTTCTGAGCCCATTAGGTCATGAAAAAGGGCATTATAAATACCAGCACTTCAGTAATGAAAGAGAGAACGAAAAACAGAGGAAGACGGACGGAAACCCTGGCACGGAAACCCTGGAGGCTACTTTAGAGAGTTCCGAGTGAAGAAACCCTGAAGGCCGCTTCCCCGCCCCGAAGCTACCGCCGCCCAACTCAATCCGGCTCGCCAATTCAAGGTTGCAATTCGATTGCAAACAGGTTTGCATTACTATTATCGCTTTATTTTCTTAATTTGCATGTGATACCGCTTTATGTTCTTAACTTGCATGTGATATTATAATTGAATTCATAAACATATTTGAGGTTTTGCATGTGAATTTAAGTGTGCCTGAATATTGTGAATGCTGAACCGTATAATTATGTGTTGGATGCCATAAGCCATGCCGCAGGTTGAAGTCATACTGTTCTGAAATTCAAAACCCGCAGCCGCTCGCTAGCACATCGCTAAGCGAGCATGTAGCGAGTATTCGCTAGGCCCTCGCTAGGCGAGGCAGAGGCGAACGGGACAGTCGCTAATATTTTGTTTGTTATGTCCTATGCGTATCTGATCTATTCTATGTTAATTATGCACTGTTTTGCCTGACATTCATGCTGCTGTATTTTCTTTTGCGGTGTAATCTTCGATTACACCTCGATTTGGTATTCTAACCCGTTTGCTGAATTTTGCCAAGGTTCACATGTCCCAGGAAAAGATTGCCGTTAGGTCTTCCACTTTATTTGTGGGATACCCTTGTGGAGAATCACCCTAAATTACTTAATTAATTTTAATGTGTTAATTTTAATGTATTAATTTTAATGTATTAATTTTAATGTATTGATTTTAATGTGGAGGCTCATCCTAATTACCTAATTAATTGTAAAACTTTGCCTTTAAATAAGTGATCTTGGACCTCTCTTGGTTACCCCACGATTTCGGTATTACGGTATAACGGTCATGTCCCGCGAATGTAGGGATACACTTAGCAATGGCCCTTCGATTAAATCATCATAAAATAAATCATGGTCCCTCGGATGTTGCCTTCGAAAATACAATTTTGTCCCTCGATGACCCTTCGGTGTAGCCTACGGTTAAATGATGATCGTCCCTTCGAATGCTAAGGTATCCTTACAACTGTTGCCTTCAATGACCTATCGATGACCCTACGATGACCCTTAAACATCCAAAGGATAAAATTACTTACTTCTCAATAGTAAGGACAGTTTTACCCTCATAAGGATAGGAAATACCCATAACGACCTCAGGAAGGTATAACTCTCAATTACTGGATCATAACCTAAAACATTTTCCACCCCTCACACTTTACACTTTACAAATCCTAGAAAATCACCACTTGGTATACATTCATACTAGAATCATTACCGAGTCATATTTTTCTAAACAACTTTCAAAACTAAACGAGATAACCACTTTGTATACATTCATACAAGAATCATTACAAAGTTAAATTCTCTTTTCAAAACCTTTTCTAAACCGCTTTCAAAATTAAACGAGATAAATACTTTGTATACATTCATACGAGAATCATTACAAAGTTAAACTCTCTTTCAAACATTTTTAAGCAATTCACCGACACTTTTTCAGACAAAAATATAAGTGATCCAGCAATTAAGAGCCCATGGATAACCATGGATACAAAGGGTGCTAATACCTTCCCTTTGTATAATGTACCTCCCGAACCCAAAATCTATTGAGGTCTTTCCTGTTCTTTTCCACCTTTCCTTATTGGATAAAAGAAAAGTCGGTGGCGACTCTTGCTAACCGCGACATTGCGATAAAAAGCAAAACACCCCAAGTCAGTTCACCGTATGACAGTAAGCGACAAAAATAATTAAGCACAAGGGTAATTTAAATAAGATAATAACATTGAAAGTACTCGACAAATCTCAAACAAACATATGATCTAATGGGGTAAAAATAAGGTTCATCTCAAAAAGCCATAATCTAGAGAAACTTAGTTGTTGATTGATAAGATAATACATACCATGGATGGAGAAGTATTCATCATCAAAATCTATGGAAGAATTGCTCTCCAATAACTTTAATGTGCTCCAAAATTGCTCCTTGAATGACCCTAGCCGTCACTTTCTTCTTAGAATTCAGAACTCTTGAAAAAATAGCCAAATTGCATATAAATAGAAAAAAAAATGTGTCAGGCTGAAAAAGCATTATTGTGTTGCGATAGATCATCATTGCACCATAATGAAAGCCTTATCGTATTGTGATGGGTTGCATCGTGCGCGAGAAATCCAGTGGCAAAATCACCTTTTTTCATCATTTCTCTTTAAATTTTGTACTAAGTCTTTGTGTATTCCTTATATTGAGTTTTTGCTTAAATTTTCACACTTTAACATGGTTTTTGATAATTCTTCTTCCGAATTTACCCGAATTTCTTCATAAAAATCACGCAATAACGACTGTCATCACTTACTATACTGTGAGGCATTTGCAAGACTTTGCCTCGACCTAAAAGACTTGAAGCCCTTTAGAGGATCGTTGGTAGGATTCTATGGAGAACATGTACATGTAAAGGGATATATCACCTTGAGGACAACTTTTGGAGAAGAAGATCATGCTAAAGAGATCAAGGTTAGGTATTTGGTTATTGATACCCTTCTTCTCGTATAATATGATTATAGGTTGACCGACCTTTAATCAGTTGTGCGTCATCTTATCCACTTTGTATTTATGAATGAAACACCCACTCACCAATAGGCGAGTGAGAGTTATATAAGGAGATAAACATATCTCCATAAAGTGTTACATATAAAGCCTCAAGTTGAAGAGGATTCACACTTCAAGTGAAAGAAAGTAGGATGAGTTCATGAATAAAGCCACCAGAGGAATTTTACAGGGGCGAGGTGACTTCCTATCCAAAATCTGAAGAGATCGGAGGCTGAAGGTACATAAGGGATCCTCTTTGGATACATCGATATAATAATAATTTATTTTTATTTATTATTGTTTGATTATTTCATTAGCAATTTTTATAGGCGAGTATCACATCTCTGTCGATTGTAAATAACAGGTTATTTTATGGGGTGAACTATTTTCCCTCTGCACTTTTGCATAGATAATTGGTTTTTAATGAGACACATCACTTCTATTATTTTAGAATTGTTTGTATATTCTTTCCGTTGCTGGAAATCTAAGAGCTCAAGGGAAGATCTCCCATAGAAGCGATCAATTAGCTGGATCCTCAAGTAGGATCCTTGCCGCTCATAAAGGCGATCAATTCGATGGATCCTCAAGTGGGATATTTTTCACCCATAAAGGAGATCAATTCGTTAGATCCTCAAGTGGGATCCTTGCCTCCCATAGAGGCGGCCAATTTGTCGGATCCTCAAGTGAGTTCCTTTCCGCCCATAGAGGCGATCAATTTGTTGGATCCTCAAGTTGGATTCTTGCTGCTCATATAGGCGATCAATTTGCTAGATCCTTAAGTGGGATCCTTGCCAATAGAGGTGATCAATTTCCCATATCCTCAAGTGGGATCTTTGCCGCCCATATAGGCGTTTAATTTGCTAGATCCTCAAGTGAGATCCTTACTACCCATAGAGATAATCAATTCGCTTGATCCTCGAGTGGAATCCTTACCGCCCATAGAGGTGATCAATTTATTGGATCCTCAAGTGGGATCCTTATCGCCCATAGAGGCGATCAATTTGCTGGATCCTCAAGTGAAATCCTTGTCGCATATAAAGGCGATCAGTTTGTTGGATCCACAAGTGGGATCCTTGTTGCCCATAGAGGGGATTCTTCATTGGATCCTCAAGTGAGATCCTTTCGCCCATAGAGGCGATCATTTCATCAGATCCTCAAATGGGATCCTCGTCGCACACAAAGCCGATAAATTAGTTGGATCCTCAAGTGGGATCTTTGTCGCCCATAAACATGATCAATTTGTTGGATCCTCATGTGGGATCCTTGCCACCTTTATAGGCGACCATAACGTCCAAAAAATAAACTCTTTTCAAAACCACTTGCAAATAATCAAATTATTACAAAAGGGGCATTGAGGACAAACACCCATAATTAAGAACTAAAGGGTTAAAATCACACATGATTAAGGGTGTTCATGGGTGCGGGTAGACCCGCGAACCTGCCTACCCAAACCGAACCAACCCATTAATTACCCAGACGCATTCATTTACGGGTATATCTGACTCAACCTGTAATAACCCGTATATATTTGATTCGGGTATTGGGTTTTAGTTTCTAAACCCGTGAGCCCGTTGACTCAATCCATTGACATGACATAATTAATTATTATTATTATTATTATTATTATTAAATAATTCATAAAGGTATGTAAGTGTAAGTTGTAATGTAACGTACGGGTTTGCAACTTAATAGAGTATATATTATATTAAAAACTAAAAGTAGAGTATATATATTATTTAACTTTAAAAATTCTACTTTTGAAACTAATATAGTACTTTTGAAATACTAATATATATACTCTATAAGTATCCTAATTAAGTACAGCATATATATTATTTAACGTTAAAAATTCTACTTTTGAAGTTAATTATATATACCTTAATTAAATACTTTTGAATCTAATTAAGTACTTTTAAAACTAAAAAATATACTTTTGAAATTAATTAAGTATAGTATATATATTATATTAAAATGGGCAAAATTATACTTTATTTATTTATTTATTAATTAAAGTTTGAAAACTAATTAAGTATATATTATAAACTAAACTAAAGACCATAACATTTAACCCTAATTTTTTATTACGGCAAATCTCAAACCCTCACCACTTCTTTCTGTTGTTGTTAAACCTTTCATCACTGTTGTTGAAACCTTTTACAACTGTTGTTGCTGGATTTTCTGTTGTTGCTAAATCTTTCACTGCTGTTGCTGAAACCTTTTACAACTGTTGTTGTTGGATCTTTTTATTATTGTTGTTGCTGAAACCTTTAACTACTGTTGCTGAAATCTTTAACTGTTGTTGCTGGATTTTTTGTTGTTGCTATTGTTGACCATTTCTATTACTCTGGCTGCCTTTTGAATTTTATATTTTGGTACTATTAGACCGATATTTGACCAATATATTTATGTCATTTTAAGACAAAGTTATGTTTATTTGCTTTTGAATCATATAGAATATAATTTATAAATTTTATGGAAATGATATTTTAAGAAATTTTATATATTATTAAGTGTTAATATATATGAGTCAATTTTTATTAGATATTATTTGATGGTTTTCATAATTTAATTGTTAGAAATGTGCAAAATTATATTGAATTGTGTTATAGGTTTTTTAAATTGAAAAAATTATTTATTTTATACACAACCCGTGAACCCAACCCATGAATGATCGGGTTGGTTCGGGTTGAGTTTCATAATAAAATTATGGGTTTGATGATGAACCCAACCCATTGAAAGTTGAACGCGTTGGGTAACGGGTTAAGGCAAAACCGATCCAACCTAACCCGTGTACACCCCTACACATAACTACATAAGAAGATATCAATAAGGGCAGTTAAGATAAAAAAAATGCCCTCAAGGGACGACGTTATTCATTACAATTGTAAAAGGCCTCGAAGGGGCAATGAAGTACAACAAAATCCCACAAAAGGGAAAAATAAACATAAATCCATTGGGGGGAAGGAAAACCAAATCTTCAGTCTTCCTTCTGAGATAACTCATTCTCAATGACACTCTCAGAGTAAGGGTCTCCGAACTCACCACCTTCCATCCCCTCACCCTCACCCAAAGCATTCTTGGGGTAGGTAGGATTCTTAAGCTCCGGGGAAGCCATTGCCTCCTTGTCCACCAGCTCGCCCACACGAACGAATTTGAGAAAGTCTATAGGGCTCAAACCTATGTTAGGGTTGAGGAAGAATATTTGCTCCTTGGCACACTCAAAATAGATACCAGAAGTAAACATTGTCTTATCGGTGAGGTCCGACCCCTCTTTCTCCAACTCTTTTTTGCAATGAAGAGTAGCATCCAAGAATTTTCTAGGGATTCATTCTCAGATTACCTTGGCCTTAGATTTTACATCTATTATCTTCTCCTTTCATTTTTCATTGTCTTCCAGGAAGGATTGTAGCAACCTTTAGCTCTCGTTGTAGGAATCCACCTATTCTTATAGCTTCGTCTATAACTCTTTCTTGGCTTTGTCGCGCCTTTCTTGGCTGACCTCCTACAACATGCGCACTCCCAACTAGAGATTATCCTTCATGTTCGCAATAGTTGAGGTCGGTTTGGAACAAAGGGTTTGGTAATCAGTAGGGAACTCTTTGGATAAAAGGAGGTGAAACCTATTTAATTGAAGGGTGTCGAAACCAACATTACTCCACAAAGTCGTAGAGGGGAAGGAAGTCTTTCCAGTAAGAGGTTCCTTAGTACTCTCTTTCCTTATAGTAGGAAAAGTGCTTTCCTTCAACCTTTGGTTGACATTTTCTGCCCCTTGGCGATGAAATCCTTATGGTGACTCTGGGTATTCGGTTGGCCTTTTCTGCCCCTTGACGATGAAACCCTTATGGTGACTCTGGGGATTGGTGGTGCCCGAGCTAATAAACTTAAGTTTCTCCCACCTCTCTTTCCTCTCCTCAACATAAATCATCTCCATTTGATATGAAAAAAAATATGCATAGGTTATAAATACTGCCTAAAATCTATAAATGAAAAGAATTTGGCGACTTACCTAAGTAGGAGGCAAGATGTTGTTCGCCCCTCATTTCATGGCAGCCCATAAGATCGAACTGCCATAAACAATCATCCTCTTCTTGAGGGTGAGGGGCGCCTATTCATACCCCATTATCACCACGAGATCGTCCATCCAGAACAAAGAAAATATTGGGTGCTGTCAGTTCCTAACATCCTGAGGAAATTACCTCGCCCCATTACATGAACAAACTTATCCTTCCAATAATTGTAATGATTGGAATGAGTCGTGAAAAAGGATTTCTCAGTCTGAATACACAAGCACCAACCAACTGATCCATCAAATTGTAAATTCTTGGAAGATGGTACTTGTTCTTGATAGTAACCTTGTTCAGTTATCGATAGTTAACACATAACCTCATGCTACCATCTTTCTTCTTAACTAACAACATTGGCGCTCCCCATGGCTAAACACTCGGTCGAACAAACTTCTTCTCAAGTAGATCCTCTGACTATTTCTTCAGCTCACCCAACTTCAAAATAGACATCATATACAACACCATTAACACATGAGTAGTACTAGGTACTAAGTCTATAGCACTCTCAACTTCGCATTCCGGCGACAAATCACTAATGTCATCTGGGAACACTTCATGAAACTCATACACAACAGATAGATCTATAATAATTCTCTCACTTCCCCTTCAAGGATGCAAACACCATGGACACTTGAGAACTATCTCTCAAGGACATCCTTATCTACCTCACGATCATGAAACTCGACTTCGTACTCTCCTCAAATTCAAGAAACTTCACTGATTTATCAAAACAATTGATATGCACATGGTTGAACTCCAACAAATTCATTCTCAGAGTAACACCGAGTTGACTTATAGGCAAACAAACTAAGCCAATCCCAAAATCTCTACTGTAAATTGTCAAATGACAATTTCAAACACACTAATGAAGTAGTCACTAAACCATTAGTTGGGGTATCATTGACCATGATATCATTCATAGTAGACACTTCCATATTCAATCTTTTCACAAACTCAAAAGATATGAATGAGTGAGATGCACCCGTATGAATAATAACAATCAACGAAATACCTTTGATAAAACACGTACCTTGAATAAATCTATTAGATGCAATAGTCTTTTTTCCATACAAAGCAAAAACTTACCTTCCAGACTGAGCCTACTTTGTTTTATGGCACTGAGTACTAATGCAACCCTGCTCTCTACAATTATAGTAACTCAAAGTATTGTTCTTACATTCAGCAACTTGATGACCTGGCTTCCCACACTTTGAAAAATTCACAGTTGTGCTTTTGCACCTAGAAATACGATATCCAGACTCACCACATTTGAAATATCTTACAGACGCATGAGTCCCTCCCCTACTTCGCTCTTTCCCACCCGCGGATTTCTTCTTAGCCTTATACTTCCATTTGTCAGTTGGAGCACTATATGGTTTCCCATGATTTTGATCCTTCCATTTCTTCTCGCTAAGACTCTTATAATAAGCAGACTGAGCTCTGTTATCCTCATCATATATTCTGCACTTATTTACCAGCACAGGAAACCAACAGGTCTCTTGATACCCAATACCTTGCTTGATCTCGGGACGCAAGTCAATTTCGAACTTGATACACTTCGACCCTTCAACTTCCTCACTATTATAGTATGGACAAAATTTTACCAACTCTTCGAACTTAACAACATACTCAACAACTATCAAATTCCCTTGCTTAAGCCTGAGGTACTCGTCTTTTTCTTACTGCGCATGTCCTTTAGAAAGTAATTATCTAGAAAATTAGTTATGAACATAACCCAAGTAACCTCAGTACCTTCATCTTCCAATCTCTGATGCTTGTTATCCCACAAGTCTTCCGCCTCATTTGACAGGATATGAGTACCAAACAACCCTTTCTGATCCTCAATGCAAGCCATCACTCAAAAAATATTCTCAATCTTTCTGAGCCATGTCTGAGCACCTTCTAGATCATATATTCCCTTGAAGGTCGATGGGTTGTTTCTCTGAAACTTCCCCAATCCACAAAATTGATCGCAAGCCTGATTCTGCTGACCCTATAGCGCCTGAGCCATCGCCTTCAAAGTGTTAGCAATAGCTTGGTCATTTCTTCCTCCAATCATATTTCTCCACACCAGTAAATAACTATTAGAAAAAACATGCATCAACAATGTTCATACACATGTCGCATAATGGGGAACAAACAACATGACAAAAACCTGGCCGGATGGACCGACCTGCTCTGATTCCACTAATGTAACACCCTAAAACTCCCACTCTAAATTATAAGGAATAAAATAATGATAAACAACTATTTCACATAGGATATCACACAATCTCCACAAATAATCTGCTTTATAACACTTACTAAAATAAAATATTTAATTCAAATAACTTGTCATCAAATGCCCGCCTTTACTTAGGCTCGTCGGGGTGGAATTAATCATTAAAAATAACTACTGAATCAAATAAGTTCAAATATAATTTTATTTGAAATTAAACTCAATCAAGGCAATATGCCTTCGACATCAAATCAACTCAAAACCAGGAGTTATAACATTTAATCTTGCAACAATAACTCATAATTAAATAAAACATAACGTTCATCCACCCAGTGTTACAAATTAGAGCAATGATAATCTAAAAACACATAAAACTGGAAAAGAAGAATAACCTCAATGTCATCCTTAATCTCTAAAGCAACTACTTATCTACCTACTTTTTTGTACCCCAAGAAGGAACAAAGAACACTACAACAAAACAAAACAAAAGGGGGTGAGAATACACTCAAAATATATAATGGTGCAAAATAATGCAAGGGTAGCCTAAAGGAAAAACATAAACTTTCATACATTTCAATTACATTAATAAATACAACATTTACTCAACAACACCCAAAAAACCTCATATGCACAACCTTTATGTAATGCAATTCAACAAAAACTCAACTCATGCATGTGGTACCAACTTAACAAAGGTTCTTCATACGAACCGAGTTCCAACATTTGAGTCTCGAATCCCCTCATCTGAGCTCAGGAGAAATAACTGAACGAGAATTGCCATTCAAGGCGCAGCGGAATTTAAAAATTTCTTCATTTAGTGATCCTTATGAATGGGCATGATCAGTGATAGAATCGTTACCTCTTGTGGCGATTCAAACCTTTGGTGCAGATCTATTGTAATGATCAAAACCTTGGATACAAATCCACGGAGCGATCACAAACGTTGAACGATGACAACGTCTCTACTCAGCCCACACGAACGGGTCTCAGTGCTAGCTGGTACGAAAGAAAGCTTTGAGTGAGAGAGAGAGAGAGAGAGAGAGGGAAACGAAATTCCAAGTCTTCACTTGAGTTTTAGTCTAAGTGACAATGCTTCTACCCAAGGGTTCTATTTATAGAACCACTTGTATGGGCTTCAAGCTAAAAATCCCACTTAAGTGTATTTTGGCCCATATCTTATAATATGCCCAAAATCACTTAAGCGTGTGGTACCTTACCATATTTTGTATTCCACTTAAGTGTATCGTACCTTACGATGTTCCTTAGTTACTCTATCTCTCATCAATCTGTCCTTTGTGTGTGACCCTGTAGGTTTTCGCGACGTTGGCAATTATATTAAATCACACATTTAACATAATAAACAGTGAGCGGTATCTAGCAACACATCACTGCTACCCAAGTCACGAAAATGTCATGTGATCTGACAAGTCCTTCTGTGATAATAATTATGTGTATAATTACCCCTTTGCCCTTATGTCTATATTGAACACAAGGTATAGACCGTGTCATCCTTGTCCAATTCAATATTGGGCCCATAGACATTTATACTATTACGCAGGATGGGCAAATTCCATCTAGGTCACTCATGTCCCTCAGCATGCTTCGTGGAGTACCCATCAACTGTTTTTATGGTTATCCAGTTACTGACAACGTTGGATCATCAATAAAGCACTCGACTCTATATCTAGGATCCATAGTGGTTTCAGGTCGAAAAGTGGTATACACCATTATCACCATGAGAATAACTTATGACACTTTGCATAACTTTCTATATAGTATTCTCATAGCGGGTGAATTCGGTATAAATATTACTCTTAATATTCATACCTATGTTTAAGACTTGATAACTCTTTATCCATGATCCGTGAGATGTGATCATCAGTCTACAAACATAATAGTCTTAATGCTTTAATGTTATCCCACTTCACAATAAAGCTCGACTACAGATACTTTAAGAATAATGTCCTTATGTTTAATGTGATCTCATGATTAAGTCATACTTGATACATTAAACGGACTAGCTATTCTAGGGACTTTTTTAATCAAACATAATAAAGAAAAAGCCTTTTATTAATTAATAAATAATTCGATACAAGTACCAAAAGTATTGGCCTCTAGGGCTTACACCAACAATCTCCCACTAGCACTAGAGCCAATCAGGCATACCCCTAATGCCCATTGATCTAGTATGGCCACCATGCTTCTGGTGCGCAAGAGGCTTTGTCAGTGGGTCAGCAATATTGTTAAGTGTAGGTACTCTACATATTTTCACATCTCCTCTATCTATTATCTCTCGAATGAGGTGATAACGCCTAAGTATGTGTTTGGATCGTTGGTGAGATCTAGGTTCCCTAGCTTGTGCAATAGCACCATTGTTATCACAATAGAGACCAATGGGATCCACAATGCCAGGAACTATGCCAAGTTCACTAAGGAACTTCTGATCCAAACAACTTCCTTTGCTGCTGTCATACGGTGAACTGACTTGGGGTATTTTGCTTTTTATCGCAATGTCGCGGATAGCAAGAGTCGCCACCGACTTTTCTTTTATCCAATAAGGAAAGGTGGAAAAGAACAGGAAAGACCTTAATTTAGATTCTTAGGTTCGGGAGGTACATTATACAAAGGGAAGGTGTTAGCACCCTTTGTATCCATGGTTATCCATGGGCTCTTAATTGCTCAATCATTTATGTTTTTCTAGTTTAAAAAAAGTGTTTGAGAAATGTATAGGAAATGTTTTGAAAAGGAGAATTTAACTTTGTAATGATTCTTGTATGAATGTATACAAAATGGTTATCTCGTTTAGTTTTGAAAATAGTTTAGGAAAATAGTTTGGAAATGTGTGAGGTGTGAAAAGTGTTTTAGGTTATGAATGAGCAATTAAGGGTTATACCTGTCCGAGGTCTTTCCGGGCATTTCCTTTCCTTATGAGGGTAAAACTGTCCTTACTATTGAGAAGTAAGTAATTTACCCTTTGGATGTTTAAGGGTCATCGTAGGGTCATTGATAGGTCATTGAAGGCAACAGTTGTAAGGATACCTTAGCATTCGAAGGGACGATCATCATTTAACCGTAGGCTACACCGAAGGGTCATCGAGGGACAAAATCATATATTCGAAGGCAACATCCGAGGGACTATGATTTATTTTAAAAGGACATGATGATATAATCGAAGGGTCTTTGCTAAGGGTATCCCCACATTCGCGGGACATGACCGTTATACCGTAATACCGTAAGGCAGCAAAGAGAGGTCCAAGATCACTTATTTAAAGGTCATATTTTAAAGTCAATTAAGTAATTAAGTCCATACTAAAATCAATACATTAAAATTAATACATTAAAATTAATACACTAAAATTAACACATTAAAATTAATTAAGCAATTTAGGGTGAGTCTCCCCAAGGGTATCCCACAAATAAAGTGGAAGACCTAAACGGCGATCTTTTTTCTGGGACATATGAACCTTTGCAAAATTCAACAAATGGGTTAGCATACCAAATCCGGGTGCAATCGAGGATTACACCGTAAAAGAAAAACAGCAGCAAGAAAACAGTGTATAATTAACATAGAATCGACCAGATACGCATAAGACATAACAAACAAAATATTGGCGGCTGTCCTTGTTCGCCTCTGCTTCGCCTAGCGAAGGTCTAGCGAACACTCGCTGCGTGCTCGCTTAGCGATGTGCTAGCGAGCGGCTGCGGGTTTTGAATTTCAGAACAGTATGACTTCAACCTGCGGCATGGCTTATGGCATCCAACACATAATTATATGGTTCAGCATTCACAATATCCAGGCACACTTAAATTCACATGCAAAACCTCAAATATGTTTATGAATTCAATTATATTATCACATGCAAGTTAAGAACATAAAGCGGTATCACATGCAAATTAAGAAAATAACACGATAATAGTAATGCAAACCTGTTTGCAATCGAATTGCAACCTTGAATTGGCGAGCCGGATTGAGTTGGGCGGCGGTAGCTTCGGGGCGGGGAAGCGGCCTTCAGGGTTTCTTCACTCGGAACTCTCTAAAGTAGCCTCCAGGGTTTCCGTGCCAGGGTTTCCGTCCGTCTTCCTCTGTTTTTCGTCCCCTTTTCATTACTGAAGTGCTGGTATTTATAATGCCCTTTTTCATGACCTAATGGGCTCAGAACGAAGCCCGAAATTTTTTGTTGTCTGCCAGCTTCGCTAGGCGAGCTGGTAGCGAACGTTTGCTTCGCTAGGCGAGCGTGTAGCGAACGTTCGCTAGGCGAACGTGTAGCGAACGTTCGCTAGGCGAACGTGTAGCGAACGTAACGTTCGCTAGGCGAGCGTGTAGCGAACAGGCCAGTTTGGGCCATTTTCTGGATTGGGCCATTCGTGAGCTGGGCCTTTGTCCCTTTAAGATCAGTGCCATAAAATGAGTCGGAATGCCCCTGAAAAATGTCTTGAACTATTGATGGGCAAATTTTGGGGTATGACAGCTGCACTTAAGGCAGCAATATATTCGGCCTCGGTTGTAGAATCAACAACTATATCTTGCTTTGAACTTTTCTAGCTCACAACGCCACCATTTAAGCAAAACATGGATGTCATACCGGGTCATACGCTAGCCCGTATAGTGAGTTATCCATTATGCTGTCGACTTCGTTGGGGAGTCAGAGTGTGTTATACGCTGCTGGGGATAAGGGATCAGAATGGATCACACGCTAGACCGTATCTGAATACCAGAGTGAGTTGTTCATTAGGCGGATGACCTTGCTGGGGAGGAAAGATCAGAATGGATCGTACACTAGATCTTATCCAAGTTGCGGAATGAGCCGTTCGTTAGGCTGTGCCTGGGGATGAGAGGTCAGAATGGATCGTACACTAGATCGCATACTAGGTAGCACCTGAGGACTTGAAGGTCTAATTGGGTCGTACATTAGACTGTATGTGAGCAGAATCAGCCGTCCGTTAGGCTGGATCTGATGATGAAAAGGGGGTAGTCGTACGCTAGACTACAATTCAGAAATGTACCGTACACTAGGTAGCATCTGAGGAGATGAAGGTCTAACTTGGTCGTACATTAAACCGTATCGGAGCGGTTGAAGGTCTAACTTGGTCGTACATTAGACTGTATCGGAGCGGTTGAAGGTCTAACTTGGTCGTACATTAGACTGTATCTGGGCAGAATCCGAGGACTTGACGGTCTAACTTGGTCGCACATTAGACTGTCACTGAGCAGAATCTGGTCTAACTTGGTCGTACATTAGACTGTATCTGAGCAGAATCCGAGGACTTGACGGTCTAACTTGGTCGTACATTAGACTGTCACTGAGCAGAATCTGGTCTAACTTGGTCGTACATTAGACTATATCTGGGCAGAATCCGAGGACTTGACGGTCTAACTTGGTCGCACATTAGACTGTCACTGAGCAGAATCTGGTCTAACTTGGTCGTACATTAGACTGTATCTGAGCAGAATCCGAGGACTTGACGGTCTAACTTGGTCGCACATTAGACTGTCACTGAGCAGAATCTGGTCTAACTTGGTCGTACATTAGACTATATCTGGGCAGAGTCCGAGGACTTGACGGTCTAACTTGGTCGCACATTAGACTGTCTTTGCAGAATCTGACTTGAAGGTCTAACTTGGTCGTACATTAGACTATCTTTGCAGAATCTGACTTGAAGGTCTAACTTGGTCGTACATTAGACTGTCTTTGAGTGGTATTTGAAGATTTGAAGGTCTAACTTGGTCGTACATTAGACTGTCTTTGGGTGGTATTTGAAGATTTGAAGGTCTAACTTGGTCGTACATTAGACTGTCTTTGAGTTATTGAAGGTCAGAATGGATCGTACGCTAGATCGTATCTGAGTTGAAGGAGTCATGTGTTGAGATGAATCAGGATGGACCGTATGCTAGGCAGTACCTGAGAAGTGAAGGTCCAACTGGGTCGTACATTAGACCGTGTTGGGATAGTTGAAGATCAGAATGGATCGTCCGTTAGATCGTATCTGAGTGGAAGGAGTCATATGTTGGGCTGAATCAGAAAGAACCGTACGGTAGGCCATATCTGATAGTATTTGTGTATGCTGTATTTGCAATGAATATTTGGGATGGGAGAGCGACATCGTTAGGAGGATGTCAGAATGAATGTTGACATGGAGTATATCTGAAAGATGTAGTTGAATCCTGAACTTAATCGATGAAGATGTCCGTCTGAATGGTTCTCTATTTTGACTGTATCAGGAAGATAATTAACCTGAAAAATAAAGTTAGCTTCATGCCATGTCATGATGCATGAGATATTTTATGCTTTCGAGAATAACTGCGAACGATGTATGCATGCGTATGCTGTGAAATGATGTAATGAATGAATTATGCATCTGAAAAGTTCTTCCAGAGGACTCTACTGGGGAAAATAACTCTCAATCTTCTGGTTGGGAGATACTGGTATCGATGATCCTTTCTTAGCCGGGGATGCTTGACTTCTGTCTGATAGTAGAAAATATTCAACCGAGCCTGGCTGAGGGTAGAAGAGATGACCAGTATGTCTGGTGATGCCGACCTCTGCTGGGCAATAGCTGGTTCTTGTTGGGGAATAGAATTAGCAACGGATTCATTGGGAAGCATGATTAGACCTTCTCCTCGATCCTGAAGTCGTGTAGTAATTGCTATTACTATTCTAGGCATGTATTTTTGGTAAACATTGATCATATTCAAATGCATATATCAATTCAAGTTAAATCAATGGATGTTTACGCAAACAAAACAGAGAAAGTAAAACAAAAGCATCTTTTTGGAAATGAAATTGTACTGATTTTGAAAGAGGGCCTATGAACAGGCAATTTGTGTACAAGGAGACAGAAATCCTGGTAAGAGGAAATTGTCAGGCAAACAAAGAGAAAGCTATGCAGAAAAAGTCCTATCGATTCTAATTCCACCACTGTCATTATGTCTTCAAGCATCTCATCTCCTGCTGTCGGATAGAAGTGATTGGCTTGTTCAGTCCCTTGAACTTGGATGAAGCTGACAGAGGACGGGACATAGTCATACGCTTTAATCCCTAATTTTTGCCTGGACCGCCTTTTCAGGTTTTCAGTCCACCGGGATACCCTTTTTTGCTCAAGCCGCCTTTTCAGGTTTTCGACTTGCCGGGTGTACATTTTTTTATGTTTATCCCTAACTTTTGCCCGAACCCTTTTGGTTCGCCGGGATGCCCTTACTTTTGCCTAGATACGTCGACCTAGCGGGTCTCTTTTATGCGTAGTATTTTTTGACTATGTCTGCGTTCACGGGATGCGGGAAGTCTTCACCATCCATTGTAGCAAGTATCATGGCTCCACCAGAGAATATCTTCTTAACTACAAACAGCCCTTCGTACGTGGGAATCCATTTGCCTCTGGGATCACCTTGTGGTAGAGTGATGCGCTTTACCACCAAGTCGCCAATTTGATATACCTGTCTCTTGACCTTTTTGTTAAATGCCTGGATCATGCGTTTCTGATATATCTGTCCTTGACAAACAGCCGCAAGTCTCTTCTCATCAATCAAGTTTATCTGATCGAGTCGAGTCTGAATCCATTCATCTTCATCTAAGCCCGCCTCTTTCATGATTCTTAGAGAGGGAATCTGAACTTCCACTGGTAAAACGGCTTCCATTTCGTAGACTAAAGAGAAAGGAGTTGCTCCTGTCGAAGTGCGTACTGAAGTGCGATAACCGTGAAGAGCAAACGGTAACATCTCATGCCAGTCTTTGTATATTACTGTTATCTTTTGTATGATCTTCTTGATATGGTTAGCAGTCTCCACGGCGCTGTTCATCCTTGGCCGGTACAGAGAAGAGTTATGGTGTTTTATTTTGAACTGCGTGCAGAGTTCAGTTTAGTACCATTATCAGTGATTACTCTTTCAGGGAACAACAGGTTTCTCAAATAGATATTTGATAGAATCCATCTTAGAAGTCAATAAAGTGGTATGATTCAACATATACTGTCTTAGTCGGCGAGCAGCCCAGGCCAAAGCGCAACAAGCTTTCTCGAGCTGTGAGTATCTTGTTTCACAGTCGGTACCTTTTGCTAAGGCAGTGTATGACATGCTCTTTTCGACCAGACTCGTCATGTTGCCCCAGCACACCCTATTGAATTTTCTAACACGGTCAAATACATAGTTAGAGGTCTTCCTTCAACTGGTAGCATCAGAATTGGAGGTTCTTGGAGATATTTCTTGATTTTGTCATTCATCATTCCATACCATCCCTTGATTTTAGTAATTTGAAGATGGGTTTGCAGGTAGCAGTCAAGTGTGGAATGAATCGGGCAATGTAATTCGAGTGCCCCAAGAAACCTCTGACTTCTTTCTGGTCTATTTCAGTACTCAGATCTATAGTTTCAATTGATTCCTCATGCGGCTGTGTGTTCTTTTCTTCTTGTAAAAGTCTGGCAAGTTCTCCAGGTACTTCACAATCTTCCTCCCTTCCATCCTTGGCTTGGTAGATCGGATTTTCAAAGTCATAATGAACAGTAGCAGAGTTATTACCAACAGGATCCAGAGTGGATATGGATCGGCAAATTGTTACGTGAGTGTGTGCAAGAAACATAGCTTGTTTGAAAAATGACAGGAAAGATAAAGAGCGCAATATTTGAATGCAAAAAGTCCATTGATTCATTGAATATGAATATACTTATGAAAATGACAAAACCCTTGAAAAAATTAGCTATTGTGCCCCGGGTATAGACACAATGCTTTAAAATGCTAAAATAGCAATAACAATTACTAATTGACTAAAGGAACTCAGGATAGTGTCTCCAGCTTTCCAATTATTGGGTTCGCCATCCATTGTTGGGAAAATCCAGCTATCCAGGTTGCAATCGCTATCAGCATCTTCCACAGCATTGACAGTCTCGTCAGAATTAGGCCGAGGAGCAGTGATGACATTAGGAGTCTCCGGAGGATCAGAGGTAGCTGCCTGTATCTTTCCACTTCGAATTCCGCTTTCAACATGTTCACCTGTCAATATAAGTTTAGTGAAACCCGATGAGGAACTCCTCAATAGATGGCTGTAGAATGGGCCAGTCAGCGTGCTCATGAACATGTCTACTAATTCTCTGTCAGTCAGAGGAGGTTTGACTCTGCCAGCCAAATCTCTCCATTTTTGAGCATATTCTTTGAAGCTTTCTTTAGAGCCCATAGTCATATTTTGCAACTGTAGCCGGGTGGGCGCTAGTTCAGAGTTATACTGGTACTGCTTGTAGAAAGTTGTTGCTAAATCAGTCCAGGTGCGGATGTCAGAGCTCTCGAGCTGATAGTACCATTCCAACTGTGTGCCAGACAGACTCTCTTGGAAGAAATGGATCCATAGTTTCCTATTAGTGGTATACGGCTGAATCTTTCTCACATAAGCTCTCAGATGCATCTGAGGACAAGATGCCCCATCGTATATAGTGAAAGTGGGGATCTTGAATTTGCGAGGAATGACCACATCAGAGACCAGTCCCAAGCTTTCGAAATCCAGACTGGGCGCCTTCTGACCCTCCATAGCTAGCATGCGTTCTTCCAACAACTTGTACTTGTTATCTTTTGGAGAGTACTGTTCATTCTCGTAATCTTCATCGTCATCCTCAGGGTTGAAAGGATCAGCATTCTCATCTTCTGAATCTGTCTCTGTTTCCTCTTCTTGATCCTTCGGAATTCGAATCTCGACTCTTGTGGCCTGTCGTTTGAGCCTTCTTCCCGGGTTAATGTAACTCACCGGTTTCTTGCCTTCCTTTTGCTCGAGCAAGAGAGCTTTCAGTTCCTCCTGCCCCTTGGATAATTTCAAGATCATCTCCTGGAGTTGAGCATTCTGAGCCTGGAGATCTTTGACAATTTGTTCGAGGTCCATTTTTCTGTTTGGAGGGAAACCGTGAGAACATTGATCCCTTTAGAGTACCTGTTATGCTATGTTATGCTATGAAATGTTTTCAAGGACTTTTGGAATTTAACTTTGCATAAACTACCAAAAAAAAGAAACTTTTTTTTTTTTTTTTTTTTTTTTACGAAATAGAGAAAAGTTAAATCCCTAAGTCCTCGAAATGGTTAGTACAATGCCATGATGTTATGATGTTATGATGTTATGATGTCATGATGTTATGATGTTATGTAAACAACAAGCACAAACAAGTCACACAACCATCATTCCTAGGTTTTAAGGCTTGCATGAGTTCCATAGGTAAGTACCCTCCCCACTGAAGTTTGGTTGGTTCAACCTGTCCTAGAATAGTAACCGGGTTCTAGAAGGATCTCCAATCATTGACCTTCCTTTAAGTCCACTTCAGTGCAACACCAAGTGGTTGACCGAAGTTTTCCTAAAGTCCAATCTCAAGGAGTGTAGTATCGAGTCTCAACCAACCCCAGTCGGAACCGAAGTCAGTTATCTCACTACTTTCTAATGGCCAGGATGAGTCAATTAGGGTTCTAAAGGTCTGGTTAATGCTTTGACGACACCACGCGGAAGCCAAATTTTTCCTCAAGTAACATGAGGAACATCAGGACAACCAAAGTGTCACATTAACCGTAGCCATCATTTTAACCATTCCAGTATACGCCGGATAGTCGCGATGATCTATTGCTACTTACCTAAGGTACACTAGATCCGGGTGTAGGATCTTTCACTCAACAATACTCCCTTAAAAGAAGGAACAATGAAAAAACATAAATGATTTTTAAGGTGACCTCTCTTTGTAAGTCCCCAGCAGAGTCGCCAGTTCTGTCATACGGTGAACTGACTTGGGGTATTTTGCTTTTTATCGCAATGTCGCGGATAGCAAGAGTCGCCACCGACTTTTCTTTTATCCAATAAGGAAAGGTGGAAAAGAACAGGAAAGACCTTAATTTAGATTCTTAGGTTCGGGAGGTACATTATACAAAGGGAAGGTGTTAGCACCCTTTGTATCCATGGTTATCCATGGGCTCTTAATTGCTCAATCATTTATGTTTTTCTAGTTTAAAAAAAGTGTTTGAGAAATGTATAGGAAATGTTTTGAAAAGGAGAATTTAACTTTGTAATGATTCTTGTATGAATGTATACAAAATGGTTATCTCGTTTAGTTTTGAAAATAGTTTAGGAAAATAGTTTGGAAATGTGTGAGGTGTGAAAAGTGTTTTAGGTTATGAATGAGCAATTAAGGGTTATACCTGTCCGAGGTCTTTCCGGGCATTTCCTTTCCTTATGAGGGTAAAACTGTCCTTACTATTGAGAAGTAAGTAATTTTACCCTTTGGATGTTTAAGGGTCATCGTAGGGTCATTGATAGGTCATTGAAGGCAACAGTTGTAAGGATACCTTAGCATTCGAAGGGACGATCATCATTTAACCGTAGGCTACACCGAAGGGTCATCGAGGGACAAAATCATATATTCGAAGGCAACATCCGAGGGACTATGATTTATTTTAAAAGGACATGATGATATAATCGAAGGGTCTTTGCTAAGGGTATCCCCACATTCGTGGGACATGACCGTTATACCGTAATACCGTAAGGCAGCAAAGAGAGGTCCAAGATCACTTATTTAAAGGTCATATTTTAAAGTCAATTAAGTAATTAAGTCCATACTAAAATCAATACATTAAAATTAATACATTAAAATTAATACACTAAAATTAACACATTAAAATTAATTAAGCAATTTAGCGTGAGTCTCCCCAAGGGTATCCCACAAATAAAGTGGAAGACCTAAACGGCGATCTTTTTTCTGGGACATATGAACCTTTGCAAAATTCAACAAACGGGTTAGCATACCAAATCCGGGTGCAATCGAGGATTACACCGTAAAAGAAAAACAGCAGCAAGAAAACAATGTATAATTAACATAGAATCGACCAGATACGCATAAGACATAACAAACAAAATATTGGCGGCTGCCCTTGTTCGCCTCTGCTTCGCCTAGCGAAGGTCTAGCGAACACTCGTTGCGTGCTCGCTTAGCGATGTGCTAGCGAGCGGCTGCGGGTTTTGAATTTCAGAACAATATGACTTCAACCTGCGGCATGGCTTATGGCATCCAACACATAATTATATGGTTCAGCATTCACAATATCCAGGCACACTTAAATTCACATGCAAAACCTCAAATATGTTTATGAATTCAATTATATTATCACATGCAAGTTAAGAACATAAAGCGGTATCACATGCAAATTAAGAAAATAACACGATAATAGTAATGCAAACCTGTTTGCAATCGAATTGCAACCTTGAATTGGCGAGCCGGATTGAGTTGGGCGGCGGTAGCTTCGGGGCGGGGAAGCGGCCTTCAGGGTTTCTTCACTCGGAACTCTCTAAAGTAGCCTCCAGGGTTTCCGTGCCAGGGTTTCCGTCCGTCTTCCTCTGTTTTTCGTCCCCTTTTCATTACTGAAGTGCTGGTATTTATAATGCCCTTTTTCATGACCTAATGGGCTCAGAACGAAGCCCGAAATTTTTTGTTGTCTGCTAGCTTCGCTAGGCGAGCTGGTAGCGAACGTTTGCTTCGCTAGGCGAGCGTGTAGCGAACGTTCGCTAGGCGAACGTGTAGCGAACGTAACGTTCGCTAGGCGAGCGTGTAGCGAACAGGCCAGTTTGGGCCATTTTCTGGATTGGGCCATTCGTGAGCTGGGCCTTTGTCCCTTTAAGATCAGTGCCATAAAATGAGTCGGAATGCCCCTGAAAAATGTCTTGAACTATTGATGGGCAAATTTTGGGGTATGACAGCTGCACTTAAGGCAGCAATATATTCGGCCTCGGTTGTAGAATCAACAACTATATCTTGCTTTGAACTTTTCTAGCTCACAACGCCACCATTTAAGCAAAACACATAACCATTGGAATCATTCATATTAAAGCGTCTCAGCACTTTGTCTATGTACTCTGACTTAGGCCAAGCATTTTGTGATCTATCTCTATAGATTCTGATTCCTAATATACAGGCTGCTTCACCTAGGTCCTTCATAGAAAAGAATTTCCCCAACCAAGACTTTACTTGTTGCAGGGTAGGGATATCGTTTCCAATGAGTAATATGTCATCTACATATAATACCAGGAAAACGATCATGCTCCCACTAACCTTCTTGTAGACACAGGGCTGATGTTCGTACTTGATCCATGAGTAATACATCACCTTGATCAGTTATGAGATATCAATATCTCTTAGGTAGGTGACGTATCCTGTCTGACCTACGCTGGTCTTGTTCTACTTGAGCAGGTTGCTCTTTACACAACTATTTGTGTTTCCTACTCTAATTCCTCCATAGGTGTATCGATGCTTTGTGATTCTTGAATTTCTTCAAGCTCTACTTTCCTCCCACTGATTCCTTTGGAAATAAAATCCTTTTCTAGGAAAACTCTAGTTCGAGCGACAAACACTTTGCCCTCAGAAGGATTGTAGAAGTGATACCCTCTTGTTTCTTTAGGATACCCCACAAATAAGCATTTGTCAGATTTGGGCTCAAGCTTAGTTGAAATTTGTCGTTTCACATAAACTTCGCAACCCCAAATCTTCATGTAAGACATATGTGGTTTCTTACCACTCCATATCTCATATGGTGTCTTCTCAACCTTTTTGGATGGAACACGATTAAGTGTGTAAGCTGCTGTCAATAGTGCATGTCCCCAAAAGGAGTTTGGAAGATCGGCGTGACTCATCATGGATCAGACCATGTCTAACAGGGTTCAATTTCTTCTCTTAGATACACCATTCCATTGGGGTGTTCCAGGAGGAGTGAGTTGGGATAGGATCCCACACTCTTTCAGATGGTCATCAAACTCTAGGCTTAAATACTCACCACCTCGATCTGATCAAAGAGTTTTAATATTCTTACCTAGTTGGTTTTGTACTTCATTCTTGAATTCCTTGAACTCTTCAAAGGACTCTGATTTGTATTTCATTAAATACACATAACCATATCTACTGAAATCATCAGTGAATGTGATGAAGTACTGAAAACCTCCTCTGGCTAGTATGTTCAGTGGTCCACATACATCAGTATGTATGAGGGCCAAAAGATCATTAGCTTTTTCACCTTTTCCTGTGAATGAAGACTTTGTCATCTTTCCAATTAAACAAGACCTGCATGTCTCATATGATTCATAATCAAAAGAGTCTAAGAGTCCATTTTTATGGAGTTTGGAAATGTGTTTCTCATTTATGTGGCCTAATCGACAATGCCAAAGGTAAGTTGGATTTAACTCATTAGGTTTCATCCTTTTAGTATTAATGTTATAAATAGGCATTTTAAGATCAAGGACATATAGTCCATTGTTCATTTGTGCAGAAGCATAGAATATATCATTCAAATAAATTGAGCAACAATTGTTCTTTATTATAAATGAAAAACCAAACTTGTCCAAACAAGAAACAGAAATAATATTCCTGCTAATTGCAGGTACATAATAACAGTTCTCTAACTGAATTATTAAACCACTAGGTAAAGTCAATACATAAGTTCCTACGGCTAAAGCAGCAACCTTTGCTCCATTGTCAACTCGTAGGTCGACTTCACCTTTTGCCAAATCTCTACTCCTTTTTAGTCCCTGCACATTTGTACAAATGTGAGAACCGCATCCAATATCTAATACCCATGATGCTGAAGTAGATAAATTAATTTCAATAACAAAAATACCTGAAGTTGAAGTCTCTATTCCATTCTTCTTATCTTCCAGGTACTTTGGGCAGTTTCTCTTCCAGTGTCTGGTCTTACCGCAATGGAAGCGGGTGCCTTCTTTTGCTATGCCTCCACTAGGCTTTAAAGCAGCAACGGTGGGTTTGGGTTTGGCAACTTCCTTGCCTTTCCCTTTATCACCCTGCTTAGTGGGCCTTTTGTTCTGTCTCTTTCCATTTTCGATCATCAGAATGGACTTCCCTTTTGACTTCAGATTCTGCTCGGCAGTTCTTAACATGGCGAGCAGTTCAGGAAGAGATTTGTCCATTTCATTCATATTGAAATTTAGGACAAATTGACTGAATCTATCTGGCAACGATTGCAAGATCAAGTCAGTCGCAAGTTCCTTTTCGAGGGGAAAACCCAATCTCTTAAGGTTTTCCACATACCCAATCATCTTAAGCACATGGGGACCTACAGGGGATCCCTCAGCTAACTTGCCTTGAAAAGGGGCTTTTGAAACTTCAAACCTCTCATGCCTTGCTTGCTCTTGATATAGCATCTTCAGGTGTTCGATCATATCGAATGCTGACATGTTCTCATGTTGCTTTTGCAATTCTGAGTTCATGGTAGCTAGCATGAGACAAGCAGTTTCATTGGCATTATCGACATGCTTCTTATAAGCATCTCTTTCTGCCTTAGGTGTAGAACTAGGAGGTTCCTCTTTAGGAACAGGTGTTTCCAAGACATACAACTTTTTATCATGTTTGAGGACAATCCTCAGGTTTCAGTGCCAATCCAGAAAATTTGTCCCAGACAATTTTTCCTTATCAAGGATTGATCGCAAAATGTTGTTAGAGGTGTTTGTTGTCATGGTAATCTACATAAGAATTAATGAAAATATAAGTATCATTGACATATTTAATTAGGCCTTTAATTAAATATGCTCCCACTATTTTACTCAAAACAAATGACCTTCATCATTTGATTCGGAAAATCCCGTTGGAAGATTTTCTAGTGGGTCAAGATCCATATTTCACTTCGTTCTAAGTCCGCGTAGGCGGATTACACAAAACTAGGTTATTTAGGTAGGAACTCCTTCCAGTTGTATCTCATACAACTCTCGAAAATTTCAGTTGGGTGAATAACTCCTTATTCCAATCCATCATATGGATCATTCCCAACTCTTGCTTCTAAACATATATAATATTATTATAATTAAGTTTGACCCATCGTTTTAGCAGTTGGATATTACAATTATCCCATCGCACCTTACCAATATAGAAAATGCACCTCGCGTAGGCGAAACCTACATTGTTCGATACTAGTCTTGATGAGTGCTAAAACTTGGAAAGCAAACATATATAATATTATTATAATTTATTTAGTTAAGTTTGAACCATTGTTTTAACAGTTGGATATTACAATTATCCCATCACACCTTACTAATATAGAACATGCACCTCGCGTAGGCGAAACCTACATTATCCGATACTAGTCTTGATGAGTGTTAAAACTTGGAAAGCATAAACTTAATATTTAATTTGAGGGAATTGCAATTTTTCTGATCTCACCGGCTTATTTATCATATAAATCGCCTCTCACATGCATCAACATACATACAGACATAATGAAACAGTTATGACCCCTAACGCAATTGTTCTCCCAAGCCAATGAGAGAACCTAAGCTAACCTAACAACGATCTAAGCTTCTCCAAGCAAGATCTTCAAGGTTGTCCTCCTTTGGCACTGACTTCTTTGCTTTCTTCATATCATTACATTACATAAAAGAAACTCGTTTTACATACGAGGGAGTGAGATGAGAAAAGAAGTTACATTGAGAGATTAAAAGAGAGGCACGACACGCATGTCGTATTTTAAAAACCAAAAACAAAATAAAGGAAAACTAAGGCCATAACCGATCACCACAAGACAATAATAAACACATTATTATTATTATCAATTTTAATTCTTTTAATTAATTAAAACCAAATTAAATTTCGATGACCGATCACACTACGCAGAGTTAGCCGGGGGTCCGCTGCCCGGTCAGCGGGAACGGGTGTTCCGCTGCCCGGTTAGCGGACGGTGGTTCCATATGCGAAATTTTTAATGAACAATTCATTTAAAATCGACGTCGTTTTTCGCATCAACACTTGATACTTTAAAGCACTGAGTTAGTCGAACGGGTGAATTTTGCCTTGCGTTAACCGGTTAACACTGTTTGAAATCTGTTCGAAAAATTGTTTTCTACCTTGCGTTAACCGGTTAACCAAATGCGTTAACCGGTTAACACTGTTTGAAAATCTCTTGGAAAACTGTTTTCTGTCTTGCGTTAACCGGTTAACCAAATGCGTTAACCGGTTAACACTGTTTGAAAAACTTAAAAAAATAAATTATTTTGTATTGCGTTAATCGGTTAACCATATGCGTTAACCGATTAACATTGTTCCAAAAAGTGTTTAGAAAGCACAACTCTTGTGCAGTCATAACCCCAATCGCATAACTCTCTGACAACACAACCCTTGTGCCGTCACTAACCCTGATGCACCAATTTCAGACCGTCAAACACATCTCAATTGTTGATTCAGTATGATTGATCAACACGTCATTGCTTCACCATACTAATGTCGGATCAAGAAGTAAACGACCATTGATCGCTCAAAGGAAAACAACCATTGAGTGTTTGAATGAACGAAACGAGAACACTATATCATACATAATGTATTTTGCATCAGGATTACATATATCATATATATATATATATATATATATATATATATATATATATATATATATATATATATATATATATATATATATATATATATATTATATATATATATATATATATATAACTTGATCGATCTCAATTTAATCTTTGATCCATTATGTCTTTAATCATATTAATACAGAACAAAAGAGTTATCAGATTCATGGTTTCGTAAGTGGCTCTGATACCACTGAAGGAGAATTGCCATCCAAGGCGCAGCGGAATTTAAAAATTTCTCCATTTAGTGATCCTTACGAATGGGCATGATCAGTGATAGAATCGTTACCTCTTGTGGCGATTCAAACCTTTGGTGCAGATCTCTTGTAACGATCAAAACCTTAGATACAAATCCACGGAGCGATCATGAACGTTGAACGATGACAACGTCTCTACTCAGTCCACACGAACGGGTTCCTTCAATCTCAGTGCTAGCTGGTACGAATGAAGGCTTTGAGTGAGAGAGAGAGGGAAACAAAATTCCAAGCCTTCACTTGAGTTTTAGTCTAAGTGACAATGCTTCTATCCAAGGGTTCTATTTATAGAACCACTTGTGTGGGCTTCAAGATAAAAAGCCCACTTAAGTGTATTTTGGCCCATATCTTATAATATACCCAAAATCACTTAAGCGTGTGGTACCTTACCATATTTCGTATTCCACTTAAGTGTACCGTATCTTACGATGTTCCTTAGTTACTCTATCTCTCACCAATCCGTTTTTTGTGTGTGACCCTGTAAGTTTTCGCGACGTTGGAAATTATATTAAATCACACATTTAACATAATAAACAGTGAGCGGTATCTAGCAACACATCACTGCTACCCAAGTCACAAAAATGTCATGTGATCTGACAAGTCCTTCTGTGATAATAATTATGTGTATAATTACCCCCTTGCCCTTATGTCTATATTGAACACAAGGTATAGATCGTGTCATCCTTGTCCAGTTCAATATTGGGCCCATAGACATTTATCCTGTTACACAGGATGGGCAAATTCCATCTAGGTCACTCATGTCCCTCAGCATGCTTCGTGGAGTACCCATCAACTGTCTTTATGGTTATCCAGTTACGGACAACGTTGGATCAGCAATAAAGCACTCGACTCTACATCTAGGATCCATAGTGGTTTCAGGTCGAAGAGTGGTATACACCATTATCACCATGAGAATAACTTATGACACTTTGCATAACTTTCTATATAGTATTCTCATAGCGGGTCAATCCGGTATAAATATTACTCTTAATATTCATACCTATGTTTAAGACTTGATAACTCTTTATCCATGATCCATGAGATGTGATCATCAGTCTACAAACATAATAGTCTTAATGCTTTAATGTATCCCACTTCATAATAAAGCTCGACTACGGATACTTTAAGAATAGTGTCCTTATGTTTAATGTGATCTCATGATTAAGTCATACTTAATACATTAAACGGACTAGCTATTCTAGGGACTTTATTAGTCAAACATAATAAAGAAAAAGCCTTTTATTAATTAATAAATAATTCGATACAAGTATCAAAAGTATTGGCCTCTAGGGCTTACACCAACAATCACTAGTCCCAACATCTGAACGTGTGACTCGTCTCTTTCACAACAACGCAACATATGATGTATGACATATGATAATATAATGACAACAACATAACAATAATTACAACCCCACACCTGACTATAAACAATCATGCATTTAAATGCATCAACAATAGTTCTCACTCTGAACCAGGCATCTCAACATTATCAGCAAGTATGTACAACAATTCATATAATTATAGTTGCACTTCATAAAATATATGCACACATCAAAAAAAACATCCACATAACACTCAATCATATCAATTTAACTCATTAAACACGACCAAATAGCAACCAACAATCGCTAGAATCAAAGACAACCCGATAATTCGATTAAAACAAGGTAACTCCGTGTTGTTACGCTCGCTAAGCGAGAACTGAAAACCAGAAAATATCACATTTTATCATAGCTCACTAAGCGAGTGCCTTCCTTGCTAAGCGATGTTCATCCTCACTAAGCAAAGTCGCCCAAAGCTGCAAAAATCAGAAATGTGATTCCACCATTAGATCCTTATCAAAGCTCAAATTTCGACCCCAATCGATCCCAAACGCACAAAATTCAACCATGCATGTTAATGCAGTATCGAAACACTCAATTAAGCACATATTAACATATATTACATCGATTTGATTCAAAATCATCCTCACCTTCAACAATTGGAACCCGACTCATAAGAACACCATATTTTAGAATTCAATCATATAATTTCACATGGAACTAACATGAAATCAATACACAAATTTCAGGATAATTACATCAATTACACATGTTATCATAATAGTTTCATCCATATCATCAACATTCAACAATGGAACAAAATAGGGAAAAACTTAATGGAGATTAAGGACTTCTTCATATCCATCATGCAATTAATACTATATTTAAAGTAAACCCCCTTACCTTGGATTTCCAGCAGTAACTCTAAGCTTGACTATGGTGATTTCCTCCCCACCATTGTTCTCACTTTGCTCTCACTTTGCTTCTTGTTCCAAAATAATACGTACTGACTACTCTTAGATTTTCTAATCCTTTTTTTAATTAAAAACCTAATTTAATCTTCTAATAGTTGCACCTTGGCCTCAGTTTATTATAATTTTCACTACTCACCTTATTTCCTCATAGTTTTTATTTTTCACCAAAAATCTCTATTTTCTATTTAATTTTAATATTATTTAATTATCTAGTTATTTAATTAAATAACTAAACACTTCTCTACCAATCCCAACCTAACATAAACATGCTAAAAACACCAAATCAGCAATCCGATGCATATAAAATTTATTTAAATAAATAATTAAAATATACATTTAATTAAATAAATAATCTAAAGAAAATGGGGTGTTACACGTGCCACTAGAATTTAAGGTCTTGAAAACAGGCCATCATTGCTTATATTAGATGAAAGTAAGCGTGACAAGCTAAGTGATCGACTGACATTCCCAACTAACATTTTCTAGCTAATTAGGAGAGATATGAAAGATGACTCATCCCTCAATTAAGGGCTTATGCAAATAAAATGTCACCTTTAGCTGCGTGACTCACCCTTTAATAGATATTCATTCGCCTTCAGCTGAGAAACTCGCCCATGCCGAGGGACTCTCCCCTTTTTAGTAAAAGGACACCACTAGCCCAGGGGCTCACTACATTTCAAATGAAATGGGTCTTAAAAACACTTCGTCCTTAGAAAATCCTTTGTGCTTGAGGGATTATGATGTGTTATGCTTGTGAGGGACCTAAATTAGGGTGCCATTGCCCAAGAGTTATATCGCCTGGGCGATAACTTAAGGACCCGCCTTGGGCATTGATAACGTGTGTAGCACCTCAAATTTGCACCTATCATTGTACATACATTCTCATATTAGGTCATAGCATATCATGGTCCACTGCATAGCATTGCATTGTTCCATTTGCCTCAAGTGCAAGCCAATCAAGAAATTAGGTCAAACTGATCAGGAGATCAGTCAGTCAAGCAAGCAAGTACAAATTTCAAGGAGCCAAGGCCTTAGGGTTGGTCCAACATGTTCACATGACCTAGGTGTCCTCTTGAGGTGTTTTGGTCAAGGATTGGATGATCAGAAGTCATCAGTCAATGCACAATCAGTAAGAAACCCTAAAAGTCAACTGTTGGTCAACTGTCCATTTAATCAGTGATTTGATGGTTGGATTTGGTTTGAGAGGTCTCATTCATGTCCATATAGTCCTCATATATCATGTCAAACACCATCATGGAAGAATCTGAAGCCAGATCAGAAATTTCCA
Source organism: Lathyrus oleraceus (assembly GCF_024323335.1). NCBI lineage: Eukaryota > Viridiplantae > Streptophyta > Magnoliopsida > Fabales > Fabaceae > Lathyrus > Lathyrus oleraceus. The sequence continues at coordinate 41,824,183 of NC_066581.1, forward strand.
AAAATGGAAACTGGACCTGTAATTGAAACTTACCAAAAATGGAAAGTCTTGATCCTCAAACTTACATCATGATACAAGCTTCAAATGAATTTTTGCCCAACATGAAAGTTGAAGATCTTGTTCTCCCATTTCCAAAAAGTCCAAGAACATTTAATTCCCATGTATGGTTGGCAAGTTATGATCAAATCATTTTCACAAAATCTTGAACTTCAAAAGGCCATATCTCTCAAACCATTTGGCCAATTTTTGTGGGGTTTTTTCCTACAAGTCACATTTGACCTCATCTTTCCAAATATGTCATCCTCATGCACCCAAACATTACCAATCAAAATGGCATTTTTGAACCTACTTGAATTAATTTTAAGTAAGGTGAAAAAGTGAAGTTTTAAATTAATCATTTCCAACCATTCCTACCATCCAAACATGTTCTGAAATGTTGATTAAAACTTGTTGGAGGCCCATTCTTGTGCAGTACACATAGCCATCACCTAGTTGCTTGAAAATTGGAAGAAAAGTACATTTCTCACCAAATCTATCCCACCATTTCATGGACCATGCTTGGTACTATCAAACAGAATTTTTTGGACATCATTTTCTGTCATTGCAAACCCTAACGGCAGCCTCCAATACACAAAAAATTCACTCATTCTCAAAAAACTTCATTCTTTGCATTTTCCAAAATCTGTCAACATTGGCCAAAGAACTGAACCTGGCCTTGCTTAATACAACATCCATTCATCATTTTGAACCTATTTTCACCACCATTCCCCAGCTGGAAGGCCCACACTCGACTGTTGCATTCAACAGCCTCATCAATGACAGGCTTTGATTTGTTCTGTTTCAAGCATCATTGAGCTAAAAGTATCCAACCATACATCTCCTGGGAGCTTTGTGTGTACCTGTTTCGAGCTTGCATCATCAAACAACAACTGATTCTCCACTTTCTTCAAAAACTTGGTAAGAATTCGAACTCAACCTTTGATGAAATTACATGATGCATCTTGTAGGTCTTTTCACTATGAGTGTCATGAGCTTTAAACCAATTGAAACCGTGCCAAAATGAGAGAGAACGAGGGTTTTAAAGTTTTATGTTTATGACAAGATTTGGTCGATTCTTGATGTTGTTGTTGTTTTTTAGACAAATGGCATGTTGATTCGTGTTAGGGGCTGTTAGATCTTCATGAAAATATGTTTAAATGGTATTTCTGGGACCTTTTGGATTTTCTGGAAAAATTAAGTTGAAGGTGATGAAGAACACCATGCTGTTCTTGGTTGCTGCACATTACCTGCGGATTTACCCGCAACCTTCATAGCTAGCTGCGAGTTTTCCTGCGGATTGCATGTGTTAGGGTTTCGCCTGGACCGCGCCTCTTCTCCATTTGAAACCAGCCAATCAGCTTATTTCATTTTCTGGACCAAAACACGGTCGTTTTGTTTAGTGGCATGGCTATTTACAAGTTTGCCATCAGCGTGGCACATGACCCATTAAATGATGTTGTTTTTTCACAATTATTTCACTTTGATCCATCCAACTTGCAAAATTCATAACATCATCATTTTAAATCCAAATTTCATGGGAATTTTTGCATTGTTTTCATCTGAATCTCTACTTTTTTATCATGATTTTTATTGATTTTTTGGATGGCTGGATTTTAAATGGCCTTAGGGTTTGTATCAGGTGACCAAAAATTGTACCTTTTGCCAAAACCTTTGTGAAATGGTGATACTTTATCCAATGGCTCCCAAATTTTTTGTGCTTAAACTAGACACACTCATGGTGATTTTGGTGTAGAGTTTGTGAATTTATCATTGCTGGTTTGTGAGTTATGATTTTTTGAAGTAGGGTGTGACAATTTGTGTCACACCTTTGATGTCCAACTTCATGATTTTTGATACCATGCTTCTTGACCTCCAATTGATCTGATTTTTTGCATGAACCTACTCTTGTATGTCTAGTTTACATGTGAATTTTCTTGGAATTATTTGTGGCATTTCCTAATTGTTTGAGATTTTCTCCCCTGCTTGGTCATATGTTGACTTTTTGTGACACTTGTTCCCATTTCATTTGTGAAATTCTCATACTTTATTAGATGGACATGAAATTTTACATGAGATAACTAGACATCCTCATCTTTGCCATGGTTTTAGTCCCATTCATTTATCATACACCATCTCTGATTTATGATTTTTCTAAGTTGATGCATGTTTGGTTGACTTCTTTGAGCATGTTCAAAATTGCTTTGCCTTTCTGATTTTCATTGGCTGCCTTCCACTTGTCCAAATGAGATGAAATTTGACATGCTTACCATGCTGTGGGTTGTGATTGGTCATGATTTATTTGTTGATTTTTGGAAATGTTTAAGATTGCTTTTGATTCAAGTCTTGCTGTTGACTTCTTTGAGCTTCTAAATGCCATGTTTTGACCTAAATTGTTCATGAAATGATGATGACGATTGATATGAATGTGAACCCAATTGGTTGTGTTTCTTAATTGTTTGAACATGATTTTGGATGCTTGCCCTTTGCTGTTTTGACTTTTTCATTCCTTTTTGACCCTAGGCTTGCCCTAGTGGTCCTGTTACTCACCTTTGAGCTCATGTTTTCAGGTTGACCAACAAATGCTTCAATGAGACCAATTCTTTTTGATTGAGCTTGCTTGTTTATCATGACTAACATGCTTGTTTTGTAGGTTACTTGGCTCACATGCCTTGAACCTTGTGCATTGCACATCTATCTGCTTGTGCTGACTGTTAACCTTTGTTTCATTCTGATTTAACTTTGACTTGTATACTAATTGTGCTTGACTGATTTCAGGTACTTTTAGTTGCTTAGTTCCTTGTGAACTTTTGCTTTGCTTTGCTTGTATAAGCAATTTGCATTGAGGTATACTTCTAATCTTCATGTAGTCTGGAAGACCTGGCCTGTTATTTGGCCAGGCAACTGTCTGAAGTCCTCCTTAAGAGGCAATGTTTGTGATTGTTTACTTTGTCCCTGTACATATTCAAAGACCTCCTAAGTGAAGAGGCAATTGGCAGACACAAGGGATATGCAATCTATCCCCTGCTATTCTGTGTGTCATCTGTTTTGCTCACACCACTGTGTTGATGCATTGCAGATACAAACCCAAGATCTTGTACAATTGTACAGTTGAGTCAGTATCAAATGTGTAGAAGGGTTCCCACTTTCTGAACCCACACATTCTTGTCTTAAGCTCTCCCAGGCCAGGGATAAGAGCTGTGAAGTCTTATCTTCACTCACCTTTCATCTGCTTCACCTTAGCCCCTCAATGGCCAGGTTAAGAGCACATTCACCCAGTTCCAGAGGTTTGTTTGTTGAGGTTGATATGACCCCTCGACTAAAACCTAACCCTTGTTTGAGCCACTTGCTTGTGTATAGTGTGTGGTATCTGTGCTTGTATGTTTGTTTGACTTGCTTCCTGTGCAAGTTAGGGTTAGTTTAGACTTGCTTCCTGTGCAAGTTAGGTTTTGCTTGGCTTGCTTCCTGTGCAAGTAAAGTATGTGTGTGGCTTGCTTCCTGTGCAAGTCATGATTAGGATAGGCTGGCTCCCTGTGCCAGTTAGCTAGAAACCTTAACTTAGGGGTGATTTTGCATGATAACATCTAGGCTCGAGTCGTAGTCTCCCTAGTGTTGTGTCTCCCTCTGTTATCTGGTTAGGCTAGTCCTGTATCCCTCCGTAGGGGAACTACATCGCCCTGATCTTCATACCAGATGAAGTATGTAGGCAGGAGATTGAGCTGATCTCTCCGGGCGCCTTTTTTCTTTTTGTGTGTGTTGTTTGACAGTTGCTAGGCTCGAGTGCCTGACTCCTTAGCAATTTGTCGTCTGTTTGTTTGAGTGTGTGCTTGACAGTTATAGGCTCGAGTCCCCGACTCCCTATTGACTTGTTGCGTTGTTGTGTGCTTGGAAGCTGATGTAAGTCCATCGAGTGGCATTCGGGTTCCAGTGTGTGTCTTTTGGTTCGGATGCTGATATAAGTCCAGTGATTGGCATTCAGGCTCCACGTTTGCCTTTGCCTGTGTTTGTCTGTGTGCGTGTCAGCCGAGCTACGAATGCTCTGATTCTTCTCTCGTCCGAGAAGATACGTATGCATAGGATGCGATATCCTAGCGAGCATGTGTCGTTTCCCCAGTCCGAACTACTTCGACTCTGATGTCTATGCCTGATAGACTAAGTAGGCCCAGGATGCGATATCCTGCCGAGTCAGTTTCAGTCTGTTTCTTGTGTCTCTTTCAGCCAGTGTGTGTGAGTGTGAGCAGTGTTTAGCAACCATTTATCCTTCCTTTTGTGCGTGGATCCCGTAGAGTACTACGGATGCGTAGGGGTGCTAATACCTTCCCTTCGCATAACCGACTCCCGAACCCATCCTCTTTGGTCGCGAGACCTTGTTCTTTCCTAGGTTTACTCTGAGCGTTTCCTTTCCCTCTTTTGGGATAAATAACGCACGGTGGCGGCTCTGTTGTTCTTCTTTTCCCGCCGGTTTTTCGCGTAATGCGACAACGTGTAACTCCTTTAGCAAAAGGATAGGAAGTACTCCACTATCCCATGAAAGATAAGTGGTAAATAACTTCTCGTGATCAAGAGGGAGCAGTTGTCGTCACTCAGGGTCACCCAAACCCTAGGCCTAAAGGGTCTCTATAAATATTCCTCCCCCAAAGGAGGAAGGATATTTCATTACACCTAAAAAGCATAACACTTAACTTGATCATAACTCATACTGATCACGCATCTCATTAGCTTATACCCAAGCATATCATCCATTTACATAATCTCTCACCTCCCTTGAGCAGGACTCCTAAAACCATTGTAAAACATCATCATACAATGCTTTTTTTTCGTTATATAGATAATATCCTTTTGGCAAGAAATAATATAGGTTTATTGCACGAAACCAAGAGATTTATCACAATGAATTTTGAGATGAAAGATCATGGGGATGCCTCATTTGTCTTAGGAATTCAAATACTTAGAGACCGCTCTCAAGGTATTTTAGGATTTTCACATAGGAAGTGTATTAATATAGTTTTGGATAGATTCTCCATGAAAGATAGCAAACCAGGAGACACACTCATTTGCTAAAGGAGACAAGTTTAGCCTCAAACAGTGCCCCATAATGGAAATTAAAAAAAGAAGTGATGCATAAGGTTTCATATGCTTCAGCTGTGGGGAGTCTTATGTATGCTCGAGTTTGCACACATCTCGACTTAGCATTCATTGTAGGAGTTCTTAGCAGATATCTAAGCAACACCGGTATGCAACATTGGATAATAGTAAAATGCGTAATGTGTTGCCTGAAGAGAATTAGATACTTCATGCTCACTTATTGGAAGTCAGTTAACTTAGAGATCATTGTGTATTATGACTCTGACTCTGCAGGATGCCCGGATAGTAGACGTTCCACATTTGGTTAGATCTTCCTCTTGGCTAAAGGAGCTGTCTCTTGGAAGTCTTCCAAATTAGTGGCTCCCTCCACTACGGGAGCAGAGTTTGTGGCTTGCTTTAAGGCATAAAATCATGCAATTAGGCTATAGAACTTTGTCATGAGCCTACACATTGTTGTGACAATAATGCAGTTGTGCTCTACTCTAACAACAATATGAGTTCTACAAAATCAAAATTTATTGATATCAAGTATCTTGTTGTGAAAGAAAAAGTTAAGGAGAAACAAATTTTGATAGAACATATATGCCATACTTAATGCTAGATGATCCACTAACCACTAGTTTGACACATAAGACTTTTCATGGGCATGTTAATAATATGGGTCTTGGTTTTGAGATTGTCTTAGATTAGTGAGAGTTTTTTCCCTTATTTTTATATGTTTTATACTTTGATTTTATTTTGGTACAGACTTTAAGTTATGTTTGATTTTCTGCATAAATAAATAAATAACTCATGGGGTATTATTGTTATAACAACATCAATTTTTTTTGTTATGTGCAAATATTTTAATTTTGAATTGCACATAAAAAAAACTTTAATTTGATCTCACTAAAGACTTCAGTATTACCAATTGAAAATATGAATGATTTAGAGATGACATTGCATGAAATATTCATGTCACTCCATATCGATATGTGTCATCAAATACATCTATGTGGTGGTTATCAGGGTTCTGTCACGTAATACGCCATTGACGACGGCTGCGGTGGTCCCATTATTAATATATGAGGTGGACCGGATTGTAACATTGAAATCTAAGGATAAATAATATTCATATGCACATCTAAAGAATTATAATTTAATTACTAAGATATATCGTCAAAGTGGAAGATTGTTGGAATATTTGTTAAACATTATTTTAATACTTTAATAATTATTATGTGGACATATATATTTTAATTATATTAGCTATTTAAAATTAAATAAGATTAATTACTATGCAGTGTAAGTGTAAAAAATTTTACATTATCAATTCATCACCATAATCCGTTTATATTATTTTATAGATGATTAAAATAAAAGTCAAATTTCTCTCAAGATCCAACGATTAAGTAAAATTCTTTTACACTATTAACACATTTCAATTAAATTCAATTAAATAACTCCCATGGATTGATCTAGTGGTGAAATATTTAGTTTTGTTTGATATTCTTTGCATTTAATACATAATTGTTTTATTTTTATTAAAGTAAATCATAAAGAGTAAAAGTTGGTTTCACTTAAAACAATAAAGGTAAAAATGAAAGAAAAAATAATAAGATATAAATCATAAATTAAAATACTATTTCAAATATCGTATAAAAAACAAGTTATAAATTTATGATAAAAAATTTATTATCAAACAAATATTTTATTATCATATGAGTTTATAAATTATAAGCATAAACACTAAATAAAATCAATTATAAAGAAACTATTCAATTGTAAAAGTTTGACTATTATTAAACGCATAAACTTATAAGCTATAAATAATAAACTCAAAACAATGATATTGATAACACGATAATAGTTTTCTTAAGAAGTTAATATATCTTCCAAAAAAACTGTGAATAAAAAGTGTCTAATATAAATCAACCAGAGACTAATTTGAATTAACCCAAAAAAAAAAGTCTAATCTAATTTAATAGTATGATTAATATTAATGAGTAATAAAAGTATAATTTATAGTAATTTTGTGTTTAAAAATTGAGTTTAATTGAACTTTTTATTCAAATATCTCGCATTTTCAAAAAAAATCTCAAAATAATTCAGTTTTCAAACAAATTCTCAATCTATCCTAGTTTTAAAAAAAATCTTAAGGCATAGGCGTCAGACCAATTGACGTCTACCCTTAATTTTTAAGAGGGGACGTCGATTGAATTGGCAACAACACATGGTGCTCCCATTCCAATTAGCATCCATGTGTATAAAGTGAGAGGGGACGCCAATTAGTCTGATGTATCAGCGTAATGTATATTTTTTTTATAAATAAAGGTGTTGTGTGATTCATTTTTCCATGTCTCTTTTCGTCATATTGCAAACATGTTTGATGTTCGTCGTCGCTATGGAAAAGTGATTTATTCGAGAGATAAACCTCCAAATGTTGATGCTTTTCTGGAACATTCGTCGTTTCGATCAACTAAAGAGAGAACTGGTTCAGTGGTTAGATGGAAAAATACCAGAAGGAGAAAAAATTAGAAGTATTGAGAGACTCAATAGTATATTTGGTTGGGTGCGAGTACAAGTTGATAAGGATATTAGAGAAATGATGTTTGGACCAGATGACATCAGTTTGATTGTTGTAATCAGTTAGAAATGTTGTTTTTAAATATTGTGGTTAAGTATTTTCATCTGTATTCGATATTTGTTTTTTGTGTTGTTTATTTAGACTTGTTCTGTTTTAAGTGTGTTTATGTTGGAGTAATGTTTGTTGTTAACCTTGTTGTAACAAAAAGTTAATGTTATATAAAAATCCAAGGTTACAAAAATTGAAAGGAGATACTAAATTATAATGCAGAGGTTGCTCCTAGTTTGAGATATTTGTTCTTATTGTGTCCAGGTTGACGACATATATTACATAATCTTATCATTTTATCAGCCGTATCCATTTATGTTCTAATATGCGTGCTGTTTGGCCATCCTTTTTCTTTCTTCGCATCTCATCGTTGTGCCAAACTATGCCTCCTTCATATGGAGGCCGGTATTCCTCCATTGCTAGCACTAAGAAGCTTTAGTTATAGACATTCATGATGGCAATGACCTTGTAAATATCAAATAGATGGTTGTAAGCGTCCTGGCGAGTATGTGCGCTTGCCGCGATGACATGGGAGTAAGGAATATGAAAGGCCTGAAACTTCCCACAGTAGCACCAACTTCTGTTTAGTCTGCCAGCTTAGGATTAATTTGACCTCCCCTCTTGTGGTCCATTGTTTCCTGTACCCTGAAATTTTGCCTATGACGATCAAAGATTGTAACCGCGTGTGTGCTAGCTTTAATAGTTTCCTCTTTCATCACTTTCATACAACATTCACTGAATAATTGACCTGACATTAACACTGCACTCCATCGTTTACCTCTGGTTGCGAAGGTAGATGCCAACCTAAAATAGGTTGTTCTGACCAATGCGGTTATTGGTAAATTTATAATGCATTTGAATATGCCGTTCATGCATTCCATAAGGTTTGTTGTCATATGGCCCCATCGACAACCTCTGCCAAATGCCCTTGTCCACTGCCCTAATGGTATGTTATCCACCCACCTTCCTGCATCTGTATTAGACAATCTAATTTCGTCACACTAATGTTAAAATAAAGGATGATTTAGAGCATACCCTGCATTCACCACTTTTTTGCGAAGGTTCTTGTCTTTGATTGTACGTATGAAGTTTTGTGCGATATGTCTAATGCAATAGACATGGGTAGAAAGAGAATCATGCCATCTGTTATCATGGTTATTGTAAGCACTCCTAATGGCAGCATGTCTATCTGAAATCAAATAGAGATTGACTTGTGGAGCGACATGTGTTGTGCGATATGTCTAATGCAATAGACATGGGTAGAAGGAGGATCATGCCATCTGTTATCATGGTTATTGTAAGCACTCTCTATGGCAGCATGTCTATCTGAAATCAAACAGAGATTGGCTTGTGGAGCGACATGTGTTCTGAGATTACGAAGGAAGAAACCTCAACCACCAGCGGTTTCATCTTCAACCAAAGCAAAGGCAATGGGAAAGACATTATTGTTGTCGTCTTGTGCAACAACCATAAACAAAGTACCCTTGTATTTTTTGTATAACCATGTTCCATCAATTTGAATAATAGGTTCGCAGAATGCAAAATCTTTAATGCATGGTTGAAACGCCCAAATAGGCGGTGAAATATTCTATTTCCAGCAACACAAGTTCCATCTGGCGTAAATGCTGGAAATGTCTCCATAATTGTAACAATTCTTGGTGCGTACGTTTTAAGTGCCCATAAAAACCGTGACAATTCTTTGTATGAATCCTCACAATTGCCGAATACCTGTTCAACAACCTTTGTCCTTGCAATCCATGCTTTCTTGTAAGATGGAGTATAATTATATCTTGTGACGATATGAGATATTATTATACTCACCTTCACGGATGGGTCTTTGTTAACAAGCGGCAAAATGTCTTGACATATCAATTCAGCGATTAATTTACAGTGATCTTGTACAACATTACTGGCAATGAAACTGTGATGTGGGTCTATAGAAGCTATCTCCCAAGAATCGCTTCTCTTTTTGTGAGTCGTAGCCAACCGAAACTTGCAAAGGATATTAAGACATTCGATGACATACCTTCTCGAATCAGTGAGTTTCACGGTGAAATCAACAGAGTTATTCATGTGAAAATTTTTGATAGCTCGCACACATTCTTCTTTAGTGCAGAACATGTCTCCCATTTTTAACTCACCCTCTGACCGTGGATACGGGTTATAAAAAATGTTAGACGGTGTGGCTAGTGATCGAGAGGGGGGTGAATAGATCACCTCTTTTCAAATAAACGGATTTAAAATTTTATCAGAGTTATTGAAACTTAGCGGAAAATTTCAGTCCCGAATCGACTTCCGTCTATTCTGAACCGCTACTAGAAAACCGGACACGCGAATTTATTGCTGGATTTGAATTAGAATGACAGAAACTATTAACACTAGAATCTTATCAAATTGAATGCACTTATCACTAAATCCCAATTCCAATGAATAAAACTCAGCTAACAGTTTTGTCAAACAATTGGTATGTATGTGATCAACGATGAACAACAGTGGACTTTAGTTAAAGAGGTTTTCTTGCCACTATTGTATCGCAGAAAGTACAGCCACAACACACTAACTGAAATTGCGAAACCGTTGAAAAACGTAAAGAGAGATAAGGTAAGAATACGATACGCAGAGATTTGGTAAGGAAGTTCCCCACGTCGTCCTCGCGTGTGGGTACGTCTCCCTCTCAATTTCAAATGAAATTGAGAACTGTGATTATCAATAATGCCAAATTCGTTGATACAAGGTTACAATACAAAGACAGAATTCTAAATCCCAAGAACTTCTTCTTGTATGAAACCTCCACTTGATCTGAGCACGATCAAGAATTTCCTGCAAGAAATTGCAAACAATTCACCGGTTCCACGACCTGTTTGCGAAATCCCCCGATCTCCAAACGCAACGCTGCGGCTGAATCTGTTCTGCAAACGTGACTGACAAACCCGCAAGAACACTCCAGTTCTTGAAGGACAAACCAATTGGTTTTTCCTCGAAACCCCCTTCAATCTTCAACTCAGCTAGATCCTCGATCGTTCCACTGAACACCTCAACTAGATCCTTGATCGTTACCACTGAACGTTATCTCTTTGATCCTTTAATCCGAAGAACAAGAATGATTATGTGTTGATGTTCTTGAAGAAAAGAGATTGAGAAGATGGAGAAGATGAAGTCTCTTTCAGGTTTCTAATTGCTCAAACAATTGCTGCTACACACTCCTTTGATTGGTGTTTTAACTGTTTTTCCCTCTCAGAATTCGTTTTTTGTTGCACTGCTATCATAATACTACTTATATATGAAAAACATGAGCTGTTAGTGGATAAAACAGACTTATGTATTGATACATGAAGTTATGCATCGATACATACTGTAAGGTTGATGAATTTTAGAGAATTTGTGTATGCATGGATCGATGCCAAATTCGTATGTATTGATACATAGATCATTTCAACTAACATGGATCGATGCAAGGCTCGTATGGATCGATCCATAAAGCATTTTGCCTGTCCATGTATCGATACATGACACGTATGGATCGATACATACTGAACAAAAGAGTTTTGTGGTTTACAACATTTTTTATGGATCGATGCATAGGAGTATGTATTGATGCATACTGACATAAAATAGTTTTTATGAGTTATTTTTAGGAGATGCATCAATGTGGATCTTTATGTACAGTCATGAAACAACAATATGGTATAAAAGCACAAATGAATCATGTAAAATAATGCACAGCCAACAAATGAATGATGATCACACAATTTGCTATCATTCAAAATTTATTCAAAGTAAAGAATTTGCTCACAAAAAACACTGTTGGATGTTTCATCGTCATGCAAATCCATGTTTGTCATATGTTGAGGCGGATTATATAGATGACTTGGAGGTAATGGCACTGGATGATCGTCATCTTCAATGTTGTTGTTTAACATATGATCGACATGTGTCTCGATTTCTTCTTCTTCTTCATCAACGATGTTGACTTCTGCTTCTGCTTCTAGGTCAGCTTCATCTGAGTTTTCTGAATCAAATTCATTAGATTCAGCTTGATTAGTTATTTGATATTGCTGAGATGGTATACTTTGTTGAAGAGTAATATATAACTTAATAGAGTTACAACCAGAATGTTTGTGACTAACAAACATATATTCAACATCTTCATCGTCCCGTACCTTTAGCGTGTAAAATTTACATTGACTGTTCTCGAAATAAATTGTATTTTGATACGTGATTTGTGACACAAGACCAGATCCTATGCAGAATTCTATTTGTTTTTTCAAATGCAAGAAATTTGAATTTCTCTTGATCGTAAGTCGGATAGTATCGGTGTTTCAAAAACAAAACCCGTATACATCACACTCATATGTCTCACAGTTGTAGTGAACATTGATAATATATTTGGATGCAGATGAATAGTAATTTTTTTGGTGCAAATGAATTTATGTTGGTTTGAGGATGCCATAGGAAGACATTTATATAGAAGGTGACATGACATGCATGCAATACCTAACGCCATTTCATTTGGCGCATGCATGCATTATTTGTACATGGGCGTCAGTCCATATGGCGCCTTGTATGTGCAGACCTCGAGATTTTGCATTGCATGTAAATAGCCATTAAGCCTATGTCAAAACCATGCATACAAGCTGCCACGACCTAAGAGGCGCTAGTCCATACGGCACTAGCTATGGAATTTTGCATGTGCACGTCAAACCAATTGGCGCTAGCTTGCATGCCCATTTCTCCATTCATGCAAACTTTTGCGTGTCTCTCATTATAAATAGCCATGCAATAATCACTTCTTCATCACCAACAATCACTTCTACATCTACAACATCCATTGTTTCATCTGCAACAACCATTGTTTCATCTGCACCACTACGACAAGATGTCTCTGCTCACTATGGGTGAATCACATAGAGGCACAATTGCAAACATAACAACTTATGTAAGCGTTTACTTCTTATATTATTTTTCTAACACATTTTTTTATAATGTAACTTATTTTATTTAGTTTTTAGGACGTTTCTAGGTTTCGAACTCGTGTCCATGAATTTGTTCACATGGACGCGATGATTCAACCTTATGTCGAACTCGCCGATTTTGGACATAGCAAAATAGTGTCTTGGTCGGTTGATACTAAATTTATTCTTGCATAATGTGAAAGATGACGTCCTGAGACACACACATTCTGGTTTCCAACCGGTGAATGTACCATGACGTTAGAAGATGTCTACATGTTATTGAGACTGCCTATCGAAGGTAAGACAGTAAACGATAAAACCAACTATGCAAATTCAATTTGCATGGACCTCTTGGATGCTGACTTATTAGATGATAACTCGAGAGGTCAAGGTATACTCCTTTCACGCCTTAAGGCATATTACAACAACTTACAGTTAGATGAAAATTCTACCGAAGACGCTCGAATAATAAAAATTAGGTGTTATATTATGCTTTTATTTGATTTACTTTTATTTCCCGAAGGTAGTGGTTCTAGTATAAGAAGTTACAGTTGGGTGCCCACTTGTTTGGCTTATCTTTATAGCTATTTGTATAAAAATGCACACAAAGGCACATCTATGACGGTAGCCCTTCAATGCATACACAAGACCATACAGATTTGTCTGAATATCTCCGACAATCTTCTGCAGATGGTGGTGATGTTCCTGGACCCTCAGATACTCAAATACCTGGGGTGAATCATCAACGTGGGTTAGGGCCACGAGTTCGGGTAGCTAGGGGATGTGGGACCGGAGGTCGGTTAGGTCATCCCGATCAACGACATTAGTCTTATTGTGCAAATGCGTATTAATATTAATATGAATTGGTCCGATTTTAAATTTGATCTAAAATGTACAATATTTTTCAAAAAAAATTACGAAACACACATATGTGTCAGACCAATTTGCGTCTCCTTTATAAATTAACACACATGCGCCAATTGGATTGACAACACTAGGTGCAATAGCCAATCCAATTGGCGTCACCTCACTAAATTTAAGAGCAGACGTCAATTCATCTAGCATCACCTCTTCAAAGTGGAGTATTTTGAAAAATAATTTAAAATTTTTTTTTTTTTTTTAATTTTGAAAAATAAGATTAATTGGGTAAAAAAATTCAGTTTAATTGATATACATTAGCGGTAATAATTCATTAATCTACCCTGTTATATTATTAACTTAAAAACTACATTATCATATAATGGGAGGTATGATGGTTATTAATGGAATATATAAGATAATTTTATATTTTATATATTTCATTTTCTCTTAAAAATTATAATTAGTTTGATTTAAATTTTTTAATTAATTTTTTATTAAATTTTTTAATTTAAATTTTTTAATATATTTTCCTTAGGAAACAAATTTCCTTTAATTGAATAAGCAATTCTGCTCCTAGACAAACGGTGGCATGGCAATGGCCTAAACCAGGGTTTACCCTACACTTGCGCCTCGCTACTTGTTCAACTTTTGCCACCAATTCGTTATTCTCTTCTCTTCGATGCACCGTCTTGATCTCGGCGATGTTTGGAAGAGCAAAGCCCGATCCCTGCAGTTGCAGCTCAGGGACCGTTTCAGAGTCGCCGTCGACCGACATTGGCGCCGCCGCCATCACCATACGGTCTTCCTTCATGCCGACGGTTATTTCTCCTCCACTATTCAACGTTGGCTTAACCGATTTCGCGACTTTCGTAGAGATGCCTTGCCTTCTTCCACCTCTTTCTATCGTAAACGAGGTACTCAATTTAATCACCTATTTTTTTTTGAAATTCGAATTTCATGGACGGTAATAGGCATTTGCTAGGTTTTGCACTCGATTTAATTTTTATGTATATGTATCTACAGTGAGTAGGGATTTTAGTTCCGAAGAAGATTCAACCATTCTTCGTATGATGCAAGCTGTTGCTGTTCCGATTCTAGGAAATGTTTGTCACGTTTTTATGAACGGATTAAACCGTGTTCAGGTATCAATATCATTATTATTCAACTATATGCTTCTCTCTTATTTGAGACTGGGATACGGCAAGTTCTAAAAATTGTTAGACATGGCTCAAAAATTTAGAATATGTAAACGCAATTCGTTAACCTAAACGAGAACCAATGCTTTCAATGTTAGCACAAGTCTTTGCAGCTCTGTAGTACTGACACCTCTGAAAAATAGACACTAACACTGACGTTTGTGATTATATACAATTTATTCATTTTTTCAAATTATTAACGGTGTTGTGTATGGTGTATGGTGTATGTGTCCCTGTGTCTTGTGTCTGTGCTTCATGGCTTTGTAGAGATAATAAAATAAAAATGCACCCATTTGTCTTATATTTAGTGATTTTCGCATGAACATTGGTATGGAAGTTTGGCATTGTTTTAAAAAATGAAATGGAAAAATACAGCTAAAACTATAAAGAAGTGTCTCACAAATATGACATTGCACGGATTACTCTTTTTGAAGTGTATGTGCTTCTTTGGATATTTGATCTGAATGCTGTATGTATGGGAGTAACAGGTGTATGGATTGGAAAAACTACACTCTGCATTGCTGGAAAGACCTAAAGGCAAGCCTCTTCTTACGGTGTGTGCTCTTACAAGCCCTGCATTGTGAAAAGTGAATCTCTATGGGTTTAGTTTTTTAATTTGACTTGCTTGCTTTTAATTTTAAATTTTCAGGTCAGCAACCATGTCGCTTCCATGGATGATCCACTTGTTATTGCTTCACTACTTCCTCCACAAGTTCTTTTGGATGCTAGAAACCTCAGATGGACACTTTGTGCAACTGATAGATGTTTTAAAAACCCTGTAACTTCTGCATTCTTTCGTTCCGTTAAAGTCTTGCCGCTTTCCAGGGGTGATGGAATTTATCAGGAGGTATAGATCCAATGAACATTTGTTGATAACCTTGGATAATATTTGTTAATATTTGGTGAATGGTTCTAAAACAATCTTATTATCCAAAATGAGGCTTAATCATCTATTATAATGCATAACTTCTGTCAACGACGTGGCTTTTGGAGCAGTGTTGTTAAAAACTGGTATATCCCCTTTATACCGCTATTATGTATCAGAATTTGGAGTAGCCTATACGATATGTCAACTCCGCTATATCAAATAGCGCCACATTTTGATATATTGGTTACAAAGGTACCTAATGAATAGTAGAGTTGTGTGCTTAACGGTGGCCAAACATTTTAAAACATTAAAAAATTACAAAACCTGAAGTGGTGGACAGATTTTTTAGAATATTAGAAAAATTTAAAGTACAAAACCTTAAGTTGAAGGATAAGCTGAAAACGAGGATAATGATTATGTTGGGGAAGAGGAGATTAATTAGATCTTTTTATCTGTTATTGGTAGTTAGAGCGGTCACTTATTAGTTATTTTGAACTATTTAGATTTTGAGATTTAAGTCACTTTTAATTTCTGTTTTTGGCTCTCTGCAGCAACATCATGCTCTATTAATTGTTTGAAATATTGAGATTTTGAGTTTTATGTCAGTTAATTTTTTAATATATGTTTATGCAGCTTTTATTTGTGTGCAACATGCTTTATTCTATATACAAATATTTATATTTCAATTTCTTTGCGGCTTCCGCCATGCTATCCACTATTTGTCATACGGTGATCCGCTCTTTTCTACAATCCGCTATTAATAACACTTTTTTGGAGAAAACCTCAATTATTTGCTTTCATTACTATGCTATGACTTGAATTATTAAATTTATCTTGGGGCGCTGCGCTGCTTTCTGTAGTAGCATCAAACAAAAGCCTTTGTCTCATTTTGTATCAGATGAATAATTCCCTTGGTCTCTTGCTCTCCACTGACCTATCCAAACTGGATGGAAATCACTTGTTTTTCTATTTCGTTTCTTGTTTCTCTAATGAACACAGCTCCTTAGCATAGTAAAAAATGTTAGCAATCCTTCCGATGGAAATTTAACTCGGAAAAATAGAAAATTAGCAAATAAGGGAGAATGTAATTTTGAATTGTGAGTAAGGAAGGCAAATTTTTTATTGTACTGAAATGAAAAGGGACATGTGGTTTCAATCCCTCCAATGTGAAACTTGTCTACATATATGTTAATTTCATCTACTTAATCTCTGCTGTAGGGAATGGATATGGCTCTTTCTAAGTTGAACAATGGTGGTTGGGTCCACATATTCCCGGAAGGTAGTCGCTCCCGAGACGGTGGAAAAACCATGGGTTCTTGCAAGAGAGGTGTTGCCAGGTAACAACTAACAACTAACAATCTTCTATAGTATTTTGTATTAAATTAAATCAATATTTAAATGACATATTTCTGAAATTAATCACTAAATGATTTTTTTTATATACTGGCTCTAATTTTATATATATATTTGAAACAACAAATGGTAGTATTGTTAGTTTTTATTTTGGGGGTGGGGATCAAACCTTCGGTCTCCTTGTCACCACACTTCTTAACTCCTCCAAACCAACCTGCAAGCCACCCTTATGTCCCCTATCTTCACCATATATTTAATGCAAACATATCTTGTTGTTACAGTGCTGATAAATTCTGAAAATGAAGTAGATTGTATCTGTATTATCAAAACTTGCTGACAATTTTTTTATTTTATTAAATAACGTTAGCTCAAGGATTGGAAGTTGAACGGAACCAATAACTCAATGAATTTGAACCTTTTCAAAGTTTAGATCTGTAATTGATATGCACAGTTTGTTGGTTTTCTTGTTGAAAAGTTTAATTTTGGTTTTCAGACTATTTTTTTGGCTTATGTATGATGTTTTCAATTTGGATTCAGTATCATAAAAGTTCTGGGACCTATTCTTGTGAGAGAAATATTAAGACTATATTCGTCTTATTTTACATCACATTTTATTTTAATATTGCGTTGTTGTTAGCATATTGGATTGGATAAGATTTATCATGTATATATGTATATATGCTGCAGGCATATTGTGATGGTAATTTACCAGTACAAAATAACTCAAGATTGATTCAATTCTAAAATATATTTTATTTTTCACTTTTTAATTTTTTTTGTTTCTACTATTTGATATATCTACCATCTCAATGGAACAATACAAATTTCCTAATGTAAATTTCCTCATCAGGTTTATCCTGGATGGAGATAGCATGCCTGTTGTTATCCCGTTTGTACATACAGGGATGCAGGAGATAATGCCAATAGGTGCCAGCATTCCGAGAATTGGAAAGAGGGTACGTACTTTTGACCCACTTCTTACACAATTCCTTCAATACATAGGGGGAATCAATGAAATAATCCAGCCTTTGTCAGTCTATGAACCTTCCAAGGTTTAAAATACTGGATGATGCGATATTGCCAGGTTTTAGGGGAATGCCGCTCTCTTTGTCCCTTGGTTTTGGTCTGCTTTTCATTTCCTCAAAGAACAAAATGTTAACCTTAGTCCTGACTGAATTTGGATTCTGCACGGCGTTGCTTATATTTATTTATGTGAACAATATTGATTGTATTTTAAGCTTAAATATTATTTTGACATGCCTGGATTGTTTAGGTTACTGTTATCGTAGGCGATCCTATCAATTTTGACGATATACTCAACATGGAGAAAGGCCCAGATGTGCCAAGAAAAAGACTGTATGATGCAGTCGCCGCAAGAATTGGTGATCGGTTGCATGAACTGAAGGCCCAGGTCGACAGAATAGCAATGGAAACAGAATTGCGGTTAAAAGGCCACTCCCCACACAGCATGGAACGTGCATCTGGAATCTTGCAGCAGGTTGATTGGGAATTATTTGGAATGGATAACTTTATATCTTCTGCTGATGATGATTCAATGCAGACACCAGAAACAGTTGTCCTTCTAAATTCAAGTGTTTCTCAACAGCATCGGCAGTCTCCTTGTAAAAAAGTCAGTTTGTCATACAGGATGCGTGGCTATATGGATCAGATGGAACTAATGTCTTTTGCTGCCAGAGGATTATTTATGAATAACAATGAAACTAAGAACTCTGCTGGCTTTAGAGAGACACGTCCCTTAAATGCATGGAAACAGTTTTTTGATGCTAATGTATTAAATCAGTGGAATTACAGTATGTAGATTGTGTAAATTTTGTTAGATAAACAGTTGAACGTTGTAGAGATGATTAGAATTTGTAACTAAAATAGTAACTTATCAGTTTAGCTGTTTGGTAATGATTACTGTGTGGTAGGCAGTATAGAATCATATGGTGGCGCACTTGCTCCCTAATGCGATGAAACCAAGAAAAAGTTGCATTAAGTGAGTATTTTATTTTTAATATATTTTTGGTCTTTTATTTAATTTACTTTGACTATTTCTCTCTGGAGTGCTTTTTTTTGTTCCTAATTTCTTGAAAAAATTATCAGATATTTTTTTGAATATTACCTGAATATTACAAAAGTCGAACAACAACTACTATATTATAGAGCATAATGTTGTTTACGGTGGAGTTTTGAGGTAGGGTTGTTTTGCAGGTTGCCGTTGAGTGATACCCGTTCATTTGGATTGAACTCAAGCATGTTGCAGCAGACATTCTAACAGTAGAATTTCAGATTTTGATGTATATCTAACATTAACTTTAATTGTAGAATTTTCTATGTCAATTTTTATTTTTGTTAGAGAATAAATCGTTTTGTCAAAATTGTTTCTGCAAAACAACTAATAAAGGTAAATCTGGAATTTAAGTTTAGGACAATTCCTTCTTCTTGTGTTTTTTTAAGGGCATTTTTTAAAGCACTTTATATATACGACACGGGAAAATAAAAAAGTTTCTGCAATTCATCAATAAGGTTTGAAATGAGTGATACCCGTCCATTTGGATTGAACTCAAGCATGTTGCAGCAGACATTCTAACGGTGGAGTTTCAGATTTTGATGTATATGTAACATTTACATTAATTGTAGAATTTTGTATGTCAATTTTTATTTTGTTAGAGAATAAATCATTTTGTCAAAATTGTTTCTGCAAAACAACTACTAACATAGGTAAATCTGGAATTTAAGTATAGGACAATTCCTTTTTCTTTGTGTTTTTTAAGGGCATTTTTAAAGCACTTTATATATACAATATCTAAAAATAAAAAAATATTTTTAGATTTTGGAGATGTTTCTTCGAACGCACCTTAAACACACATCTTAGATTAATTTTGGGTCATGTTCTAGGAATGTGACTTTTTTAGATTCGGAGATGTATCTCTGTAACTTGTCCGTAGATGTATCACCGTAACTTATCTGTATATGTATCACCGTAATCTGTCCGTAGATGCATTTTCGTAGTGTATTGAAACAAAAACAGAAGTAGAAAATCAGAAATTTATATTTTAACAAAATAAAATTATCACTCATAATATAAAAACAACATTACATAGGTGATGTTAACATAAAATCAAACATTACATTTCAATATCCAAGTGAACGCTTCAACATCTTTACAATATTTTCGACCGATCTTGAAATCGTCACTTCCACCTTGATCAGAACTTTTGTTTCGAAACAGAAAAATGTATTTCACATAGTTCTTACATCTGCATCCGTCTTGAGTTCATAGTTGTTGAGTTCAATCTTGTCTTCGTTATTAGTTGACGGTGAAAGTTTCACGATTTTCCGATTATCTGCGCAAGATAGGAGATTTTGCACTTCGTATTGCAGATCTGGAAAAGGAGGTGTACTCATTGATCTTAAATTCTCGTCCAAGTGTCACGCGGAAAAAGGAGACATTTGTGACATATCAGATGATGTTCATTTGCGATATTTTCTATGTGTATGATACATCAAACAAGAGTCTATATTTATAATAGTTGTAGACAAATATGGATCTCGAAAATTCTATCTTGTATTAGTGGAGGTTTCAGAGGTGCATCTCCGGTATCATCCTATTCTCTTATTACATTGACGCATCTCCGGAACCTCTCATGATCTAGACAAAAAATAGAACATATGTGTTTTGTTTGATAAATTGACAATTTTTTTGGCAAACATCAAAATGTATTAAAATATTTAAAATTGTATATATCACTTCATTAATATTAATACACAGTTACATATAATTAATTGATGACGAAAATCGAAAGATTTGTCGCCGACTAAATCTATAAGTATGAGTGGTTACCCCTTTGACTTTTGTGCATTTGATTCTCTTTTAATGTCGCTCAATTTGGTGAACTCTTGTATCATTTCCGCAAATCGGTCCGACAAAGTCTCAGCTTTTGTTGTTGAATGAGTCGTCCATTCCACTGATGTAAGTGGTAAATGATATCCCAATTTTAAATAAACTTGAACAAAGTGAAATAAACTTGAAATGTTGTGATTTTGAAAGCCATCCAATACAGATAATACAATCATTTGGATTTTGAGGTGAGGTGGTGCGCAATGCAAAAAAAGTTTTCAAAAATTTGTATCTTGTAAGATCAATACACTTTATCATACGAACTTTCAATGAGATGACCTATTTCAGGAAAACACAATTGGATGAGCGACTAATTTTTCACACAAGTCATGGTTATGTAACCATATATGACATTAAATTTCCATTTCTTATTTGCCAAACACATAACCACACAACTTAAAGGGACACTCACATTTTCTTGAATCGGTGTCATATCATTTAAAATTTTATAAAGGAGGTATATATTTTCCACTTCTTTCGCATGTCATTGTCACAACTGCACCTTTTCTATCCGAATCATTATTGGACCTTCCGATTACCACACCGAATTTCAGTTTGGAGGATTCCGTACGATTCAATTGAAGCATGTGATCACAAAATTCAAACTCTTGATCATTTTTAAATTGGTTGCTACATCTACCTCCTTCATAACAACACCTTAGGCATCAAGAGATACAACATGTTTGGGAAAAACATCGAGTTGCACCATATCTAATGAAAACAGTTACAAAAAAAGTAAAAACTTCTAAAACTGTAAATAGAGATGGAAAAATGAGAATAAATAGGCTACAAATGCATCTCCATATGAATTCAAAGAGAATCTGAAGATGCATCTCCAGATTCAGCGCACATTTTTCAAACTAAAAACAAACTTAATGTGATCAATAAGGTTTGAAAATGAATGATCTTTCCTAAAATTTCAGCTTCTTTATCTCTTTTTGATGCGATGAAACACAAGAATGAAAATGTGGAGTGAGAATGTTGATTGAGAATGGAAGGTTTTTGGAAAGGGTTTGGAGTGAAAAAGAAGTATGGGTTTGTGATCATGCAATGACTGTTTTATCAAAATTATGTTTCCTTATTCCGGAGATGCATCTCCGTAAATACTTGATATGCAAAGATGACAAACATTTCAAAATCCCACCCCAAACCTCCTAAGATGCATCTCCGAAATATCCACTGGACTGTTGGAATATCAATATATTTATTGAAAATACCCGGAGATGCATGAACCTTTGCACTCTCTATATGAAAGCATGTTGATTGTCGAAACATGTTTTCTCATGCTTGTCCAATTTATTTGAAGTGACTTTTAGAGTTGTCTGTCCCACAATAAAACCTCCAGTCCTCATTCCTACTAGTGGGGAAACCTCAGTCAAGTCTACACAGACATGTTTCCTTCTTTCCATCCATACGCTGGAATATCCGCTGACCTAAGAGTATACCTCCACTCCCGTGGGTCAGTCAAGAAATTCATAGATGTCTCTTTCTTCACAAATACCATGCATGTAACGCCCCGATTCAATTAATCGTTTATTTATTTATTTTGTTTAATTAATTAAATTATTTAAATAATTATTCTGCTTGAATTATGACATGTTTACTGATAATTTATGCTAATTTAATTAGTTTGGTGGGAATTAATTTAGTTGAATAATTAGAATTTGAGAGAATATGAAGAATTGGGTAAAAAGTGAAAATAATGGAAGTAAATGGTTAGTAATGAAGAAATTTTGGTTAGTCGGGCCAAAGTTAATTAAAAGGAATTCTTAGAATATTATATATTTAGAAATTACAGATATTAGGTTTAGAGAATCTTTTAGTATGTGAAATAGAAGGGTGGAATAGAGAAATAAGAGTGGAGAGCCAGAGCTTGGAGAAGAAGGTAATTGAAGCTTGCTTTTGTTGTTTTTGTTGGAATTATAAGGTAATGAGGATAAATTGTTCAATTAAGGGTGTCTAAATCATGAAAGAGTATAAAGGTTTCCCTTAATCTCCATTAGAGTTTTCTTTTTTCTATTTGATTGATGATAATCTGATAGATAATGATTATAAATTTTGTTTTGATGTTATGAATTATTGGGATATTGTGTTTGTTGATGCTATGATGTTTTATGTTCATGATTAAATTGATTCAATGCTGAAATTAATGTGAAATTGAGTGTTTTAAGGTATGGACATGATTGAATAGTTCTGTTGCTTATCAAATGGTTTAAAATTTCAATTATGTGGTTCAAATATGAGTTATTTGTTGTTGAGTAACATCATACTTGGAGGATATATGTGTGTCGCGGCGGGAAAAACACAGAGTCGCCACCATATTTTATTCGTTCCTAAGGAAAAAGAGAAATAATGAAACACCCTAAAAGTTAATGATAAAGCGTTAGGATTCATGAGTCGATTAAGGGAGGGGAAGGTGCTAGCACCCCTCACATCTGTTGTATTCAATGGGAACCTCTTATAGTTCTAAGAATACTATGTTTATGTAATGAATGTTTTCCTAATTACCTATTTCTTGCTTAATGCTTTAATTTATTTACTTATAAAGAGAATTCATTTTATTATTTTTAAGAAATATTTAATCATAAAAGGGGAAAAAAGATATTTTTCATTATTGTACTCTTCAGAGTTTCAAAACTCTGTGCCTACGTATCCTCAAGTTTAAAGAAGAATCAAAGTACTGTAGTTCGTCTAAAAAATATAGGTGTGTTTGTTGATTTTATTTGTGAAAATGTCTCAATGCACAGAGGCGGAGAAAAGTTCATCTAAAAAAGGTCTCAATGCACAAGAACAGAGAAAATTGTATTTGAGTGTATTTGACTTGATTTTAAGTTTTAAGTTGAATATTGATCGGTAAGGCGGGACGCCAGCCAACCAATCTAATTTGCAAAAAAAATAAATATTTAATTTAATTTAGAAAATAAAGTATATACATAATTACTATTTTTGTTATTTTTTGAATATTTAATTATAAAGAAATAAATCTATTTTGAAATGAACTTTGAAGAAAACAAACTAAACTAAGTTAGACCACTTAAATGAATAATTTTTAAACTAAAATAAAGGTATAAAATATATTTTTAGTCTTTTTGCATTTTTAGAATCAGATATAAAAATAAACATTTTTTATGGTTTATTAAATTGTTAAGTTAAACTAATTAGTCTAATCAAGTGAATTAATTTTTAATTAGCCTATCTAATCCTGAACTTAATTAAAATTTAAAACCTAGAGCATAAGGGAATAAATTCAATGCAAAAATGATTAAGACATATTGGACGAAGTAATTGAGGGGTGTTAAAAGGAAAAGAGATAAAGTCTAGGGGTGTTCAAAACCAAACCAACCCAATAGAAAACCGCAAACCAAACCAAGCCAAACCGAAACCGCAAAAAACCACATTTGGTTCAGATTCGTTTGGGTCATTTTTTAATAAAACCGCACGTTTTGGTTTGGTTTGCAGTTTGTATTTTGCAAACCGAACTAAACCAAACCAAACCAAACCGCATTATGTTACAACCCAAAGTTCACTTATCCCACATCCAACCCAAACCTCAAACCTAGTATGCCTTAACCTTACAATTACAAATGATTTTTTCTTAATCACACTTAGGGTTTCAATTTCAACCTTCTTAAATCTCTCATAGTAGTATCACACATTTTTCTCATCTTCTTTTCCATGTAGGTCTCGCCTATTCTACTCTAATAAGTCCTCTATTATGTTCTTTCTTTTTTATCTTTTATGTTACTATTTTCTCTTCCAATTACGTTTTTATTGCACTTTTCTTCTCAATCTCGCATCTCTTATGTTCTTTTTTTCATCTTCTCTAATCTCTCATCTCATACGATTTTTTATATTTTATTATAATGTCTTTGATATTATTTTATGCTACTATTTATATTTGTCTTTTATTCCACTTTTGTCTAATCTGATTTTTTGTATATTGAATGAAACATTTTTGTCTAAATATGATGAATTTTGATGTTATTTAGTAATGTATGAATGACTAAACACAAAGTTATGTCGTTATTTATAGGAGTATATATGGCTCAATAAAAATATTATAAAAAACCGAATCAACCCAAACCGCATTGATTTGGTTTTGTTTGGTTTGGTTTGGTTTTATTTCTAAAACTCAACCGAACCAAACCAAACCAAATCGCATGCTTTTTTCTCTTGCGGTTCGGGTGATTTTTATCGCAAAAACCGCCCAAACCGCACCACGAACACCCCTAATAAAGCCTAATGGCTTGAAGGCCTAGGGCGTTGGTCAGAGGACCAAGAGAGTCAACTCATTTGACTCTTATCCATGGGCGTTGGATCTGGTTGATTGAGAGTCAACATGATGACATGAGAAACGTTTGATCTATTTACTAATTTCAGTAAGCAGAACGGATGAACAAGATCTACAGTCAAATTAAGGAATATAATGTGCGTGTGTGCATGAACTGAGTCAAGGTAAACAAACTCAATGGCTATCAGGGAGCCACGTGTCCTTGATCTGGCAGCGAATGAAGGGAATATAAAAACTCAACCTCTACAGAAATGACTCGTTTTCATTTCTCCAATCTCTCTCTCTAAATATTATCTCTATTCTCCTCTCTCTCCACTCTCCGATCCCTCTTTATCCCGTGCCTCCTCCGACCTCCCTAGCCACCACCTGAGCCACCCTTAGCCGCCCTAGGAGCCACCTTAAAACCCAGGTTTCTAGTTAAACTTCAACCGGAATCTTCAAACCTTCCTTACTCAACCTAGAAACTCTTAGTACTAAGATCCCTAACCCCAACTTAGATGAACCCTAACCCCAACCTACAAGAACACTAACTCTAACCTACAACCCAGAAGAACCCTACACATGAACTCTAACAATCTTTATCCCTAACCTTCAAACCCTGACCCCATTTTTCCAGAAACCCACCAAACAAACCCAAATGCAATGAAAACAACATCAAATCACAGATCCTAACCTCATAATCAGTAATCAATCATTAAAACAACAAAATCAAACCAAAATTCCAAAACGCTAAATTATTTCTATTATACCTAAATCGAACCTTAACCTATATCAAAGCAACATAAATCAACAACATAGATTAATCATACAACAAAATAAAGGATAAGGATCAAGATCTACCAACCTATAGAGACGAGAATCTCTCTGGTAAAGGTAAATTTTCCAACTTTCCTCTGATTCTCTCTTTTCTTTGTTCTTCTATCTCTTTCTCCTTCTAATCATTTTTCTTATTCTTTTGGTGCGAGGTACCCTAGATGGAGGTTGTTGTTCAAGTCACTTAGGGTTTCAATGTGAAACTCTAAATGCTTAAATTGGAGCTTTTGTCTTTGGTTAGGGGTTCTACAACAACTTAGGGTTTAATTATTTTCTTTTTTTCGTCCCCTTCTTCTGATTATTCTTAGTTTTTTATAGCTTAGAAAATATGTTGATTGATGTATTTTAGGGAAGATTTTATTTGATAGTTGTTGTAAATCAATTAGTGTTTTTAGGGTTTCCGGATTTGGATGTATGTAGACGAATTTGCTATGTAATTTTGGTTCTCAAATGTATTTGTAACTGATAATGGAAAGTTTTGATATTTTCTTCAATTTGTGTTTTGATACATTATATAACATTACCCACTCGTATTAGGGTTTCTGAAAGTTGGACTATTGGGCTCTTGAGTTGACCTGGACTGAATGTTTGACCGTGTTCATTCTTGTATCACTTAGCTACTTGAATTTGACTGGGTTTTTGAGTTGTAATTGTGAATCACTCATAAGCTTTTAAGCAAGAGTGAATTATGTTTCATTGGAAGTGTGTCTTCTGTTTATTGTTAGAAGTTGCTATCACTATTATGTGATTGAAGGGAAGTGAGAAGGGTCTCATATCTAGGAGAGTATTAGATAGAAATTTCAAGGGTAGTGATTAGGTGAGAAGTTTATAAAACCAGAGGTTGTTTAGAACTTCAAACTAATAATGTCATAGTGGATTTCCTTCCTGACTTAGATGCCCCCAGATGTAGGTGACGTTGCACCGAGCTGGATTAACAATTGACCTGTGTTATTTACTCCATGCTGTTTACTTTAACACTGTAATTGTTTCTGGTGTGACAATGTCCTGAACCCGGTGTCATGACATCGTGTACGACATATGGTATCTGCGTACCAGAATCTCAATTACTTAATATTGTTAGTGGATGACAATTTAATTGAGGATATACTAGGAATTGTGTTATCTCTTTTACGTAAAATCAAAAAAGTTAAATGCATTTAACTATCTTTTTTAATAAGTGTGAAATTTATCCTTTTTACTTATAAATCAAGTCGGAGTAGTATATATTAACAAATATTTATGTTAATTTATATTGTTCTTCCCATTTATGCAATTGTTTCTTGTTTGAGATGTCAAGGAGGATTTCAAAAGTTAAATTATGTAAAACAAATGCTTAATTAGTCACGAAGTCCCTTAACTTAATCTAAGATTTCACTTTCGTCTCTTATCTCATAAAAGTTACATTTTGCTAGTCAATTTGATCTTATTAGTTAAATTTTGTGAAAAAATGTTAAGTTGTGTATACGTGACATGACAGCATGACAAAAGTCAAAAAAATAAATCAATAATTTAAATAAGGGACTAAGTTGATTCCTTATAGTTAATTAAGGGAGCAAACCAGAATAGTTAATCAAACTGTGATTAAAGTGCCTTTGTAACCTATTATTTATCGGATCAAAATTTAATAACTTTTTGAATTAACATAATGAGATTTTTTTTATATCAATATAATCTTGAATTTAATATCATTAAATTAAAATCTTATTACATTATTTGATTCAAATCAAAGATATTAAATCAAAATGACATTAAACATGTTCCAAAATGACATAAGCTCTACACAAATACAACATCAAAAAAATGTACTCAAACACTCCTAAAAAAGACGTATACAAAATAGTGTTATAAGTACTAGAACACCAAAACTGCATAAAGTTATAATTGCATATGTTGTGACACACCCTTATTTAAATCATCTACTTAATTTTAATAGCGGAATAGGATGGTCATCCTCATATTTTTAGGTATACTGCTTCTTTTGTACCTCTTCATAGCTCCATCTTCATCTTATTTGAGTGCGAGATACTACATGTAAATTGAAGTTGTTAAAGTCAGATTCATCATCTCCTTAAAATATATTCATATTGAAAATACCATTTATATCATTTTATAGATTTCAAGGATATAAACAACTAAATAATGCATAAGTTTATGGAGCATGCAATTTGAAGCCTCAAGTCCTAATCAAGCATGTGAAGATCGAAACAGACCTACTTTTGGAGAAAAGTATGCATTGTAGAATGTTATTTAGTACAAAATATATAAGCAATGCTTTAATTATTCTCATGAGTGCAAAAGTGTTTATGAATATTAGAGTAGCATTTTATATGATTACTATCATTTTTGAAGAATCAAATAAAGACGGAAAAGAAAGAAATATAATTACTAATTTTAAATATTTTAAGCATTATCCAGATGTTGATGTTGATGATATAAGCATGAAAGAAGATTGTTGATAACAACTTTATCCAAATCTTCATTTGTCTGCCTAGAGATTGTACATGCTATAGAGATTGTACATGGTTGATGATTTTATCCAAAATAAATGTCGTTGATATCTCTAAAGCAAATTTTATCGGGATTTTTCATCCAAATATCCCTGTTTTTTAAAAAAAAAATCCTAAAATAATCATGTTTTCAAAAAAAATTCCAATCTACCACACTTTGAAAAGAAGGTGTCAGATGAATTGACGTCTGCTCTTAAATTTAGAGAGGAGACGTCAATTGGATTGTCTAATGCTCCCTGTGTTGCCAATACAATTGGCGCCGATGTGTTAAGCTTTAAAAGAAGGCGCCAATTGGTCTGACACCTGTGTTTTGTAATTTTTTTTGAAAAAAACTGTACATGATAGATAAAGTCGAAATCAGACCAATTCATATTAATATTAATACCCGTTTACACAAAAAAGACTAATGTCGATGACCGGGATCACCTAACCGACCTCCGGTCCCACATCCCCTAGCTATCCGAACTCGTGACCCTAACCCACGTTGATGATTCACCCCAGGTGTTTGAGTATCTGAGGGCCCAGGAACATCACCACCAACTGCAGGAGATTGCCTCAGATAGTTAGACAAATCATCGTAGTCTTGTGTATGCATCGAAGGGGTGCCGCTATAGCTGAGTTCATAATTCATGCAAGAGTAGTTGAATTGTGTTTGAGTTGTTGGAGGGCGACCAAGACGATTGAAGGGAGACATTGGTGTGAATGATGCGTCGAGGAAAGGTTGAAATGATTATTGTGGTGTTTGATAGACATATGATTGTTGAAGGTTTTGGTTTTGAGATGTTTGGGCTTCTTGGCTATGGTAGGAGGAGAGACAGTTGATGTTAAATGATCGTTGAGTGTTTTGGCTAAGGCGGCTATGGTAGGTTGATATGTTGCATGCATAGCGATGTTGGGTCTCTTGATGATGATCTAGTTGTTGGTGGTGGTACGGGGTATGCTCATGGTATTGTAGTTGGGTGTATGGCATGCTAGGGTTGTATGTTTGTGGATCAAAAAGTTGGATGCATAGGGGGTTGTGAGTAGTCGGTCTGACAATGTTGTTAGGGATTAGATGTTGAGCCTTCTGGTGCATAAGTTGCCTGACGTGGGTCGTATAGGTACATATCCTTGGCGATGAACTCAAATCCAACCGATATGTACCAAGCCATATAATTACGACTTGGTTTTTCTTCAGTTGACATCACAACGTCTGTTAAGACATGGTCTTGGCGGTGCTTCCATTTGCAACACTCAGATCTAGCGAAGCTTTGCCATGGGTTAAAGTTCCATTGGTCGTTAACTTTGCGTAGATGCAATTCTCCTAGGTTTGATGGGGGATCTGGGATGTGTTGAAGCATACCGAACTGCAATTTAACACGATCACTATTGTGCATCTCCATAGTGGTGAATCTTATGATCAATGTGCATGCAGTCCAAACGGCTGTGTCTTGTTCGTTGATTTCATGGTCATGATCCAAATTTAGATATGGAAGCCAAATAAATTGAAATATGAACATATATTACATTATAAATTTGGTAGAAGAAATTAACAAATTATTACGAAATAATTAGGTTAATGGCCATACATCTGTCGCTCGAAGGTGATCTAAGAGATTGCGATACTAGGTAATATAGTGTCTAGGACATCTGTTATAACTCATACCACGTGCCGACCATATGCACCATAAAAGTAAAAATATTATTTAGAGATAATAATCGGTAAAGTAAGTAAATATAGTCCATTTTTAAGAACTTACTTTTGTGCATACGGGAATGTGAATGGGTTGTTGTTAACGGGTGCTAGGGACGGTAGTCTGGACCAACCCCATGCTTGGAGCAAAACAACACATCCAGGAAATGTAGATATGTCTTTGTGTGCATTTTTACATAAAGAGCTATAAAGATAAGCCAAATAAGCGGACCCCCAATTGTAACTTCCTATTCTATCTACAAGTCTTAGTAAAGGTAAATACATAACATGCATACTAGAACCACTACCTTCGGGAAATAAAAATGAACCAATTAAAAGCATAATGTAACACCTAATTTTTATTATTCGAGTCTCTTCAGTAGAATTCTCATCCAACTGTAAGCTGTTATAATATGCCTTAAGGCGTGAAAGGAGTATACCTTGAGCTCTCGAGTTATCATCTAACAAATCAGCAT
The DNA here is from genome assembly GCF_024323335.1 of Lathyrus oleraceus. Taxonomy (NCBI): domain Eukaryota; kingdom Viridiplantae; phylum Streptophyta; class Magnoliopsida; order Fabales; family Fabaceae; genus Lathyrus; species Lathyrus oleraceus. The sequence goes on from NC_066581.1 coordinate 41,854,811, forward strand.
CCAAGAGGTCCATGCAAATTGAATTCGCATAGTTGGTTTTACCACTTACCACCTTACCTTCGATAGGCAGTCCCAATAACATGTAGACGTCTTCTAACGTCACAGTACATTCACCGGTTGGAAACCAGAATGTGTGTGTCTCGGGACGCCATCTTTCACATAGCGCAAGAATAAATTTATTATCCACCGACCAAGACATTATTTTGCTTATATATTCAAAACCGACGAGTTCGACATACGGTTGAATCATCGGGTCCATGTGTACAAATTCGTGGACCCGAGTTCGAAACCTAGAAACATCCTATAAAAGATAAACAACAAATTAAGTATCCTTATTAAAAATTATTCTAGACAAATAATAGAAGAATTAAACACTTACATAAGTTGTTATGTTTGCAACTGTGCCTCTGTGCGATTCACCCATTATGAGGAGAGACATCTTGTCGGAGTAAATATTTGAAACATTGGTTGTTGCAGATGAAAAAGTTGTTGTTGTTGAGGAAGAAGTGATTGTTGGTGAGAAAAAATTGTGAGACTTGCTTTGCTATTTATAAGGTGTGACATGCAAAAGTATGAATGCATGGATAATGGTGATTTCATGCTCATGCCAAATGGTTTGGCGCCCATGTGCAATTGTCACATGCTAGCGCCAATCAAAGTGGCGCCTTCTAGGCTTGCATACATGCTTCATCTTAACCTAGCCTGACGCATGCATGGCTCTGCATGCTTAGTTTCGAGGTCTGCATGGAAGACAAGGTAACACCAATTGGACACATGACTTCCCTCTAGCTTGCATGTTTGACACATCACTTCCGTCTTGCTTGCATGCTTGACACATCACTTCCCTCTAGCTTGCATGATTGACACATCGCTTACCTATTTAAGTGTCTTACTATATACATCCAACAATAAACACAAATTCATTTGCATCCATAAATTACTTTTCATCTGCACAAGAAATATTACAATGTCATCTACACCAAAATATACTATCAATGCTCACTACAATGGTGAGACATATGCGTCTGATTTATACAGGTTTTATTTTTGAAACATCGATACTATCCGACTTAAGATCAAGAGAAATTCAAATTTCTTGCATTTGAAAAAACGAATTGAATCATGCATAGGATCTGGTCTTGTGTCACATATCACGTATCAAAATCCAATTTTTTTTAGAACAGTCAATGCAAATTTTTCCCGCTGAAGGTCCGAGATGATGAAGATGTTGAATACATGTTTGTTAGTCACGAACATTATGGTTGCAACTCTATTGAGTTATATATTACTCTTCAACCAAGTATACAATCTCAGAAATCTCAGATAACTAATCAAGTTAAATCTGATGAATTTGATTTAGAAAACTCATATAACACCGACCTAGAAGCAGAAGCAGAAGTCAACATCGTTGATGAAGAAGAAGAAGAGACCGAGACACAAGTCGATCATATGTTGAACAATAACATTGAAGATGACGATCATCCAACGTCATTACCTCTAAGTCATGTATATAATCCGCCTCAACATATGACAAACATGGATCTGCATGACGATGAAACATCCAACAATCTTTTTTATAACCCGTATCCGCGATCAGAGGGTGAGTTAAAAGTGGGAGACATGTTCCACACTAAAGAAGAATGTGTGCGAGCTATCAAAAAATTTCACATGAATAACTCTGCTGATTTCACTGTGAAATACACTGATTCGAGAAGATATGTCATCGAATGTCGTAACATCCTTTGCAAGTTTCCGTTGGATACGTCTCACAAAAAGAGAAACGAATCTTGGAAGATAGCTTCTATAGACCCGCCTTACAGTTACATTGCAACTAATGTTGAACAAGATCACCGTAAATTAAGCGTTGCATTGATATGTCAAGACATTTTGCCGCTTGTTAACAAAGACCCATCAGTGAAGGTGAGTATAATAATATCTCATATCGTCACAAGATATAATTATACTCCATCTTACGAGAAAACGTGGATTGCAAGGACAAATATTGTTGAACAAGTATTCGGCAACTGGGAGGATTCATACAAAGAATTGCAACGGTTTTTATGGGCCCTAAAAACATACGTATCAGGAACTGTTGCAATTATGGAGACATTGCCAGCATTTACGCCAGACGGAACCTGTGTTGCTGGAAATAGAATCTTTCACCGCCTCTTTTGGGCGTTTGAACCATGCATCAAAGGTTTTTCATTCTGCAAACCTATTATTCAAATTGATGGAACATGGTTATAAGGCAAATACAAGGGTATTTTACTTATGGCTGTTGCACAAGACAACAACAACAATGTCTTTCTCATTGCCTTGCTCTGGTCGAAGGTGAAACCACTGGTGGTTGGGGTTTCTTTCTTCGACATCTTAGAACACATGTCGCTCCACAAGTCAATCTCTGTTTGATTTTAGATAGACATGCTGCCATTGAAAGTGCTTACAATTACCATGATAACAAATGACATGATCCTCCTTCTACCCATGTCTATTGCATTAGACATATCACACAAAACTTCATGCGTGCAATCAAAGATAATAACCTTCGCAAAAAAGTGGTGAATGTTGTGTATGCTCTAACTCAGCCGTCATTTCAACATTACTGTGATGAAATTACACTATCTAATGCAGATGTAGGAAGATGGGTGGATAACATACCAGTAGAGCAGTGGATAAGGGCATTTGACGGAGGCTGTCGATGGGGCCACATGACAACAAACCTTGTGGAATGCATGAACGTCATATTCAAAGGCATTAGAAATATACCAATAACCACTTTGGTCAGAACAACCTATTATAGGTTGGATTCTACCTTCGCAACCAGATGTGAAAGATGGAGTGCAGTGTTAATATCGGGTCAAATATTCAGTGAATGTTGTATGAAAGTGATGAAAGAGGAAAGTATCAAAGCTAGCACACACGCGGTTACAATCTTCGACCGTCATAGGTAAAATTTTAGTGTACAAGAAATAATGGACCACAATGAGGGGAGGTCAAATTTATTCTTTGTTGTCAAACTAAACAGAAGTTAGTGCGATTGTGGAAGGTGACATAGTTTAGCACACCGATGAGATGCGAAGAAAGAAAAAATGATGATCAAACAACACGCGTATTAGAACAGAAATGAATACGACTGATAAAATGATAAGACTATGTAGTATATATCGTCAACCAGGATACAATAAGAACAATTGTCCCAATCTATGAGCAACATCTGCATCATAAGATAATATCTCCTTTTCATTTTTGTAACCTTAGATTTTTATATATCATTATCTTTTTGTCACAACAAGGTTAACAACAAACATCACTACAACATAAGAAAACTTAAAACATAACATTTATAATTGATTACAACAATCAAACTTATGTCATCTCGTCCAAACATCATTTCCCTAGTATCCTTATCAATTTTGACTCGCACCCAACAAAATATACTATCGAGTCTCTCAATACTTCTATTTTTTTCCTTCTGGTATTTTTCCATCTAACTAACGAACCAACTCCCTCTTCAGTTGATCGAAACTACATATATTCCAAAAGAGCATCAACATCGGAGGTTTGTCTCTCGAATAAATCACTTTTCCATAGCGGCGACGAACACCAAACATGTTTGCAATATGACGAAATGAGATGTGGAAAAATGATTCACACAACACCTTTATTTATAACAAAAAAAATTGCACATTACACTGAGGCGTCAGACCAATTGGCACCTCCTCTTCCAAATAACACATGGGTGCCAATTGGATTGGCAACACCATGTGATGTAGCCAATGTAATTGGCGCATCCACTTAATGTTTAAGGGTAGGCGCCAATTGGTCTGGCGCATATGCCCTACATTTTTTTTTGAAACTGGGATGCTTTGGAAATTATTCTGAAAATCGGGTTATTTTGGGATTTTTTTTTGAAAAACTGGGGTATTTGAGTAAAAAATTCACTTTATCGTGTTAACAATCTTTAACTTACTAGATTATATGGTTTGAATACAATCAACATATGTTTATGACTAAATTATGTTGAATATAAATATTAATTGTACAACAAAACCCCTAAATTAAGGTTTCAAAATGAAAATCAAAATAATATTTGTTAAGACAGAAAGATGACATACTTTACAACAACAAAAATAAAATAAATTCAATTTCATAGTAACAACAATAAAATAAAATAAAATAAAATAAAATGCAAATAGCAGAATGAAAATGAAGATGTTTTTTATTAACTTTGGGGGATTACGGAAATTTCAACTTATAGGGTTTGACGTTATCTTCGTCACCTATTTGTTTTTCTTCAACGGTTTGTGTTTCAAGTTTGATTTCCTATTTTTTGCCGTCTTTCCTCAACCTATACACAATGAAACTACAAAAATTAGAATCAAATTTTATGCTTTTTATTTCTAATAAGAGATAGGATAAAACATATTTGAAGGTCTAGTAAAAGAGAAATTTGAGTCTCTTCAATTTTAATAGCAATAGAGAAACAAACAACACCAAAGAGCTGAGTCATTCATTCCTTCTCATTGGAAAAAAATGTAAGTAGGATTTTGTTGTTCTTTAGAGTAAAGTGATTTGAGTGTTTGTTTACAATTGTACCAGGGTTAATGGTGGCTAATTGTTTGATTATAATTCAAAATAAATGATTAAGTTAGTTAACGAAACTGTTGTTAAAGAACCAATACATAATATTTATTAAATAAAGAATTAGTAAAAACTTAAATTAAATTAAAGGATACAAAAATACATTAAACAAAAAAAATATAAACTTTACTTGTAAATATTTTTATCATCTGAATTTGATTGCAATTTAATGCATCAAGAGGTTAAGTTAGTACTCCCTCCGTTTTTTATTATAACTCGTTTTTTACTTTTCACACATATTAAGAAATATAAAAATTATGGTATGAAAAAGATAAATTATGAACGATTTTACAAAATTATCCTTCATTAATGGTATTGGAAAGAAAAATTGACATAATTGAAAGGAGAGAGAATAATAAATATTTAAGGGTATAATAGGAAAAATAACATTAATGATTCATTGGTATTATAAAACGATTTATATTGTGGTACAAAATATTTTTATAAAGTGACATATAATAAAAAACGGAGGTAGTATTTATTTTTCATTAGAGTCCGTGAGCATTATTATGATTAATCAAGCTTCATCAATGGAGAAGCATAACAGAAGCATATCATGAACTGATATAGAAAGTAGCAGAAGAAGGAAGAAGATGAAATCAAAAAACTGTTATATTCAATTGGATGGTTTACATGTGGCAATGCATTGCTTTATATATTGCAACCTTATCTCATAACTACCAATCACAATAGAGTAAACTTAACTAACTAATAACCAACTGTATTAGCTTAAACTATAGTGATTAACATGATTAATCTCAACAGCCCCTCTCAAGCTAAGCATGGTGAATGTTGATCATGCCAAGCTTGGAAATAAAATTGTTGAAGGTTGAAGTTGGTAATGCCTTGGTTAAAAAATCAGCAAGCTGCTCATGAGTAGAAATAGGTAGGAGTCGAAGTAAACCTTGTTGAAGCTTCTCACGGACCAAATGACAATCAATTTCGAGATGTTTAGTTCGTTCATGGAATACCGGATTGGACGCAATATGCATTGCGCTTTGGCTGTCGCAATAAAGAACAGCAAGCTTGGCACACTTGATGTGCAGTTCCTTCATGAGAACTATCAACCAAAGCAGTTCACATGTGGCAAATGACAGTGCTCGATACTCAGCCTCTGATGATGATCTGGAAATGGTGTCCTGCTTCTTTGTATGCCATGATATAAGAGAAGTGCCAAGAAAGAAATAATATCCTGAAATAGATCTCCTTGAATCAATGCAGCCTGCCCAATCAGAGTCTGAGAAACCAAGTAGTTGTAGTTAAGCATTTCTTCGAAATAATATTCCTCTGCCAGGCAGCATGATAATGAGCCATTGTTGGATTGTGCAGAAATTGACTAAGTTGTTGCGTGGCATAAGTGTTGTCTGGGCGTGTGGTGTTAAGATACAGCAGACATCCTATCAATCGTCTGTATGCTCCAATATCTTCAAAAGCCTTGCCACTATCAGCATGTAATTTAACAGATGGATCAGTAGGTGTGGGAGCTGGTTTAGATCCAAGCATACCAGATTCCTGCAAAAGCTCAAGACAGTATTTTCTTTGTGACAGTGAAATCCCTGCTTGTGAATGAGCAACTTCGAGACCAAGAAAATACTTGAGTATGCCCAAGTTTTTGATGCTGAAATTTTCATCCAGGATGAGCTTAATGCGATCAAATTCAGGCATAGATGTTCCAGCTAGAAATATGTCATCAACATATACTAGAATGGCTGTAAAATGAGCATCAGTTTTCAAAGTGAAGAGAGAATAATCAGAAGCAGACTGAGTGTATCCTTGTTGCAGTAGTAAAGCTGTTAGTTTTTCATACCATTTGCGACTGGCTTGTTTCAGACCATATAAACTCTTTTGGAGTTTGCATACTTGGTTGGGCCTGTTGTCGCAACCTAAAAAATACAGTGCGCGAAAAAACAATCGGCGAAAGAAAATGACAGAAGAGTCGCCACCATGCGTTATTCATCCAAAAGGAGGGAAAGGAAACGCTCGAAGTAAACCTGAAAAAGGAAAGGACAAGACGGGGTCTTGCAACCAAATCTTGGGTTCAGGAGTCGGTTATGCGAAGGGAAGGTATTAGCACCCCTACGCATCCGTAGTACTCTACGGGATCCACTTTTGTAGTTCTTGTCTAAAGGGTGTGGGTTTATCTAATGTACTATTTACTATAAAAAAAGGGGTTAAATGAAAATGACTCGCGCGGATGTCGCATCCACTGCATACGTATCTCATCTGAATATGAGAATCAGAGTCTTCGTAGCTCGGCTACCTAGGGGTTAAGGGTAATTGTGCTCGCTAAGACATCGCGTCTTATGCCTACGTATCTCATCTGGCCTGAGAATCAGAGCAAAACGTAGTTCGGCTAACTATGGGGTTATGGATTGGGTTTTGGACGAACAACGTCACTACGCAATCTACCGGATGCTCGACCTTTGGAGACTTACTCGCCTGTAGTAGAAGGACTTAACGTGTTGCTTTGGGTTTTAGGGTTTGGGATGCTCAAGGGAAAAAAGGCAGTCCTTGACGAAGGAACCGCGCTACCTGCAGGGATACGAACACATACAAAACAAACATGTATAAAGTAAATGTGCCAACAAGGGGCTCAGAAGTAAATAAACAAAAGAAAACAAATGCCTCCTATCAAGGTCTTCCAACTAAGAAAGCGATAAAATGCGGAAAAGAGGTAAAAGTACCACACGGATAAAGATCCGAAGTAACAGCAATTAAAGGAGTAAGAAACCCAGGGATCTCCCAAGCTAATGCCATCAAAGAAAGGTGAGTCAGTACAGGTAATCGGAATGAACCTCCAGGGGGTATCCCACAAATAAAGTGGGAAAACCACGCAAACCATCTCTGCAAGAGTCATGTGAGCCCTCACACAAAAAAAAAAACTCAACAAACAGGTTAGAGAAAAAAATAGGGTAATCAAGGGTTGCCCCCAAATCAAAATGTAACCACATGAATCATGCCCTTTCACTTCACAAAAAACTCACAAAAAGCAACCAAGGGTAGGAGGCCTAAACCTCTTATTAAACATATGCATCGAAAGGGTATCAAATTCACCCATAATACCTCAAACATTCAGAGTATTCAAATTCAAAGCTCAAAGGTAATGGGAATAAGGGCAAACCTGATTGGAGAGCTTGATTGAAATTGAGTTGCACCCGTGAGGTTTACAAAACAATCTTTAGGGTTTATGTGAGACAGGGGTGATTCTGTGCATTTGAGTTCCCTTCAGGGTTTGGAGGCTGCTCTGAACTCTGTTAGCTCTTCTCTCACTATCTTTTTCCAGGGTTTTGTTCCAAGGAAACCTCAGAGTGTTTTTGCTTCTCTCCTTTTTTCTCAAGTGAAGCCTTGGTATTTATAGACTGAATTTCATGGCTTTATGGACTCAAATGAGAGAGACCCAAAATTTTTTTTTGTTATATTTTATTTATTTATTTATTATTATTTTTATTTATTATTTTTTTGCTAAAAAATTATTATTATTATTTTTTTCGTTGTTTTTTTTTTTTTTAAGTTTCTTGGATCTAATTCTGATTGACATGATGAAATGCTAAATGAATGCATGAATGAGGAGGGCAAATTTTGGGGTGTTACAGCTGCCCCTATTCAATCATCAGCTAACCCGAGTAGGATGAAAGCGAACAGCTTATCAGACAAACGGGGTGAGCTGTGATTGAATACCAAAGACAGACCGAAAATTTGCGCTCCGAGTACACCACAAAAACGTGGAAATACACCGCGCTGTTTATTTTTCTTTCGATCCTCTGGCTGGATCTGAATCAGTCTTCTGGCTTAATCTGGAGTTTCGATCCTCTGGCTGAACCTATACTCAATTTAGTCCTCTGGTTGGATATTAATTTTGATCCTCGGGCTGGATACGATTTTGATCTTCTGGCTGGATCTTCTTCGATCTTCTGGCTAGATCTCCTTCGTTTCGATTCTCTGGCTGAATCTATTTCCTTTGATTCTCTGGCTGAATCTACTTCGATCTTCTGGCTAGATCTGAATTGTTGCGATTTTCGATCTTCTGGCTAGATCTTCTTCGATCTTCTGGCTAGATCTCTTTTGTTTCGATTCTCTGGCTGAATCTATTTTCTTTGATTCTCTGGCTGAATCTACTTCGATCTTCTGGCTAGATCTGGATTGTTTTGATGATAAATTCCCATCATTAGGATCCCGCATCTGAGGCATGCGCTGGTTGACCCTCTTTTGAAATCTACACCCAACCTTCATATTAGATATGCAGCTTCGAGAATATTCCACTTTTGGGCTTCGTACATATTCTTCAGGCTAGAACATGTTGTAACGACTCCTCAATTAGACTTGGGCTTGCTGGGGAAATAAAGCTTGTAGGCGACTTCACTGGGGAATCTTCAAATTGAGCCTTAGGCTGGCTTACTAGAACACGATTCTCAGGATGAATCTTCGAAATGACCCTCAGGCTGGAACACTGGAACACGATTCTCAGGCTGAATCTTCGAAATGACCCTCAGGCTGGATCACTGGAACATAATTCTCAGGCTGAATCTTTGAAATGACCCTCAGGCTGGATCACTGGAAAACGATTCTCAGGCTGAATCTTCAAAACGACCCTCAGGCTGGATCACTCACGCTTGATCCTCTGGCTGGATCTCATGACCTTGGTTGTAAAGTAATTCTTCAGTCTGCTTGGAAGAACCTGTTTATCAGCTTATGTGTATGCTTGATATGATATGCATGCAAATGCAAATGTTATGCATGGTGTAGAAAAGAAATCTGCTTGGAGAAGCAAACTCCGGTAGGGAACAAATCGTTGTATCAATCCTTGAATGCTCTGTGGGGAATGATCCGTCTGCCGGGACCAATGAGCCACCAAAAATAAATTGGCTGCTTGAAAAGTTGACCTTGCGGGGGGAGTATCAACTATGGAAACTTTGTTCGGCGAGGCTCTGTGAGGAGAGTCTGTGGGGAAAACACTTCCTGGGGAAATGTCGTAGGAAACGACCTTTGCTGGGGATATGAACTTGCTAATCGTCCTCAAGCTAGGGATTAACAAATCTGTTAAAAATAATTTGCTGGGGAATGAGATGAACACTGGGAACACCACCCTCTCATCTGTTGGTTATGCAACCACTCCGCTGTTGCTAGGAAGATACAGTCTGACACTGTCAACTCCGCTGGGGATATATAGTCTGGATACTGTCAACTCTGCTAGGGAACATGCTCTGCTGAAGAGAGACTTTGTCAACCGCTTAGGGATGAGGATTCATGACTTGACATCCGGTTCCTGTGACCTGCAACCAAAAATACACGTATGCCTCGGGGGAATTACTCGGTTTGAATTCACCGTCTGGGATTAAGCACATTCAAAGCAATTTTAAATGTTTTCCTGTGCAAATCATCTGCAAAAGCCACCACTATGTTCATATGCAATATGTTTTATCAAAAATTCGAACATTTTTGCAAACAAACTGATAAATGAAAAATAAAGAGGCTCTTTAACTGAATTATTCGACTCTTACTGGGGAGAAAATTTGTGCCAGGAACAGGCGAGGGTATCAGGAAGCTGATCCCTGAAAAGAGGTGATCGCTATAAAAAGAGAACTATCCTAATGGCAATGGGGATACGGGGTCCCACTGAGTTTCGACTCTGCTATGGCTCGTATGTCCTTAAGACGCTCTGCTCATCTTGCTTTATGAAGTGGATGATTAGTCGATCTTTAACCTTCGAAGATTTCCGGATTGAATGAAATGGTGATATAACACTGATGAACTCAGATCACAGTCATTCGCTTATTCCCTAACTTTTGCCTGGATCGCCCCCTTTTCGGGTTTTCAATCCACCGGGATACCCATTTTTGCCTGAGCCGCCCTTTTGGGTTTTCGACTCACCGGGTGTACTCTTTTTATATCCCTAATTTTTGCCCGAACCTCTTTATTCTTTTTTTTTGGTTCGTCGGGATGCCCTTTTTTTGCCTGGACTATTCTTTTTATCGTCCAGCGGGTCTATTTTATGCGAAGTATTTTTTTTAACTGCGTCTGAGTTAATAGGGGACGGGAATCCTTCGCTATCCATGGTTGTTAGCATCAAAGCTCCGCCATAGAAAATCCTTTTAACCACGTACGGACCCTCATAGTTCGGTGTCCATTTGCCCCTGTGATCTGTGTTGGGAGGAAGAAATCTTTTGAGTACCAATTCACCGACTTGATACCCCCGAGGGCGCACTTTCTGACCAAATGCTTTCTTCATTCGTCTCTGACCGAGATACGTCAATTCTGGGTACGTAGTTCCAGCATAGCACCTTAATCATCGAAGACAAGGTAAACAAAGCATCAGCAAATTGGTTTTCTTCAAAAGAAAGTCAACAATCTTCTCGTGTAATCTCTGTAAGGAGCCAGATGAGGCTGAGGTGTATACCATTTCCCGTTGGTTTGATTTATGACCAAAGCTGAATCCCCGTATACATCCAGGGTTTTAATCTGTATATTGACGGCTTCCTCAAGTCTTAGGATACAAGCTTCGTATTCGGCTTCATTGTTGGTGCAGGGAAAAGTTATTCTGGCACCAAATGGCATATGAACCCCCTTCCGGTGTGATCAACACTACACCAACTTCGCGGCCATTGACGTGGACCGCCCCATCAAACATCATAACCCATTTGGATTCAGGGTCAGACCCCTCCTCCGGGAGTGGTTCCTCTCAATCTTTCGATTTGAGAAACATGATGTCCTCATCAGGAAAGTCAAACCTCATAGGTTGGTAATCATCAATCGGTTGCTCTGCAAGATAATCTGACAAGACACTTCCCTTGATGGCTTTTTATGAAGTGTATTGGATGTCATACTCTGTCAGTATCGTTTGTCACCTAGTAACCTTTCCGGTAAGTGCTGGCTTTTCAAAAATATACTTAACTGGATCCATTTTTGATATCAATAGAGTCGTGTGAGTCAACATATACTGTCTTAGTCGGTGAGCATCCCATGCCAAAGCGCGACAAGTTTTCTCGAGCAATGAGTATCTTTGTTCACAGTCGATAAACTTTTGCTAAGGTAGTATATTGCATGCTCTTTTCGACCTGACTCGTCATGCTGACCAAGCACACAACCCATTGACCTTTCTAACACAGTCAAGTACATGATCAACGGTCTTTCCTCTCGGCCTGTAGACTTGCCCCGATCTTGATCTCTTTCTTGTCGTCCTCGGTACCAATGTTGACGGTCTCAATCACTTCCTGATAAGGCGTAATAGCTCGGTCCTCCTGTTTCAACAATCTGGCTAACCCTTCAGGCAATTCACAATCTTCCTCAACCCCTTCTTCGGCTTAATAGATAGGATTGTCGAAGTCATACTTGGCCATAGCAGTGTCGTTAGTAGTGAGATCCGGGTGGTCAGCTCTGCATGATGGAGGATCATGCTTTACCTTAGAATGAGAGATTTTTTTTTTGGAAAGAAAGAAAAAACAAAAAAAGAAACATTGCCATTTTTTTTGTAAAAGTAGAAAAAAATTGAAAGAAAGAGAACACAAAATTGTTTGCAAAAACCGTCCTTTATTGATGATAAAAATAATTGCGAAATGTAACTAAATGGATGGCCCTACAAATGAGTCGTTACACCTTGGGCAAAGTGTAAGACTTTATTATGCATGTAATAAAGGAAAACAATAAAAATCACTCTTTCAGTAGAGTAACCCGGACGGTTTTTTCAGACGACCAATTATCGAGCTTTTCTCCCGGGACACACGGGCGAATCCAGCTATCTAAGTCACAGTCGCTGTCAGCCTTGTCTTCATCTGCAACATTGACGATGTGGGGAGAAACCAAACCCCCGCTGGAGAGAGTACCGGTTTCATTCTTCTGAGACCCCGGAGCATACCCCAATCCAAACTTGTCTTCTTTGATGATTGGCTCCACAAATTTGCCCCAGCCTTGGACATTACCAGCTTTAACCACTTCGACAACTTGCTTGTATGAAGAGATAGAAGTCCCAACCTTCTAAAACTCAGGTGAAAAGACAGCTTCGGGCGCGACCTCATTGATGTTTATGGCTTCGAAGCCCTGACACAGCATCTCGTGCATCTCGCCGTCCATCTCTACATACTTAAATGTAGACAGGTGGCTAACAAAAATATCCTCTTCACCATAGACAGTGACGACCTGACCTTCTAGTTCATATTTGAGCTTCTGGTGGAGGGTAGAAGTAACAACACCAGCAACATGAATCCAAGGCCGACCTAGCAGACAACTGTAGGCAGGCTGGATATCCATCACATAAAAGGTGCTCTTGAACACCTGCGGTCCAATCTTAACTGGCAACTCAACTTTGCCAAAGACAGCTCTCTTAGAGCCATCAAAAGCCCTCACAACTAAGTTACTTGGCCTCAGGATGGTGTCATCGCAATCCAACTTCGTTAAGGCTTTCTTTGGAAGAACATTCAGAGAAGAGCCTGTATCAACCAAAACATGGGAAAGCACCACCCATTTGCACTCTATTGTGATATGCAAGGCTTTGTTGTGATTCTTGCCCTCAGATGTCAGGTCATTATCGGTGAAACCTAGCCCCCGGCTAGCGTTTACATTGGAAACTACCGACTCCAGCTGGTTAACAGTTATCTCCGGTGGAACATAGGCCATATTCAGTACTTTCAGCAAGGCTGCTCTATGCGCCTCAGAGCACAACAATAGTGAGAGAATGGAGATCTTTGAGGGTGTCTGATTTAGCTGGTCGACTACCTTGTAGTCATTTTCCTTGATAATCCTCATAAACTCACCCACTTCCTTCTCGAATGCGGTCTTAGGAGGATCTTCCTCAGTAGTAACCTCTTCGGCGGCCATCTGTTTCCCTTTAGCCTTGGCAACTGCCTCGGCTTCAGTATTCGCGCGTAATGTTGATGGTGCAAATAGGCGTCCACTGCGAGTGAAGCCACCAACCCCTCCAACATTGTCTACAGCGGAGCTACCAATGTCAATGTCTTCTTCGTTAACTTTCTGCCCCTGGCAGTAGATATCAGCCCCATAGTGCCACGGGATAGCACTGTCTTTCTCATACGGAACGGGTCCTGGTATTGTGATGGTGATCGGACCAACCAAAGTCGGTTGAGGGCTGTCAGAATAAATTGCAACTGGTGCTGAACTTTCGATGTTCACCGCTGCTGGTTCTGTATTTTCTGGGAAATATATTGTTGTCGGAGCGAGTCTCTCGGGAACATATATTTCTTCAGGAGTGAAATAAAACGTCACCGTCGATACATCATTCTTCACTGGACGGGCCTGATCGAACTGAAGACAACCTTCATCTATCAGTTGCTGAATACCCCTTCTCAAACTGTCACATCCGTTTTCGGCAGCTTGACAATTTCTGCATTCTTCCCCACAGCCCGGGAAAATCTGTCCTTTCAGAAGTCGGTCTTTAACCACCGATAGCGAAGTCTTCACCTTAGTCACATCAGAAACCAAATTCAAAGTTTCCCCACTATCAACAGCATTAATCCTCTGCCCGCCGTGAGCCGGCATCGGGTTCTGGATAACATTAGGCACCAGAGCAAAATTGATAGCCTGGGCATCTCTCAGATCTTGTACCTTTAACTGGAGAGCCTTGCAATTATCTGTAGTATGGCCAGGTGCGTTGGAGTGAAAAGCACATCTGGCGTTGACATCATAACCTCTAGGCAAATTATTGGGATCGATTGGTGGGGCCAGAATTCTCAACGTAACCAGATTCATGTCAATCAGCTTGGGAAGTAATACTGAATAAGGCATTGGGATTGGCTCGATGACCCGGTCCGTCTGCCTTGGACGTTGTTGATAGTGTCTCTGCTGACCCGGATTACCTCCTTGTTGTTGATTGTTGTACCTGGGTTGTTGTTGCGGATGATATTGCGGTTGAGGAACAGGTGTTGGAATAGTGACTGCGGCCACTTGATCTTGATAATAATTAGGGCGTCCTCTACCCCTGCCTCTGCTGGCATACACAACGCTTGCCTCGCCTTCTTTTCTTCGCTGACCGTTACCAGCAAACGGTCTCTTGGGACCTGATGAGTTGGAAGCACTATTGTCTTGAATTCGGCCCATCTTCAACAGACTCTCGATTCTTTCTCCAGCAATTACTATCTCTGTAAAGCTTATTGACGGGCAAGCAGCCAATCTCTCAATATAATTGCCTTAAAGAGTGTTCATGAACATGTCCGCCATCTCCCTTTCAGACATAGGGGGTTGGACGGACGCAGCAATCTGTCTCCAACGCTGAGCATACTCTCTAAAGGTTTTCTTGGCAGTCTGAGACATACCTTGCAACAAGGTCCGATTTGGAGCCATGTCCAAGTTGTATTGATATTGCTTGACAAAAGCCTCTACCAAGTCTTTCCAGCTCTTGATGGTAGTACGAGACAAATGAGAATACCATTCACGAGAAGCTCCAGTTAGGCTGTCTTCAAAATAGTACATCCACAGCTTTTCATCTCCCGTGTGAGCTCCCAACCTTCCCATATAAGATTGGAGATGAGTGTGTGGGCAAGAAGCCCCGTTGTATTTCTCAAAAGTAGGGGGTTTGAACTTGTGAGGAATCCTTACTCCCTGAACCAGACCAAGATTTGTGACATCAAAGCCTAAGGAATTTTGAGACTCCAAAGATTTGAGCTTCTCAGCAAGCTCATCCATACGGCGAGTGGTCTCGAGGGCCTCGTCGTGCAAAGAAAATTGATCATACTGATAATCTTCAGTAACGGGGCGCCCGTTAATCCGAATTCCTTGATTCACATTGTACCTTCCGCCAATACCATTTCCAACATTCCCTGTGTTGCCAACATTACCCGGGTTTCCATCAGCATTTGCGTTACCCGCGTTACCAGTGTTCACAGGGTTATCCGCGTTCCCAGGGTTACCAGGGTTTCCCTCAGCATTTGGTATCTCCACCTCCGGATCGGGTCTCGGTTGCTCAACCAATTCCCTCAGCTTTTCCTGGCCTTCTGCCATACCAGTCATCAATGTCATGAACTGATCCATCCTTTCACGCATATCAGCCAGCTCTTTCTGTACTTGGTCCATCGCTAGCTGTGGACGATTTTCCTTTTTCGGGTACCTGTGGACTCGCTTGGGACCAATAACTTCCTGATACAGGGAACAAACATTAGACACTGCGGTGACACCTGCAAAACAGACAAGGGTTAATATGCATGGTATGCGATGCACTGCTTGTTCAGTTTTAAGGCACCCCCGTTTTGAAAGGGAATACCCTGCAAATGAATAAGCATGAGATGTTCGATGCAAATATGCAGATGATGTTATGCAATGCAAAGGCATGTCAATCAGAATTGATGGATCCGGTTGAACATCTGTCAGGTTGCACTGCCTGGAGAGAAATTCACTGAGGAATATAATACAAGACCAAAACTCTGCTCCAGAAAACCGGGTTGGTTGGAGGTTAAGGTTTCCTGAATTTAGCCCGCCCCTCACTGGTAGGTTCTAAGAACAGAAGTTCGTCAGCTTCAGCCCTTCAGTCGCGAATAATACGTTTACCACTGAAGGTTTGGTAATATTACGGGACAAAAGACCTCCATTGACTCCCCTCAACAGGACATCCTAATAGCAAGTTCTCAGTCTCGGGATCCTCGGATTGAGCAGCGAGAATGCGCCCACCAGAGCTAACATAATCACGTCTTGGAGGAGAGGCCTCGACTGAGTTCTCGGGAAATGGTCACCAGAGTCGACGATTTCTAGAGGAACATCCTGCCGTTACGGAACACCCGTAAGACATAATATATCCAAAAGAAACCTCGTCTAGGTGTGGTTCTTCACGAACGACTTAACGTAGCAACACGCCACGCAAGCCTCATGATTATCCACTCTAAAACCTGTGTGTACACTCAAGCTTGGGTAATGGGCTTATCTCTCATAGAACACCCCATCCCAACAAACAAACAAACAAATCCAACAGATACAACAGATGCATGCAAGCAGGTAAGCAAATAAAGGTACAAAAGCATGAACACCCAATAAACAAGAAATCACACAAGCTAGGAGGGACTCGCTTAGGGAAGATGGACCAGCAAGAGGTCAACTTCTTTCAATCCCCAGCAGAGTCGCCAGCTGTCGCAACCTGAAAAATACAATGCGCGAAAAAACAACCGGCGAAAGAAAATGACAGAAGAGTCGCCACCGTGCGTTATTCATCCCAAAGGAGGGAAAGGAAACGCTCGAAGTAAACCTGGAAAAGGAAAGGACAAGACGGGGTCTTGCAACCAAATCTTGGGTTCGGGAGTCGGTTATGCGAAGGGAAGGTATTAGCACCCCTACGCATCTGTAGTACTCTACGGGATCCACTTTTGTAGTTCTTGTCTAAAGGGTGTGGGTTTATCTAATGTACTATTTACTAAAAAAAAAGGGGGTTAAATGAAAATGACTCGCACGGATGTCACATCCACTGCATACGTATCTCATCTGAATATGAGAATCAGAGTCTTCGTAGCTCGGCTACCTAGGGGTTAAGGGTAATTGTGCTCGCTAAGACATCGCGTCTTATGCCTACGTATCTCATCTGGCCTGAGAATCAGAGCAAAACGTAGTTCGGCTAACTATGGGGTTATGGATTGGGTTTTGGACGAACGATGTCACTACGCAATCTACCGGATGCTCGACCTTTGGAGACTTACTCGCCTGTAGTAGAAGGAGTTAACGTGTTGCTTTGGGTTTTAGGGTTTGGGATGCTCAAGGGCAAAAAGGCAGTCCTTGACGAAGGAACCGCGCTACCTGCAGGGATACGAACACATACAAAACAAACATGTATAAAGTAAATATGCCAACAAGGGGCTCAGAAGTAAATAAACAAAAGAAAACAAATGCCTCCTATCGAGGTCTTCCAGCTAAGAAAGCGATAAAATGCGGAAAAGAGGTAAAAGTACCACACGGATAAAGATCCGAAGTAACAGCAATTAAAGGAGTAAGAAACCCAGGGATCTCCCAAGCTAATGCCATCAAAGAAAGGTGAGTCAGTACAGGTAATCAGAATGAACCTCCAGGGGGTATCCCACAAATAAAGTGGGAAAACCACGCAAACCATCTCTGCAAGAGTCATGTGAGCCCTCACAAAAAAAAACTCAACAAACAGGTTAGAGAAAAAAATAGGGTAATCAAGGGTTGCCCCCAAATCAAAATGTAACCTCATGAATCATGCCCTTTCACTTCACAAAAAACTCACAAAAAGCAACCAAGGGTAGGAGGCCTAAACCTCTTGTTAAACATATGCATCAAAAGTGTATCAAATTCACCCATAATACCTCAAACATTCAGAGTATTCAAATTCAAAGCTCAAAGGTAATGGGAATAAGGGCAAACCTGATTGGAGAGCTTGATTGAAATTGAGTTGCACCCGTGAGGTTTACAAAACAATCTTTAGGGTTTATGTGAGGCAGAGGTGATTCTGTGCATTTGAGTTCCCTTCAGGGTTTGGAGGCTGCTCTGAACTCTATTAGCTTTTCTCTCACTATCTTTTTCCAGGGTTTTGTTCCAAGGAAACCTCAGAGTGTTTTTGCTTCTCTCCTTTTTTCTCAAGTGAAGCCTTGGTATTTATAGACTGAATTTCATGACTTTGTGGGCTCAAATGAGAGAGACCCAAAAAATTTTTTTTGTTATATTTTATTTATTTATTTATTATTATTTTTTTGCTAATTTTTTTTTTTTAAATTTCTTGGATCTAATTCTGATTGACATGATGAAATGCAATATGAAATGCTAAATGAATGCATGAATGAGGAGGGCAAATTTTGAGGTGTTACACCTGTGACATGTAACACCTTCAGGTATAGTCATATACACATCTTCCTGCAATTCCCCATGTAGAAAAGCATTATTAACATCCAGTTGATGTAAAAACCAATTGTTGATGGCAGCACTTGCAAGAAGGGTTCTGACAGTGGTAAGCTTTGCTACAGGTGAAAATGTGTCAAAAAAGTCAAGCCCTTCAATTTGGTTGTACCCCTTTGCAACCAGTCTAGCTTTATACCTTTCTATTGTGCCATATGCTCTATGTTTCACTTTGAAAACCCATCTGTTACCAATAGGTTTGACATGTAGTGGCAAATCAACTATGTTCCAAGTCCTATTCTTGTCTAGTGCATATAATTCAGACTTCATAGCCTTGATCCAATGTTCAGACAAACATGCTTCTTTGTAGTTCTTTGGCTCATGTGTAAAAGTGATATTGAATGCAAAAAAACGATGAGATGCAGATAGAAAATGCAGGGAATCAAAATTTGAAATAGGATAATTAGTTTTGGTTGTACCTGATGATGACTTGACTGCTGATACATCAGATGTATTGCACACATAATCTGAGAGATAATGAGGTGTATGTTTAGCTCTAACAGGCCTGGATTGGATGCTGTCAATATCTGGTGTATCAGGGACAGGTTGAGTATCATGGTTTTCATCAGTATTATCTAAAGGTTCAGGGTGCAGTGTGTCAATGGTTGTGTTAGGATAAGACTCATGTTCCTCAGCTGTGGATTCAATAGTTTGTGATGGAACATGTATGGTAGGTTCATTTTGTGGTGAGTCATTAGGATCTTTGTATGGATGATAGGTCCAGTTAGTGGAATTAACATTTGAATAAGGGAAAATATGTTCATGATGTATGACATTTCTAGAGACAAGAATTGTATGACTGTTAATGTCATAGAGTATCACACCCTTCATACTATTCTTGTATCCTAAGAAAACACATTTTCGACCTCTTGGCTCTAGTTTTGTTCTGTGCATATGCATGGTGGATGCAAAAGCAAGAGAGCCAAACACTTTAAGACTATGCATATTTGGATGTGTATTGTGCAATATGAAATGAGGAGAAAGATTGTTTAAAACTTGTGTAGGGATGTTTATAATGAATGTTGCATGTAGGATAGCATATGACCAGAATTCTTTTGGAAGTTTTGATTGAAAAAGGAGGGCTCTCCAAACATTTAGTAAATGTTGGTGTTTCCTCTCCACACGACCATTTTGTTCTGGAGATTCAACACAGCTGGTTTGATGGATGATTTCCTTAGATGAAAAAAATTCAGGGATATTAAACTCAGGGCCATTATCTGTTCTGATAATTTTGACATGGAGCCTATGTTGGTTTTCTATGAGATTGACAAAATTAATAACATGCTGTCTAGCTTCAGATTTGGTTTTCATTAATGTTATCCATGTATATCTGCTACAATCATCAACAACAGTTAAAAAATATGAATGGCCATGTAAAGATTGGACTGCAAGGGGTCCCCAAATATCAAATTAACCACGTCATAAGGATGAACAACTCTATTATTACTAACAGTATAAGGGAGTTTTCTTTGTCTAGCATAGCTACAAACATCACAGACATCTTTATGATTAACTTTGATAAAAAGGAATTGAGAATGTAGGTACAGTAATCTGTTTTGAGATAAGTGTCCTAATCTAAAGTGCCATAAGGCTTTATCAGGTAAAATGACATTGGCTGCTAAAGCAGAGGTTAAATCAGGTGTGTGTGTAGCAGGTGAATCATTATCTCTCAGTGTTAGATAGTACAATCCATCTTTCTGCTCAACAAAACCAGTCATCTTCAGGGTGAGTTTGTCCTGTATGACACATTGTGATTTAAGGAAATTGACATTGTAATTAGAGGATTCACACAACTTTGAAATAGATAATGAATTCAGAGAAAATTCAGGAAGCAAAAGCACATTATGCACAATGAAATCAGGAGAAAAATGAATTGTGCCAGAGTGATTAGCAACAAGGCATTGTCCATTTGGTAATCTAACAGTGATAGGAATAATTTTCTTATGTGAATGAAACCATTTGACAGAGCTACATATGTGATCATTAGCTCCTGAATCAATGATCCAAGAGCCATTACTACTACTATGCATGCAATGATATGTGTTACCTGTTGATGGATGACCAACAACAACTTGGTTGGAAGAAGCATGTCCTGAAGATTGTCCAAGACTAGATTTATGAAGTAGATCCATTAAGGCACTGAATTGGCCTTGAGTCATAGGTGAATTGTCGCTTTGAATGTCAACACTATGAGATGAAGATCCATCATTATTTCCATCTGATGCCACATTATTAGCTGAAGTTTGAAACTGTTTCTGCATATGAGGTGGAACACCATGTTTCTTGAAGCAATTTTCAACAGTATGGTTAGTCTTGCCACAAAATGTGCAAATGCGAACACCATGTTTGAAAGCATTATTTCTTGCTCCAAACCTCTTGGAATCAGCAACATTGATCAATGTTTGAGCTTCATCATGTGGAATAGGAAGCTGGAGTTGGCGCTCATGTTGAATCACCATGGAAAATATCTTGTTCATAGTTGGCAAAGGATCCATTAACAAGATTTGGGACTTCACTACAACAAACTGTTCATTTAAACCAATCAAAAACCTAATAATCTGCAGTAGCTGGTGATGGGATCTTGCACTGCGCATAGCCTCACATGTACACTTTATGCGACAGGTACAGGTTGGTAAAGGTAAATAAAGATCCAGTTCTTCCCAAAGAATTTTAAGATCAGAGAAAAAATCATTAACTGGTTTGGTTTCTTGCTTTAAGTTGTAAATTTCTTGTTGCAGCTCAGAAATTCGTATGAGATCGCCCTGGGAAAACCTTTCTTTCAAATCGTTCCACACATCAAGCGCGTTTTCCATGAAAACTATGGACTGTGAGATTGAATCTGAAACAGAATTCATGATCCAAGAATGTACAAGCATGTTGCAGCAGTTCCAAGCACGCAGAGATGGATCGAAAGAATCTGATGGAACAGGGAGAGATCCATCAATGAATTCAATCTTCATTTTGCCACCAAGAGCCCTTTTCATGCTTCGAGCCCATGAATGATAATTGGAGCCAATGAGTTTGGGAAGAACTGTTACAGAACCAGGGCCATCGCTGGGATAAACGAAATAGGGTGAGGTTTGATCCAAAGCAGGGTCAGTTGATGAGGATGAAGCTCGAGAGGGAGCCATTGATGCAGAAAGAATTGAAAGAAGAGATGAAATGGTGTTGGAAAAATTCAGTTGGATAGCAGTGGAAGGAGGATTGGATTGGCGAATGATACCATATTATGATTAATCAAGCTTCACCAAAGGAGAAGCATAACAAAAGCATATCATGAACTGATATAGAAAGTAGCAGAAGAAGGAAGAAGATGAAATCAAGGTTATATTCAATTGGATGGTTTACATGTGGCAATGCATTGCTTTATATATTGCAACCTTATCTCATAACTACCAATCACAATAGAGTAAACTTAACTAACTAATAACCAACTGTATTAGCTTAAACTATAGTGATTAACATGATTAATCTTAACAAGCATCACCAAAAGTACCAAAAGTAATGCTATAATTTTATCTATATTTTAGACTGTGAGTTTTTCTATTACCAAGATCTTTTATGCCCATAAAGACTGATTTTTTCAAGTCAGGAAATCTATAATGGACCATAAATATTTTGTCAAAGGAATTTAATATAATGAGCTAATCCATGTTTCGGAACAATAGTTAAGAATTTTTTATAAAAAAAAAATTTATATTCAGGATATTGAATATAAATAATATTTTTTTAAAAAATTAATTATTTATGTTTTCAATGTATTGAATATATATATTTTAAAAAAAACTTTTTTTAATCTCTTAAATAATATATATATTTTTAATTATTTAAAGGGTATTTCGAAGATACTAGTTAGCATATTCCTTATTTTATTTGGATGCGTTGTTTATTTTATTTGAATTCTTACATGTGAGCTCTTCTCTTCAAATATTCTTAAGTGACAAACTATTTTTAACTGTTTCGTTTTTATTTTGGAAAAAAAAATCTAACTGTCTCTCTAACAGATTTTTGGACTTGTGGACAAATATATATCAACCATTATATGGATATTTTGTATCCACAATATTATGGTTACAAATGAAATTCAGAATATTTTAAATATTGATATCTTAATAAAAACAACAATCTACGAACAACACCGTAATCACTCAGAATATTTTAGTAATTTAATAGTGATGCACTGACAGTATAAAATAGTACATTGTTATCCAATAAAAATATATCATTTCGCCATGTCATACCAGTATTTTAAAAATTTTAATTTGATTTGACGAGATACATGGTCGTCAATGGTTGACAGTGTAAAATAAATTTACACTGTTAGTGCATCACCCCTTTTCTCTTTTAGTACTTACTCATAATATTTTAGGGATTTAATTGATATACACTGACCAGTGTAAAATGATTTTACACCGCCAGTTAATCTTATCCGTTAGATATTGAGATAAGTTTAAATTTTATTTTAAAAACCTATAAAGTAATGCAACCGAATCTTTTTATCCTGAGAATACATAATAATTAATCTCATATTTTAGATATTGATATCATAATAAAAATAACACACCACAAGCATGTACCGTATTTCACTAAAATATTTTTAATATTTAGAAATATTAATTAATTTTATAATTTAATTAATTAATTTTTTATTTTTTATTAATTAACTTTAATTTTTTATATAAATACTGATTTTTTCAAGTCAGGAAATCTATAATGGACCATAAATTTTTTGTCAAGGAATTTAATATCAATGCATTGTTTATTTTATTTGAATTCGTACATGTCAGCTCTTCTCTTCAAATCTTCTTAAGTGACAAACTATTTTTAACTATTTCGTTTTTATTTTGGACAGAAAAATCTAACCGTCTCTCTAACAGATTTTTGGACTTGTGGACAAATATATATCAACCATTATTATGGATATTTTGTATCCACAATATTATGGTTACAAATAAAATTCAGAATATTTTAAATATTAATATCATAATAAAAACAACACACCACAAACATACACCATATTTATTCAGAATATTTAAATATTGATATCATAATAAAAATAACACACCACAAACATCCGTATTTCATTAAAATATATTTCTAATATTTTTATTTTTTTAACTAACTTTAATTTACTATTAAAAATATTAAGAATCACTTAATTAACCAGTTTTTTAGATTTGTTTCACTAATTTAAAATTATTATTTAATATGAGATATTTTTCATAAATACTATTTATGATCTATTCAACTGAAAATTGAATGATCAATATACATCTGATTGCACAAAATTCAGATCCTAGGATATAACTATAACTATAATTTTATTTTATTTTATAATTTTCTATAAGTTCTGATTCTTGATTCACTGAACATTAAAGTAGAATGTTTGAGCGTGATTGTCTACCAAAATAATTTGATCAGGACACAAGTAGGGCGCCATGGCAGGCAAACATAAACTTTACAGATCACACTCACTACATACACAACCACCAATGAATAAACTAGTTTATTATTAATTATAATAATTATTAATTATTAATCCTATTAAATGGAGCCCACATTTTCAACGGTCCTGATTTACAGACCTTCTCTAATCCACCGTTCAAAAAATATATTCAAGATTTCGATACCAGATCTTCATTCTTCAGTTCCATTCAGACTTTGATTTTTTTCCCGAAAATAATAAAATAAAATAAAAAATAGCCCTGTGTTTTTCCATTTCCTCTAAGAGAGTGAGTTAATGGCAGAAGAAGAAGAAGAATCTGAACTCAGCGAGAAGCAAAAAGTTGAAATCGCGAAATGGTTTCTTCTCAACTCTCCTCCCGGAGAAATTCAATACGTTGCCAAAGGTTCTCTTTCTTCTTCTTCTTCTTCTTCTTCTTCCTCGCATTTTTACAATTCAATTTGTTTAATCCTTTTTCTTCAGATGTGAAATCCATTCTCAACGACGATGGTTTGTTCAACGAAGCTGCTTCCGAAGCGTTTCCTCTTTACAACAAATCACACTTCATTGTTCTTCCAATGCCTGACCGAAGCGGAGACGTAACTAACTATCTTTCAATCTTTTAACTAACTTGTTTTTGAATTTCTAGGGTTTCTGTTTTTTTAATTCTATTGTTCTTCAATTAATTGGATCGGTATCGTGATTATGTAACTATGAATGCATGAATGATGAATCAATGTGTAGTTTCTTTTCATAGATCACTGATTTGTGGAACCTGCATGCAGGTACTGGTTACTTCCTTTGGTGAGCTTGAGGATAATGCGTTTCTTGATCCTAGGACTGCTCAAGTTGCAATAGTTGACCATGTTAAACAAGTAAGTGTGTGTTTGATTCTATGGTGAAAATTGATTTTGATTTTGATTGAACTGATTTTTGTTAAAAATGAGTTTTAGGTAAAATGATTTATGTCGAGATAAAGTCATGTGAAAGTGAGTTGGATAATATATTTGAGTGTAAAAATCAATTTGGTGAGTAAAGTTACAAATTCTAGCTTCAAGTTAGAATCAATTTTTGAAGCAAAATCAATCCTACTTGAAAAACCTCCAAACATGCCAAAATTAAGTTTTAAAATCTTTTGAATCCAAATATGTACTACTCCTAAGTTACATTCTCTTTCTATATCAGCCTTAGTGGATCAACCAAAACAGTCATGTTTGGATAAACAACTTATTTGCAGCTTATAGCAAAACACTTATGGTAATAAGTGTTTGTGTATTAGCTTACATAAGCTATTTCTATAACAAAAGATAAAATTAAATTAGACTGTTTTTGTATATGTTACAGGCTGTTTTCGTAAGCTGTCTTGGTGAACTTGTGAAAATATGGTGAAAAAAGTTTATGAAAAATGTCACAAGTTTTTTTTAAAAGTTCTCCCGAACCGTATCACAAACCTTATGCCAGTGGATAAACTCAAATATGTCAATCCAAACAGACCCCTAATATATTTCTTGAAAAATTGTTTTAGGACACAAGCGTGGTTAAGACATAGAAGTTTAGTTTTGTATATACCTACCATAGTTCCACTTAACTTTGCTTTCTTGAGGGTTGGGTTAAATAAACAGGAACCTTATCATACTTGATGCTTTTTTATTTCATCAATTCATTTTTTCGTGAAATAAAGGTGGAGCAAATCAAAGGTTATTATATACAATGCATTTGTATGAGAAGAGATCATTATAAGGTTCTGTTTTATGCTTATTGAACTTGCTTGTGGGAACGTGAAACGTCTGTTTTCTGTTAGAACATTTAAATTAAAAGAAATCTTAGTTGGAGGTAAAGGGATATAAAGCAAAACATGAAAATTTGGTATTGTAGCCAAATAAGACATTAGTCACAATTAGGCTCAAGTGCATTTGTGGTAAGTTGTATTGTGTTCAGTTGTCTTATGACTGTAATAAATGTTTCAGGTTTGTGAGGATGTGAGACCTGCATTGGATGAAGAACTTGCATCTGCATACATTGAAGAATTTCGGTAATACCCTGCAATTGCCATTATTTAAATGTTTTATGTCTGATTGTTTGATGTTAGTTTAGTCCTTTACCAGTAAGCTGCCTAGTGTTTTTTTATGTGGATGGGTGGAACACACTGCTTCGTGTTAGATTTCAATGAATTTATTTGCTTTTCAAATAAACTTCTTATTTTCTGATTCTAGTAATTTATTAATCATCAATATTTAGCTGCATAAACTCGAAACTTTTAAAATTGTTTACAGTAGATTGACTATGGGAATTTCTTCTTCACTATAACAACCACTACCAAAAATCCTTTTCAGTTTTTCCACTAGATGGGGTTAGTTACAATGTCCTATCATGAACCATGCCTATTGACAACTGATCTATTGAGAATTTGTATCCTATTGTGGCCATGAAGTGAGACCGAGACTCATACCAGGGATATATATTACTCTCTTTGTTAACTTTCAAGCGTCTTTTTAATGACCAGAGACTCGCACAGGTTAAGAAATATTTTAATTATATTAAAACTGTTTATTTTCTAAATATATCTTTCCTCTTAAATATTTTATTTCTCCCTAATTTTGTTGTATTAATTCTTTTGGTTAAAATAGGATAACACAGAATTGCTGAACACAATAATTAATTTTTGACTTTTAAACCACAGGTAAATTGGATAGAAAAACTTTTCTTTTATCAATGCTTTAACAGAAAAGGAGGGAGCATTTGGCTGTACATGCGTTCTCATAAAAAAAAACTATATTGACCGCTTGAATAAAGTAGCTTGAGTTCACATGCCTATATCTTTCTCACACCTTATTGCTTGCATAACACATGACTTGTTTATTGCAGATTCAGTCTTGATGCCGAGATACTTAAATATGTGGAAGAAGTTTATCCAAAAGGTGTCTGCTCTGTCTACTGTGTAAATGGAAAGGATTCAGAGGGACCGGGTTCTGATTTTGAGCTTGCCATAGTGATTTCTGCTTCTAGGCATAGCCCACAGAATTTCTGGTGTGTGAGTTTAGTTGAATGAAGTTTGAACTGTTCTTTTTGATGAATGCTTTCTACTTTACTAGTTATACAGTAAGGAAATGTATTAATAATGTTAGTATTCTTTTTCTCTGGCTTTTGTTTATAGCAATGGGAATTGGTGTTCAGTTTGGAATATTGATTTCAAAGATGAACAACAAACAGTGGAAGTAAAAGGGAAACTGCAGGTGATATTATGTACATATTTGATGCATTGATTTGAATGATATGTTTTAGGGCCTTTCGGCCTTTCGTTAACATAATCATTTTTATCCTATTTTTAGGTTGGTGCCCATTATTTTGAAGAGGGAAATGTGCAGTTAGATACAAAACATGAATGCAAAGACGCAACTCTTTTTCAGGTTACCATAAATCAGCATTTTTTTATTTTATTTTTCATTTTATTAAGTGTTAATGTATCAGCCAGTTATTTGCTTACCCATTTATTTTTGGCAATCTAATGTGTATATATGATAAGATATACTTATAGGTATGAATATAAATGGAATTTATAGAAAGAGAACAATTATTTATTCATGTTTCATTTCTTTTTCAGGCCCCTGAGGATTGTGCGCTTGCCATATCAAGCATTATTCGTCACCATGAAACAGAATACCTTGCTTCTCTTGAGGTTCTGAATTTGATTTCTTGCTGCTTGGATAATTCTCTCTTTTTTCTTGTTAACATTGCTAATGACCATAACTTGACAGGCTTCATATCTAAACCTTCCCGATTCTACTTTCAAGGTACCCTCCATTATATCATCCCATATTTCTGTTAAGCCTACGACAGTTGATTTTTGAAGCCTTTTGATTATAATTAATTGCAGGATCTTCGGAGGAAGCTTCCAGTCACCCGCACCTTATTTCCATGGCACAACACTTTGCAATTTAGCTTGACAAGAGACATCACAAAAGAACTTGGCATTGGAAAGTAAATACACACACATACACAATATTAGAGGTTGTGTTTGGTCGAACGTGGCGACAAATTCTCCATATATTCAGTTATTCACCATATGTAATTGATCGAGAGTCAGTGATCAATCATTCTTAGTCTTTCTTTTCACTCATTTGCTTTCTGTAGCACACTCTCTTGTCTGAGTCCCCTGTGCCAGTGTACTGTAGTTCTTTTCAACATTGTTTGTATAGCAGTAAAGAGTTACACATGTCTCAATCCATTGAAGTTTTTGTGGGTACACTTAAGAATGCAGCAAGAAAGCAGTTTTTTTAGAAGAAACACCAGAGGTTGTTTGACATTGTTTTTGAAACCAATGGTGTCACTTAGCAATGTCTTGTGAAAAAAAAGGATCATTGTTTTACACTATAACATATGTTTTCACTTCAATATTATAATCTTTTGCAAATTTGTAGAGTAACTTTAGTTGACAGAATCAACAATCTTCTTTTGTTTGCTGGTGTCTTTAATGCCGGGGCTGGTTTTTGCTTGGCACCCCCAAGACCCAACCAAGGAAGAAGAATAGAAGGGAGGAGGATGGAGATTATCTTGAAGACCAGTAGCTTCTCTGGACTGTCGGTTTTGTTGTTGCAAGAGGAGCAGTCCTCTAAGCAATGTTGGCCCCTAAAGAGGAGAAGAAGAGGTCAGTGAGCACCGTGATCTCGGAGGGCAATGGTTTTCAAAGCAACATTTGAACGAATGGTTTCAAAGCAATATAAATATGAGATTAATTAGTATGCATTGTCAGTGTAAAAAGATTTACACGGTCAATTCATCACCGTCACCCGTTTGTATTATTTTATAGATTTTTAAAATAAAAGTCAAACATATTTCAATATTCAACGTCTAGGATTACATGACGATGTAAAATCCTTTTACATTATCGGTGTATTTCAATTAAATCCTATAAATATTTAAGTGGTAAGATATATAAAATGAAGGTCTAAAATTATTTAAAACAAATCATGCACTCGTTTATTTACTTATTTAAAACAAATGACTA
Source organism: Lathyrus oleraceus (assembly GCF_024323335.1). Classification (NCBI taxonomy): domain Eukaryota; kingdom Viridiplantae; phylum Streptophyta; class Magnoliopsida; order Fabales; family Fabaceae; genus Lathyrus; species Lathyrus oleraceus. The sequence continues at coordinate 41,883,730 of NC_066581.1, forward strand.
GCAGTTTATTCTGGTATGAAAGGGACAACAAATGATTTAAGAGTGTTTTTGGATGTTTTCATGAGAATAATTTTTCAAAGTTTGGAGATATTTTTCAAAATAACAATGTTTTACTTACTTTTTATTTTATTTTAATGTTTCAGTCATTTTTATGTGCATTATAAGGATGACAATAGAACTCATATACGACGAATACGGGTAAAAGAATCAAGAATATAAAAATTTTAAAAATAAATATGAGCATAGTCATAAACGTACGGAAATATTATGCATTTTAATAAAAATATTTATTTATAACATGTGACTACATCAACAAAGATATTAAGGCAAGGAATGTTTAAATTACAAATTTAAGCTTACTTAATAATTTTATCAAACTCTATTGTACCGTGTTTGATAAAAAGTTAATTAATAATATATAATTATATATTATAATAATATTTTTTCTTTATTTCCTATATTATAAATGGGAGGTTCTGGTAGATTTTCTCCTATTCTCTAAAATTTTATTGAGCTTTCGCAATTTCTAAAAATTTATTGAAGGCTATGATCGTTGTTATTTAGGAGTATACAATTGTTCGCAATAATCTCTAGTCTTTTTATCGAGATTTATTTACAGGATCGGTTACAAAATCCTAGACTAATATATATTGAGTATATGGTGTGTTTGTTCGTAAAGTGTTTAAAACAATAGAATAAGTAAAATGTTTGCAAGAAAAAATGCAGTAAAAGTAAAATGATAAAAGCAAGATAAAGATGTAAATGAACAAAACAAATAAAATAACTTGATAAGTTAAATAGTTTGAAAGTAAATGTGGAAGCATGTGTACATTTTGCAGGAAGTTAACTCTTTTCTCTTAGACGCTTGATACTTCAAGTGTTTTTCTTTTGCAATGTTACAAATGCCACATTTAGAAATGAAAACCACATATACTTAAATAGTAATAAAAGATAATTGCTAAGAGGTTGTGATCCATTCATGATACGCCGCGTGCCGGAACCTGTCAACCCACGTCTCTAGTAACTTCCCACGTTCTGCTTCCAACGATCTGTATCCATCATGACACGTTTCACTTCGAATTCGACATGATCGCCCCCTCCGTCGACTTCACTTCGACCTGACTTAGGTTCTACCTGACCGTCGAACCGCTTTCGACCGCATCTCTGTTGTCCTGATTTCTCCCTTCGGCGTGGTTGAAATTTGCCAACTAACAACAACGTGGACATTTGGACCAAGCTCAATTTAATCATGTTGATCTTTAACTCAATATCGTTCAACCGACTCGGTCCCAATTGTGTGTTCAACTCCTCAATCGTCACGATTTTTTTTTAGGTATGTAACATTAATTTTCTCCAATTTTAAGGTACTGATGTTTTGAAATATATTTTTAAAGTTGATTTTTTTTGCTATTATTCTACATTAGATAATCACCGTCTTACCATAGTAGTTGCACACATGAAAAAGGACGTGGTTTTCTCGTTTCAGATGATTTCTTGAAACCAACTATTTCAGTCCTATAAGATGTTCATGAGAGCCCTTAAAATAGAGTTTAGTCCTTCTCCATATGAATCGCCTAATCCGACCTTTTTTTAACTTATCTAAAATGACACCATCGTGAAATATTACTCCTTATTCATTGTCCTTGCAAACCGCATTCAAGGGTTATCATATTGACGCTACCTAACCTGACGAAGAAGTCCCATGTGTGTGGATCCTTAGTAGACGGTGCATCCTATCTGAAAATAAGTGGAGTTGAAATCATATTGGAAGGTCCATGGGACATCCTTATAGAACAATCCTTAAGGTTCAAGTTCAAAAGCTAGCAACAATTTGGTGGAATAAGAACTTTTATTGCATGCATGGCCTTGTTAAGAGAGCTAGGCGCGTCCAATCTTAGAGCCAACAACAATTTTCAATTAGTTACAACTCAAGTCGCGAGCGATTATCATACAAAAGAAGTAAAACTCATAAAATATCTTTATAAGGTCTAGGACTTGGCAAAACAATTCAATTTCCCCTAATGTAATCTATGTACTTATGGAGGAAAGTTCTTAGGATGATCTATTATCCAAGCTCGCTAGTACTAATAAGTTCAGTCATAATAAGGCAGTATACAAGAAACATTGGTCCCCCTCGACATAAATAACAAAGTAGTCAATCTCATCGAGTCCTATGCGCCAACAGATGGATGACACCCCTTGTGCAATACTTGATGAATAAGGAATTATCTATAGATGACGACGAAACAAAGAAGATAAGAAAATTGGCAACAAAATACACTATGACCACATGAAAGGTATACAAGATGAGGAAGACCACCCCAACTTCTAAATGCTTGGGTGAAATTGAAATCTCCCAGATATTGATGGAAGTACAGAAAGATGTCCTTGAAAGTCACGTTAAAGAGATGACATTGGCTCAAGAATTACTAAGGGTGGTTACTGACATACAAACATGATAAAAAACATTGTCGCATATGCCAACAAGTATGACAAATGTCAGAGATACTCGAACCTACATCATGCCTCGACCGAGGTTCCTCATTTTGTAACCTTGCCATGGCCATTCTATCAATGACGCATGGATATACCGGGTCTCTTCCCTTTAACACCAAGACAACTAAAATTCCTACTTGTAGGTGTGGATTATTTTACCAAATGGATTGAGGACAAGACGATATCAAAAATCACATTATAAGCGGATAATTTTTAGGTTCGGGCTTCCTAAGTACATTATCTCAAACAGCAGAACCCAGTTCGACAACTCCATTCTTATAAAGTTTTGTCATTAACTCAGAATTCAAACAAATTTTTCCAGCCGTGCATCTCCAAGCCAATATGAAATCTGATTCGGCCAAAAATATCATCCTCTATGTAATTAAAAATAAGTTCGACGAGGAAAAAAAGCCTATGGTTTAAATTGTCACATGAGGTATTTCCATCTTCTAATTTATCATTATCTTGCTTCATCATATTCTATAAATCTTGCCCACAGTATCTCCCAACTAGGGTTATAATGTTATTGATGAAAGTCATGGATTATATGGTCGTATCATACGACAACTCATTCCTCCACCAACGAAACTCCTTTCAAATCAGTATACAATGCCAACAACATGTTACTGGTACAATTTGACACACATATTTGGAGAGGTGAATATTTTGTTGAGGAAGGTATAACCTCAAAATAATTCTCCAGTCTCTTTAAAATGCTAATAGAATTTTAAATCCATATCCCCCTTATTGAATGACTTATTAAAATTAATTGAATTTTTGCATAAAAAGAAAATGAAACAGGTCTCAAGTGTGCTACAAATCTACTTGATATAACATGACAGATCACCATGTTCAAGAGTACGCGGAACAACAAAGAGATACAACTCTCAAGTAGTCCCAGTGGACATGAAGGAGGGTAACTTGGTACTCAAATATGCGATGACACCTACCCGAATTGGAAAATTGCTCCCCAATCGAAAATATGAGAAATACTGATACATGACACTTATAAGTTGGAAGAATGGGATGGTAACACCATCATCAGATCCTGAAACTCAATTAATCTGAGGCGTTATTACTACTAAATTTTTATGTGATCAATCTAATAAAGCAATGAATAATATTCGCCATAGTTTGAATTTCTGACTCGACATATCAATAAAAGGAATATGGTGGCTCTTTTTTACTCGACAAGGGCATGAGTTTTTAATGAGGCCCCTTATTTTCTCCAGGTTCATCTTCTTATTCAACCAACTTTCCATATCGAACGACCTTGAACATATCAAACTCGCTTAAATTCAAGTCGAGTTACAAGAAAAGTACCTGTTATTTCACCTTGTGAAGTGCCTGGTCAATAGTAAGAACACTTTCTACATGATAATATTCCAAGTATGCTTGTAATGAAGCCTTGAAGATGACATCATAATTGATGTATTTTTTAAGGTGAAAATCTCCTCTCCCGTCTTATCTAGCTCTTTGCCCCGCTTCTCGCATACCCCTTCTTTCTCCTTCTTGTATGCCTCCCACTTTTCCACCGAGCATTGAGCTTATTTATGATCTTTTTCCAAGGAGGTGTGCTTCATGTTGGGATAGTCCAACAAAGCCTTATTCTAGTCAAAGCTTTATTTCACCATTGCCAACTTCGTCTTCACTATAAACACCAACTTCTTTGTATGGCCATATTAGTCAAACATCACCCGATTTAAGAGGGTAACTTTTCTCCATGTTGAGCCAATGTTTCACACCCATCTTATTAACCTTAACATTTGAGAGGTTGAGGTGGTCATGTATGAAACCCAAGTATTTGTCTCAAAGCAAAGACGCTTGATCACTTCCAAAATGAGTCGAAGAAGATATTCCTTGATGGGGAGTGACTACATCACCACCTAGAATCGCCTCGTATTCTAAATATATTGAGGCATGTGCCTCTAAGGTAATTTGGGTTTTCCCTTTCACAACTTTCCCCTTTTTTTCCTGTGAGAAGATTGGGCCTCACAAAGAAAGGTTGAATTTACGGTCGAAAACATGATCACACGAGATGATCCAAGCCTTATCCATTGATTTCCTCTTCTTTGTAGCATGTGTCATCAAGTTGCAAGGGTCGTTATTCTATTTGGAGGCCCATAATTTTCCTCGCTTGGATTTCTTCCTCTCTAACAAAGCTTTCTTCTCTGAAAGTGTCAAGGGAGTCGTCCTTTATGCAAAAGAATAAAAAAGTTAATAAAATAACAATAATATCAAAACAAACATATGATTGACTCTTACGTAAGTATTCATTGATGCTTTATTGTCATTCTCATGATCTACCAACTCCCTCACATTCCGAATGCAAAAAACCTCAAAGAAATCGACGATATATTTATCTATCTTGCTAAACTTATCATAGTTGAATCCGTTTATTGAGTGACCCTTCAAAAATGATCATCAAGAACTTCCGTACCTCGTACTCATACAAACTTATCATTTTAGTTCTTCTAGTTTGACATATACGAAGTGAGCAGGCGATATTGGATAGGGAACTTATAGAAATCCAACCGCCCTTATTGACGCCCTTAGTACCATTAAAGAAAATAAAATTCCTATCGTAGACATGATCCCAAGATCTCTACAAAGAATCTCAAACCCTATAATGAAATCCTAACTATTCAGACGTAGTTGGTAGGGGCGACATTGACAATCTGCAAGATCTCAATCTCAAACATTGTGAACGGGATCCCCACACCCATGTCGAAAATAACACTTGTGTACATATAGAATTTGTCCCCTTCCCCTTATGGCATCATCACGATAGATTTCCCACCCTCGGTGCAAGGCTCTAATAGAATGTCGTCTTTGTCTCCCATAGTGGATATATGTAGACTTTTATGGAACAAAACCACCTTGACCGCAATATTGAAAACAAAACTAATGGTTTCAACTCCACCACTTAAGTGGGCAGTACTCATAATTGCTATCAGCGTTCCCTTTGTCTAGGAAAAGAATAGGGAAAAACAATATCATTAGTACCATTGCTCTCACCGCAATCAGAGCTATTATAACTATTATCATAAATCCTCGAAATTCCCAATTAACAAGTTTTGAATCGACCCTCCCACTACGTTGCCTTGAATTTATTAAACAGCGATTTCATATTCAACATCTCTGCTCATACGTTTTTAGGCTCTATTAAGTTGACATTTTTGTCACCCTCTTAGTGAACATCATCACCTAAACATTTAAAAAGAGAAAATATACATGAAAAGCAAAATGTAATACCTCAAATGAGTTTTCAATTGAAGGAGTGTTGGATGAACAAACTAGTGGGAGGAAAATGCAATTTCTAATACAAAGAGGAAAAGTATTAAGAATACATCCATATCGTCCTAGCCATCATTGTTTTGACAAAACATCAAAGGCCCTAATTGCAGGCATGCAAAGAGATGATCAACCCAAATCATTTGATCATTTCCAAGACAATGTTAATCATTTCCCTGTATTAAGTGCATTATTAATTCAAAAGTTTTACCATCTTTAATAAAGTTTAACCATTGATCTTAAACAAGTCACCACCAACTTCTCGTGACACACCGAGACAAAAATTCAATACGGAATACACATGTCAATTAAGAGGCTACTTGGCAGGACGGTCATCTGGGTGTGCAAGGAGTGCCACCAAATACAGCCTCAAACTTTTAAGATCCCAAATGACTTATTATAAATATAATATTACATATAAAACTTGTTCCAATTTTAAATGTAGGTTATAGCATAGTTGAGCGGTGACGACACTATTACTTTAATAATACAGCTTGGGTCGATTACTAAATTGCTTATTATTGCAATTAACTTAATCAATTTTTTCTTTTATTACTATATAGTCTGAATAGCCTGGATTATTGAATTCAATCCTTATATCCTATACACCAGTCCATAATCTAGAGATATTTTAAATTTATTTAATTTATTCAAACTTTATTTTAAATAATATTTTAACAAACATTATAATTAAATAATTAAAAATTGCATAATATTATTTGTGACTATTGTTTTCATATAATTTAAAAACATTTAGTAAACTTATCATAACTTTTTATTTAAAATATTATTAAATAGATAGTAAATTAAGTTATTAGATTTAAAATATTTTTAATTTATTTTAGCCTAATTTTTTAATAAATTTTTCTACTAATTTAGATATTCATTGCACTATATCTCTCAATAAATATAGTTATGAGAAATTATTATGACCTCTCTCGTTTAAGTATAATTGAATCCATAATATAATGTTTTAAAATTTTAAGGGTTTTATAAAAATACAAAAAAGTTAAAAATATAAATTCTGAAATATTTATATTTTTCTATCATATGAGGCAACACATTAATAAATTTGACATACTAATCGTAAGACTTTGAAAATTTGTAATTTAACAAATAAAACACTTTGTTGTTAATATGTTAAAATTATTCAAAGAACTGTTTCCTTTCATTAAGTGGGATGAACTTTTCTATATATCGAGGATTGTAAGAGTAGAAATTATAAAAATTAAATTTCAATGAGTCAAATTTCTACGTAATATATATATATATATATATATATATATATATATATATATATATATATATATATATATATATATATATATATATATATATATATATATATATATCATTTTTGTTTCAGTATACTCAATTTTATTTACAATTTAAATGAAAATGGATTTTTTTAATCTATTGTATTTTCTTTATTTAAGGGTCTAATTTTAAAATAGAACCGGGCCTCCAATTTATTTGGGACGGTCCTGCTACTTGGTGCCACCTTCAATCTGCCTCAATCACTTCGCCCTTATATGTCTCGTATATGCTTCGTGTTTGATAGAGTGTTGAATGAAATGTCACTTTGGACTTTCATACCTCTTACTTGAGGGACTGCGGATTAAAATGCTATAACTTAATCACCTCACTCTTAGAGTCTCATACTCGAGAGATTATACATTAATCTCTTCGCCCTTGCAAGCCTGATGCTTGAGAAACTGTGAATTGGAATATATTTGGTCAACCCCAAAGAGTTAGCCTCATCAACTCTCCAACTTTTAAACTATATGAAGAATAACTGGATAGTGAGTGGGAAAGTCATGTGGCAAACATGTGATTAACCCAGACTCACCTCTTCTATGTTGTGTCTCATGGGAGGATGTTACTCATTTTAACATTGTATGGATGATGATTGAATAAAACATTTCTTTTGCCTTTTACTTTGAGTTTGGATTCTCATTCAATATTATTGTAGATTTTTGTGATGAGAATGATTAATATGACAAAATCGTTCATTGTCCCAATATGTGTGTCATGGGTGGAAACACAGAGATCATGTATGGAAATTATGATTCACAAGTAAACGATATAGATGTTTTTACTGAAAAAGAAACAAAACATGGAGTGAAGTCAGAGTAATCAACTCATAGCCTTAATCGTAATTAACTTATTAATTTCTATCCAACAACTTTTTGAACGTGTTTAAAATTTTGACTAAATATAAATTGGAAGTTGTTTGTTGTTAAGAAATGTGGTTGGACCTAACTCAACCCTACAAAACCGGTTGGTAAGGTGAGGATTACCCCCACTTATAAACACATGCTCAAGTCATATATTGTCCGATGTGAGACTCTTAACACACCCCCTCACGCCCAAGACTAGACATCTGGAGCGTGGAAATAAAAGATGGATGACCGGATAGCGGAAACCTAATAGTAGGTGGCCCACCGGATCTTAAACGAGGCCCAATAGATCTACCTCCTGGGTTATTGACATTTGATCATTCATCCAATAAAGTCTGCAAATTAAATAAGTCCTTATATGGACTAAAACAGACTAGTAGACAATGGTACTCCAAGTTATCTACTGCTTTCATCTCTCTTGGATACTCACATTCTTCTACTGATCATTCTCTATTCACAAAGCTACATAGTTCTCATTTCACTGCTCTTCTAGTCTATGTTGATGATATTGTCTTAGTAGGTGATGATTTGCAGGAAATACAATCTGTCAAAAAATTCCTTGATTCAAAATCAATGACCTTGGCAAGCTTAAATACTTCCTTGGATTGGAAGTTGCAAGATCTACTCAAGGTATATTTCTCAATCAAAGGAAATATACCTTATAATGGCTTTAGGACAGTGGCTTATTGGCTACTAAGCCTAGTACCACTCCCATTGATTGCTCCTTGAAGCTTCATGGCAGTGAATCATGAATCACCACCTCATGAAGATGAAACAGTTTATAGGAGGCTTGTTGGACCTAACTCAACCCTACAAAATCGGTTGGTAAGGTGAGGATTACCCCCACTTATAAACACGTGTTCAAGTCATATATTATCCGATGTGAGATTCTTAACACCCCCTCACGCTAAGGACTGGACATCTGGAACGTGGAAATAAATGGTGGGTGATCGGATAACGGAAACCTAATAGTAGGTGGCCCACTGGATCTTGAATTAGACTATGATACCATGTTAAGAAATGTGGTTGAACCTAACTTAACCATACATAACCGGTTGGTAAGATGAGAATTATCTCCATTTATAAATACATATTCAGGTCATATATTGTCCGATACGAGATTCTTAACATTTATTTAGATTTGAAGCTGGAAGTTATTCTACAAGTGGTTCTAGTTGATATTTTTTGGTAATTCTATGGAGTTTCCGTTGCCACACGATATATATGAGGAGGCGTTCTCACTAAATTGAAAGAGGCCTTGGTGCTTACATTATTTTGAGATGTGGTAATATTTTAAATATATTCTTCATTAGTTAAGGGTTTAAGTATTTTCTTTACAAACCAAACTCTCATAACCTACTTTTTTCTTGGATGAGTCAAATTTTGCTGGGTTAATGCATTAGTTAAAGAATTCTTTGTTTCATGCGAATGTTAAAAGAAGAGATACATATATAGATACAGAAAAAAAGGAAAGAGATAAACAATAATTTAACGTGATGAAAGAGATATGGAATCCACAACTAATTTTTGAATAAGTTTCTAACTAATTATCATTAAGTAATCGATAATTAATCTATACTGTTCAAATTTAATAATAATAAAATTATGGTTAACATTAGACTTCTAAACTATAAACATATAACTATGCTCAACTAGCAATATCAATTTTTTTTTCAAATTAAATTCGAATTTAGAGTCTCAAAATGGTTATTATGGTTATTAAGCCTAACAAATGTTTCTCCTCTCTCCCATTTCTTTTGTCACAAGACACTCTTTTTTGTAGAAAGTATTAAAGTTGTTGAGAATGTATTAAGTATGAGTAATGTGGGTAATAGTCATATTATTTGTTGTAAGAGTTTTTAGTTTTCACTAAGGAGCATTGAATATTGAGACTTCTTCTTTTTGGAGCAACACATTTGTGAGATAATCCACTCACCTTTCACCTTAAGATTTTGGATGTCTCTCACAAAGATGTTGCTTCAAAAAAAAAAAATCTCATGATGTTCAATGATTAGTTAGGTTTATTGATGTTCATGTGATTTTTGATTTTTTTATAATGAAAGGTTTCAGCTCTTCTGGGTCTTATGATTTCGAACAATTGAGCTATTGTAATTCTGCTCACTCATGCAATGGTAAAAGATGGCCAAGGTATTACACTATCAGACTTTATAAATACATAGCTGATTTGTATTTTTCATTATACGTTCAATAATTTTTATATTAATTATACAATTTACAGTGTCAAATGCATGAAGTGGTTCCAAATTGTTGATAAATGATTACATCCCTGAAATTCAAGATTTTATGTCTAAGTATGAATTTTATTTATTTATTTATATTCAGATTATTATACATAATTTTTAATTTCAAAAACAATCTTATTTCTATAGGTTGCCTACTAATGAACAGAAGGAGAAGCCTACTCAATCTACAAAATCTCTTTCTAATTGGTCTGGTGGTTCTCAGTATTCGCCAGTAGAAAGGTTTGTTCATAATGCGAAATGTATGTCCTTAAGTCAAGTACATCAACAAAGGTTACGACAGAATCACCGCTGCCATTGTACCGAATGATGATGGAACTTCCAACCAGCCGCAGAATATTGATGAGATCAAACAGTATATTGATTGTAGGTACGTTTCTAATATATCACTTGAAATATGATGTCATGCAATTTATCTATTTCAACTAAAAGTGTGCAATTTTTCTTTACATGCATGGTGTAGAAAATTTTATATGTACACTGTTTTGACTATATGTGTTATAATAAAATTTATATATTCTGTCTACAATAATCATTCTATTAATTTTAAATCCATTGCCTTTCATTATATTATTTGTAGGTACGTTTCTCCGAGTGAAGCATCTTGGAGGATATTCTCCTTTCCAATCCATGGTAGAAAACCAGCTGTTGAGAGACTGTACTTTCATTGTGAAGGTCAAAATTCGGTATATTACACTGATTTTGATCGTATCAATACAGTTTTGGAAAAACCAAGTGTAACTGAATCGATGTTTACATCATGGTTCGAAGCAAATTGCAAGTATCCTGAAGCACAAAATTTAACTTACAGCAAATTTGTTTCAAAATTTGTTTATGTTAAGAAAAAAAGAGAATGGAAACCCCGTCAAAAAGGTTACACAAATGGTAGGCTTATATGGGTTCCTCCAACAACTGACGAATTGTACTATCTTAGATTGATGCTCACACATGTCAAAGGCCCTCGCAGTTATAATGATATAAAAACAGTGAATAACGTAAAATATGATACTTTTCGGGATGCCTGTTTTGCTATGGGTTTTATCGGCGATGATAGAGAATTCATTGCAGCTATTAAAGAGGAAAATCATTGAGGTTCAGGTCAATATTTGAGATTACTATTTGTTCACATGTTATTATCAGGCAGCATTAACAGGCCAAGACATGTATGGAGTAAAACATGTCATCTCTTAGCTGATGGAATACTATATGTTCAACAGCGAATTGCAAACAATAGAGGTATTGTTGTGCTGATGGAGTAATACATTCTACAATAAATTCATCATACATCTGGGATCATTGTGTTGTGCTGAAGCTTACAAAGAACATGCGACTCCAACAAGCCGGCAATACTTCAAGTACATCTGAATTAGAATTGTTTTCTAATTGGATATTAAAAGTTGGCGATGGGAAATTGGAAGAACCTAACGATGGTTACACGGATATTCCTATCCCAAATGATTTCTTAATTTCTAACTATGATGATCCACTAGAAGCCATTGTTAGTGAAACATATCCGAATTTTCTTAACAATTACAAGAATCCAAAAATTTTGCAATCAAGAGCTATATTGGCAGGAACAATTGAAACGGTTGACATCATAAATCAATACGTTTTGGGATTCATACCAGGTATGCGTTATCCATTGTAAACATATTTATAGATACATTCATATATTTATATGTACTAACATAGATTTATAATAATAAAATTTCAAATTTTTTCCCAAAGGTGAAGAAAAGGAATATTTAAGTTCAGATTCTGTAGACACTTTTGACGGTGAAGGAAATGAAGCTTTTGATGTTTTGATCCCGGAATTTTTGAATACACTTACAACTTCCGGTCTACCTAACCACAAGATTAAATTGAAGATTGGGACCCCTATTATGTTGCTTCGAAACATTGATCAACCTGAAGGTCTCTGCAATGGAACAAGACTTATAGTTACAAGATTGGCAAACCACGTTATCGAGGCAAAGATTATATCTGGAAAGAATATTAGAGGGGCTATCTATATTCCAAGAATGGATATGACTCCAACACAATCTCCGTGGCCATTCAAAATGACTAGAAGGCAATTTCCCATAACTATATGTTATGCTATGACAATTAACAAATCTCAAGGTCAGTCATTGGATTATGTTGGATTGTATTTGCCTAGAAGTGTATTTAGTCATGGTCAACTATATGTTGCAATATCAAGGGTCAAAAGCAAAAAAGGGCTTAAGATATTAATCCATGACAAGGATAACCATCCATTGAATTCTACAACAAACGTCGTGTTCAAAGAAGTTTTTGAAAACTTATAGAACGTAAGTTTTTCATTAGTTATATTATATCAACAAATGTCGTTGTTTATTATTAGAATTTTATTGAATGAGTTGTATAAAATATACATTATGTTTTAACATTTGTTTATATGGATGTAATTGTTTTTTACAGGGTAATGAATCATCACTTCCTAAAAGGTTGCGGACAGGTTTTGTATAAACCCAGTTTTTTAAGGACCAAAGAATTGTACGAAGTTAAATCATTTTTGTTGTTGGACTTATTTCTCACAATTTTAACAAAAATTGTGAACCTTTTGTTTCAATATCTTTTGTTGCATTAAACCTTACTGTATCAATTGCAATTAATTTCAACATTTGGTAGTATTCATTACTATATTTTAAAACAAATAAGGTTCTGGTATTTCTTTTACATGGTTTATGTATTTTGGTTAAATAATCATTTATTATGAAGGTTAATCAAATTAGTAACAGATTGGAAAATTTCATCCATTACTAAATAAATATATTTTTATTTCTTATGTCCAAAATCTCAATGATAAATGGAATGTTTATTCATAACATTAACAATGGAATGTTTATTATATATCAATATACCAATAAATTATAAAAATATTTTTGTATTATATTTTTTGATTATTTCCTTAATATAGTATACAAAAAAATTAAGCAAATTATATTACTATAAATTAATAATGTTTTACTTTATTATGTCTCAAACTGGAAAAAGTTATTTGTGGAAATTTTTTGAACCCATTTATTGATAATTTAACATCCATTACATTAAAAAAAAACTCTTATGCAATAAATTTGTGTACGTTGATCCAACCATATATATATATATATATATATATATATATATATATATATATATATATATATATATATATATATATATATATATATATATATATATATATATATATATATATATATATATATAAACAAAAAAATATATTATATTTTAATTTTTTTAAAATAAATTATTGCACTTGCGCGACCCGTGCAAACGCACGGGTCCTTTACTAGTTTTTTTTTCAAATTAAATTCGAATTTAGAGTCTCAAAATGGTTATTATGGTTATTAAGCCTAACACATTTTTCTCCTCTCTCCCATTTCTTTTGTCACAAGACACTCTTTTTTTGTAGAAAGTATTAAAGTTGTTGAGAATCTATTAAATATGAGTAATGTGGGTAATAGTCATATCATTTGTTGTAAGAGTTTTCAGTTTTCACTAAGGAGCATTGAATATTGAGACTTCTTCTTTTTGGAGCAACACATTTGTGAGATAATCCACTCACCTTTCACCTTAAGATTTTGGATGTCTCTCACAAAGATGTTGCTTAAAAAAAAAAAATCTCACGATGTTCAATGATTAGTTAGGTTTATTGATGTTCATGTGATTTTTGATTTTTTTATAATGAAAGGTTTCAGCTCTTCCGGGTCTTATGATTTCGATTTCAAATATTTTTTATAATGAAAAGTTAAGTTTATTTTTTGGTAATGGCTTTTTAGGTTAAAGTTGTTCGTTTGATTTGAGTTTCTTACTCTTTTCCCCTAGCTTAAAACTTATCCAAGTGAATTGGTATTTGATTTCAGTTTCTGATACTTTAGTTCTTCTGGTTTTCGTTTCATAACTTTTGTAACTCATTATGAGCTTCTTCCTATGCCAACAAGGCTTGCTCTATCCAGACTGTTTTTTTTTAATGATTTTTATAGAATAATATAATTTTGTATAAAAAAAAATTTAAATGAAATTTTATTATTATTAAAATGTTATTTAAATATCTTTTTTAAATATCAAAAATTTTAAAAATAATTTAATTTTGAAGTTATTTAAATAGTTTTTCATAAAAATTATTTTTGAGATATAATTTTTGAAAAAATTACAATTTCATTTATGTTTTGATCTTTAATAATGTATATTTATGTTATAAAATGTCAAAATTAATCTTTTAATTTTAAAAATCAAATATAAAAAAAATTATAATATTTTAAAAAACAGTTTTATAAAAATAAATTTTTAAAATTACAAAAAATAATTTTTTAAAAAAACTGAAACAAATTGGCCTCTAATTTCTTTATAAACTATTCAGTAACTTAGTGAAGTTAATTTGGAGCTATTTCAATCATTACATGAATACTCAATTTGCAATTTACTGAGTATCCCATTATGCGATTCTTTTTAAAATAATTATGTTTTTCAATTTAAATACTAAAATAACTTATTTTTCAAATTAATTATCGAAATAACCATCTTTTAATACTGATGTGTCAGTTGAACTGTCGCATCCAATTACCATTCAAAGGAGACGCCTAAGCATCTGACGCATGCTTGCAATGCTAATGGGCCTAGGCGCCTAAGCATTTGTCGCATGCATGTCTTGAAGCCACATGCATTGGCGCAGACATTCACTACATCAGTGTATGCGCCAATACATGTGGCGCATGCACTTTCCATTTTTTTTTTAAATTTTAAGTTTTATAATTATAATTACTTAAATTAAATACTTAAATTAAAAATTATATTATATTATAAAGTAAAAATACATAAAATTGACAAAAAAATCAATGACCCACCCGATTGAAACGCCCTATGTTCCACATCCAGGTGTGTTAGCCTGTCTTCGAGGTCTTCCACGATTTCCCTGAGGTGTTTGAGGTCTTTGAGTGCTGATATGATGCAATTGTGGCTGATGTGAAGGTCCGGTGAAATGTCCAACGATATTTGGTAGATTTGTCATAATTTGTCCCCAATAGTAGGGGGGATTATCGCCAACAACGCTTCCGTAATTGAGTTTGATGCTCATGTTGTTCTAGTTTGGTCGTTTGGGTTGGATGGATTGTGGACGGTATGGTTGCCCGAATTTGGACATTGAATCGTTTTGAAAACGAAGCAATGATTCATGTGGTGTACTAAAGTCAAATAATGGTTGGATGTTGTGTTGATGGGATGTTTGGGTGTTTGTTAGTGGGGGGCTACGATAGCATGACGCTGAATCGTATGAATCATCTGGGTTATAGACTGTTGTGGTGATTGCATATGGTTGTTGGTGGTTAGGGTTTGATTCCTGGTTTTGAGTTTGGGCGTGTGGCATGAATTGGTTGCGAGGTTAGGTGTATATGATAGGGTGATGGTGTGAGGTTGGTTGTTGGGTTTGGGTGGGTTGACATTGTTCTTGGATGGGGATTTATTGTTGGGCATGTGATGACGAAGCTCGTTGGCGTGGATCAATCAAATACCTTGGCTCAGACACAAATTATGGCATTGTAACCGATCTAAACTATGCCATATAATGTTGAGTTGGTCTAGCACCATGTATGACTGGTTTGTTTAAGATGTATTGCCATCGATTCCTCCAATGACGACACATCTCTTTTGTGAAGTCTCTCTAGTCAGAATAATCTCATTGGCCATCGACTCTTTGTTGATGTCAATCGCCCAAACACGTCGGAGGTTCTGGAATTTATTGTTGCATGCCGAACTGCAGTTTTACATGGTCACTCTGGTGCATCTCCACAGTAGTGAACCGAATAATTTATGTTTTTGTTGTCCAAATTACATCATCATCATGGTTGACCTGATGATCAAGACCCAGATATGGCCTTCAGATAAACTGTACAAGAATATGACATGTAATTGGATAATTTTTTTAAAATCAAATGTAGAGTTGTGTAGTAGTATTACATCGTCTGGTCCAATGTGGTCTAATAGATTGTGATAGACTACTACAACGTGTTTCAGACACCTGTTGTAGTTCATCCCTTTAACTGACCACCTAGATCGAAAAGATTTGAAAAACATCATTTACAGTTAGTTGTAGTATAAAGTCTAATAAATTAGATGATAAAATTTTAAACTTACTTTGTTGCAAAAGGGAATATGAATGGCTTTTCGTTGACAGGGGCGAGTGATAGCATTCTTGATCAACCCCATGCTTATAGCAAATAGGCGCAAGAATAAAACGTACAAGTATTTTTTTTGGCATTTTTACACAACGAACTATATATATGGGACAAAACAGTTGAATCCCAACTATATGTGCTTATCTTATTTATGTTTCATAACAACGAAAAATACATAATATTTACCGTATTACCAGTACTTCCAGGAAATAAAAAATTACCAAATAGAATCATAATATAATCCTGAGTATTAATATCTTTTCATACTCGGTAGATTCTTCGTTTAATGTTATACTTGCATAATATTGTTTAAGATATTTTAAATTAATACCTAGACCCCTAGCTTGACCAAAAGTCTCTCTCGTAGTTGTGTCTTCACACAAAGGGGCACCCAACAATTCATCGCATATAGAGTTATCTTGGTTAACTCTACCATTTACGATCTTACCATCGGTACGTAGACCTAACAACATATAGACGTTCTCAAGTGTGACGGTACACTCACCGAAAGGAAGGTGAAATGTGTGGGTCTCGGGTCTCTATCTCTCTAACAAAGCAAGAATAAATTTGTAGTCAATCGAGTATGAGACTATGTTGAGTAGATTACCAAAACCGCATCCTCAAATATATGGTTCTATCAAAGGATCGTGTGGTACATATTCATGTACACGACATCGAAATATCTTTGGGTCCTAATAAAACATAAGTAAGAAATAAGTAAGAAGAAGTAATAAATAATAGACATTTTATTACGAAATAAGAATAAGAATAAGTAATAACATATAAATGTCACAATATTATCGGTTGTTCCTCGATGTTCATCATCCATGGTCAATAGAGACATAATGTTGTAGAGAGATTGACCTTGGTAGAGAGATTGAGTGTTGCAGGGGTTGAATGTTGTAGAGGTTAAGTGTTGTAGAGGTTGAGTGTTGCATGTATTAAGTGTTACAAATATTGAGTGTTGCAGATGTTGAATGTTGTGAGTTGGTGTAATATTTATAGATGAGATAGGTTGGCAAGTTGTAGCATCTGAAGCATGGGAGTAGGCACCAAACCTAAAGGCGCATGCATGTGTTTAAGCATGCATGGTAGTAGGCGCCAAAGTTAAGGGTGCATGCATGTGTTTAAGCATGCATGGGAGTAGACGCCAAAGTTAAGGGCGCATAGCTTGATTTATGTGACATTGATAAGGGCGTCTGCCTTGGCTTATTAGGGCAGAAGCATATTTGCTGGCACATGCATTGCCTTGTCTTATCTCTGCATGGAATCCTGCAGATTCTTTGCAGATTCTTTAAGTGATCACTACACTTGCCTCTGCTACCTTCACCATATACCTTATTTAACTGCATGTTAGTATGTTATCAATGCACTCACCATCAAACACTAAACTTACATTTTAAAAAAATGTCTTCATCACCACATAACATGATCAGTGCCCATACCGATGGTGAAATATTTGAGCATCACTTATTCGATTTTTATTTTCGTAACACAGAAGTAACTCGGTTTATAATAAATCGATGATCAAATTTTTCACATTTGAAACAAAGAATAGAAAAGAAATTGCAGTGTAGTCAGGTGGAACAAATCATTTATAAAAATCTGGTCCTCTTTGCGAACAACCAAGTAAAGTTTTATCAGTTGAAGATTTGAGATGATGACGATGTTCAATATATGTTTGTCAGTCATGAAAAATCTGGGTACAATGATATATAGTTATATATGTTAACACAATAACATCAAGTGTCTCAGTTTGTTGATCCGTCACAAGTGTTTTCTGAAACTGATGACGACGAGCAAGCTGAAGTCAATGTCATTGATGAGGAAGAAGAAGAAGTCGGGTTATTGGTTGATTCAATGGTGAATGATGAAGAAGAAGAGGAGTCATTACCAACTAGTCATGTATATTGTCCATCTCAACACATGACAAGCTTGAATTTGAGTGCAGATGATCCTTCGTCATATATAATTTACAATCCTTATGTGCAAATTCAAGG
Organism: Lathyrus oleraceus; assembly: GCF_024323335.1. Classification (NCBI taxonomy): domain Eukaryota; kingdom Viridiplantae; phylum Streptophyta; class Magnoliopsida; order Fabales; family Fabaceae; genus Lathyrus; species Lathyrus oleraceus. The sequence continues at coordinate 41,902,152 of NC_066581.1, forward strand.
ATTATTGAAAGGAGACACATTTTGCATAGAGCCATTAAAAAGTATCACATGGAATTATCAACTGATTATAGGGTTGATTGAACTAATGTAACGAGGTATAAGATTTATTACCGAAATGAGCTATGCCTATTCCGGTTGACAGCATCTTACCGGAAGAGGAGTGATTCTTGGGAGATTGGTTCCATGGGTCCAGTTCACACATGCTTAATCACAAACTCAATGCAAGACCATCACAAACTCAGCTGTCAATAAATATGTGATGAAATTTTGTCTGTCAGTAGCGATAATCCGTCGCTAAAGGTGAGTATAATAATCTCGCATATTGTAACACAATACAACTATACTCCATCATATAGGAAGACTTGGATAGCTAGGACAAAGGCAGTTAAAAAAGTGTATGGCAATTGGGAGGAGTCTTACAAACAACTTCCAAAATACTTGGTGGCTCTTAAACATTATGCTCCAGGGACTATTGTTAAATTGGAAACGTTATCGGTGCATACCCCAGACGGGACTTGTGTTATTGGTAATGGAATATTCCACCGAATCTTTTGGGCGTATCAACCATGCATCAAAGATTTTGCTTTATGTAAACCTATTATACAAATTGATGGTACATGGTTATATGGGAAATATAAAGGAACACTACTGATGGCAATGACACAAGATGGCAACAACAACATTTTTCCAATCGCCTTTGCCCTAGTTGAATGGGAGACTGCTGAGGGGTGGAGTTTTTTTCTAAAAAATCTTCGATTGCACGTTGCTCCTCAACCTAACTTATGTTTGATCTCAGGTCGGCACCCTTCAATAGTAAGTGCCTACAAAAACATTGACAATGGCTGGCAGGATCCTCCGTCGACGCATGTGTACTGCATTAAACATATCACTCAAAATTTTATGTGGGAGATCAAATACAAAACGTTACGGAAGAAGGTTGTCAATGCAAGGTATGCATCAATAGAACCTTCTTGCAAACACTACCGTGAAGACATTAGATTGTCAAACGCGGATGCAGTACAGTGGATCGACAATATTCCATTGGAGAAGTGGACTATGGCATACGACAATGGTCAACGTTGGGTCCACATGACAATAAATCATGTGGAATCAATGAAATATGTCTTTAAAGGCATCTGAAACCTACCTATAACCGCTTTAGTGCAAGTAACCTATTTCAGGCTAGGGGCGCTGTTTGAGACCACACGTTCCAAATGGAGTTCAGTGTTATAATCTGAGTAATTATTCAATGATGCTTCAATGAAATTCATTAGAGAGGAAGCTGTCAAAGCTAACACACATGTGGTCATGGTGTTTGACCATACTAAAGATTGGTACAATGTTGCTGAGTCCATCGATACACGAGAAGAGGTGTTAAAGTGGATTAAAGAGGTTGAAATTAGAAATAAAGTAACTTTTATTATCACTCCTTCAGATAACAAAACAAGCAAGATAAAAAGAAGAAACACCAACATATTTGATTATGATAAAGGTAACAAATACAAGTATACAAATAGTGGAACACAAAGTGCGACTAAGAAATGTGAATTTTCATTCAAAATCAGGCCAACTCCAGTGAAAGATGAGTTTGAATGGAAGGTTGATGTGAAATGTTGACTTCATAACCATGGTTTACGTGATAGATTAGGATATCGTTCCTTTGTTGGTAGGTTGAGCATGGATGAAAAGTAACATGTTGATTTGACAAAGAAATATGTTCCACCTATACACATATTACTTTCCTTGTAAAAGCGACATTCAGAGAATGCCACTCAGAACACGCAAATATATAAGCATAAGACTAAGTTACAAAAAGATATAAGAGGTCCTAGAAGTTAGATACAACATTTTTCTAATATTATAGAGAATACAAACTATGTTTATCGAATTAAAAAAAAAGACATTACTCGAAAGTTGGGAGAGAATTTTTTTGGGCCCATCAGGATTTAGTTTAGTTGTTGAATGTTTATCCTATTATGTTAGTTATAGATAACATTTACAAGACAAACAAATATAGACAACCTCTATTTGAAATTGTTAGAATGACATCAACTGAGTTTACATTTGGTGTTGCATTTGCTTATATAAAATATGAGCAGACACACAAAAATTTTGTTGCGTGTTGAATAAGCTGAAACAATTATCTGTAAAGAAAGATTTGTGACCACATGTGATTTTGATGGACAAAGATCTTATTTTGATGAAAGCAATTGAAATTATATTTCCAATGACGATTAATTTGCTATGTCAATTTCACATTAACATAAATGTTGGTTCAAAATGGAAGCAATATGTGGTGAATGGTATGCAAAAGATGATATACACATTATGGCTGGAATTTGAATAGGCTGGTGGGACCGTACTGATCCAAGGAAAATACCTCTGAATATTGTTCCAGCTTTAAATCAGATAAACTAATCGGTTTAGTTACCCTCAATGTATATGGGGATAACGAAGTGGTTCCTCAAAATGTACAAGTGGATCTCCTTGTCGTCGACCATACCTTCCAAAATGTTTATTCAAGTAAATACTTTGATTTGATTTATCATGAACAAGTTTTTTCTAGTAAATATGTTTTTACATTTTTTTATGTAGATGTTAAGGTGAGAGATCTATCCGATAAGAAAATCATTCTAAACATGTTGCTGCATGCAATGGGTAATCGTGCTCCCAAAAGTGTTTTATTGGTATTTTGAGACATAAATTTCTCAAGTGCGTTCCATCTATTGGCATTGTTGAGGTACAATATTCTCTTGGAAGATCAACCTCAAAGATCATGTTCAACCTTAAGTGTAACCATGAAAACTTGTGAAGATTTGACTTCCTAGCATAAGGAATTACTCTTTTGTCTAGATTTATCTTGTCAACCGTATCAACCGAGTCAAGCTAGTAAACTCGGTTGATACAATTTATACAATAGACAAGACAAATCTAGACAAATGTGGTTTTCCTTTATGCTAGGGAGTCCCATCTTCACATAATTTTGGTGGTTGCGCTCAAGGTTGAATATGATATTTGAGGTTGAGCTGCTAAAAGAATATTGTATCTTCGTAGTGCTGAATCACACTTGAGAAATCCTGGTCTCTAGATATCAATAAAACACTTGCGAGGGCAAGATTATCTATTGTCCACAACAACATGTTTATAATGATTTTCTTATTGGATAGGTATCTTACCTTAACATCTACATAGAAAAATGTAAAAAAAAAAACATTTACCAGAAAAAACTTATTCATTATAAAATTCAATTTAAAGTATTTACCTGAGGAAACATTTTGGACGATATGACTTAAGACAAGGAGATCCATCTATACATTTTGAGGAACCACTTCGGGATCCCCACATACATTGAGGGTAACTAAACCGATTAATTCATCTGATTCAAAGTTGAAACAATATTATAAGGTATTTTTCTTGGATCACTATGATCCCATCAGGCAGAGATGTTCGACTTCCTATATAAATGTCATTTTGGGCGCTGCCATGTTCTTAAAATCTTAGCAATGAACTTCGATATCAAAGGTTTCTTAAGGAAATATTTGGAGAGAACAGTTAGAGTGAATAGTTGACTGAAAGAAAGGCGCGCCGCTAAACCCTAGAAAATTCGAAAACCTGAGTTATCTGTAAAACCCCAATTTTGACCCTAAGATCCCTCATTCCATCTCATCATATGCATTGGCAATGGGATCACACCTTGGCATCCTCCTCGCCATTTCATTCATTGGGTTTGTATTTAGAGAGATCACCAAGCACATTTTTGATTGTATCATACTTTGTTTTTCATTATTTACTAACCAAAATACCAAAAATATGTCAATGTATAGTTTAACTCTTTTGTAGGTAATGTGTGTGCTCACTTATGCTCCATCAAGCTCATAGCTAGGGTTTGAGACCCTCAATGCAAGGAGTGCAATCAAGAATTGGTTTACGTTGGCTCTAAGCATAATATATTGATATCCATGATCTTCACATATCATTTTGATCAAGGAATCATCAAGAGTTTGGAGTTTGTTTGCCTTGGAAACCCTAATTCATCTGGGTATCTTGTGTGACTTCTTCAACACGTTTCTTCAACATCTGATCGAATATTTCAAGGGCTACTTCATATTTCAACATATTACACATATATGATCCCTCATGAGTCCCAAAAATCAAGATAATGTCAAGCTAGCAAGATGGTTCATGGTGGTTGACCAGAGAAAGTCAACTGGTCAAAACTGGGGTTCTCTATTCCCTATCTCCTACAATTTTTGTCATATGAAAATGATTTCAAGAGAAACGTTACTCAAAATTATATTCCAAACAACTTTCATGTTTAAGTCAAGAGCTATTTTTGCTTGGAAGGTCATTTTTTATGGTGAATGATTATAGGTCATTTTGTCTGAACCCTAGTTTGGAGGTCAACTTCCCAAGACCATAACTTGCTCACTTTTTTTGATATGGAAGCATTTAAAATTCCATGATCAAATTAAATATGTCTACTTCAACTTTTATGTTTGGAGGAAGTTAAAATTCAACTTGCAAATGCATGTTCCAAGAGGAAACATTATAGGTCATTTTGGGCAACTACCATTGAACAAGTGATTTTCCTCAAACTTCCACCTCAAAATAACATCACGTTCTCATTTGAAGTCCATAGAAAAAGTTATTGAAGATAGAAGAAGTGAACATTTGACTTGGGACTCAGAAATTTTTCAAATATGTTTGATGTCCCAAACTTCCACCTTAAAATTAATCATGATACAAGCTTCAAATGAAAAAGTGTCCAACATGAAAGTTGTTCCCCTTGATCTCACCTTTCCAAAAAGTCCAAGATCACCTTATTTGGCCAAATAATGAAGGACTTGAGCATGGGTGCAATGTGAGGAACCATTTGGATGATTTTCACTTCCACATTTCATACACGATTGCATGGCCACACCACATGATTTCAGCATGATTCTCACTCATTTTTGGACCTAAATACATCGCTTGATGGGCCTATCACATGCCCATGCAAGCATGAAAAGAGAATTACTCATTTTTGCCAAATTTGGAAGTGTGTGGAAATGAATCTCCTTGGCTATAAATACAACCCTCATTGCTCATAATGAAGAACATAATGCCTGAGCTTTGAACCTGCAATCCAAACCCTCTCCATTAAAGGATAATCTTGAAGGTTTTCTTTAAAAATCGAGTTTCAAATCTCCATCTTTTTTAAGATTGAAACTCCAAGAGTCCAGACCATTTCTTGATCCTAATCACTTCCAACAAGCTTTTGAAGTAAGGCCAGGCACAATTGGAATCAAGACCGAGCAAGTTTGAAGCTCCATTGAAGGTAAATTTTCAGAAACTTCATCTCTTTGATTCTCCCTCAATTTTTCACCATTCTTTTTTATTTTTGGTTGTCTGAAGTCCTATCAATGTAGGCAAGAAGATTGAGTTGCTTTGAGGTCAAATCGAAGCAACTCAGTTCATGATCCTCAAAATTCAAATCCATGTATCTTTTTATATACTTGGAATTAGAGAAAATTGAGGTCAGATTCGAGCTCCTTAGCATTTTTCTTTGAATCCATGTCCTTGTTTTTCATTTTGGTGATGGTTGATGGTGGACCAGTCCGGTGAGGTCCACCGGGGAAGAAGACCGGAGCCCTAGCTCCGGTGGTGTGTTGTCACACTTCTCAGCCACAGGATCCATCTATTTTGTTTTAATCTCACGCGTCCAAAATGATTACCAAGCCTGCAACGCATTAACTAAGGACCATTGTGGAACGCACGCGCTTGGCCATCGGGTCTGCCACCACAATTAATGAGGGAGATCTGATGGCCCTTGTTTTTTTTATGTTTAATCCATTTATTTTAATTAATTCATATCAATTTCTTTTTTAATCCAAAAAATATAGGACTTTCACCAAAAATCTTTAAATATTTTCCTCTTTCATTTTTTGAATTAAAATTATTTTTTGGATTAATTTTGATATTTTTAATGAATTAATTGTTTTTGTACATATTTTTAATTGTTTAAAAATACTTCTGACTTTTCAAAAATTATAATTTTTTTTGTCTAAGGTCCTTTGACCTTGTTTGACCTAGGATAAATCTCTTGGCCATTTATTGGGTATTTTGAAGAGGTTTTAGATTTTGACCAAATTAAATTGAATTTAAATGCATTTTTAATTTGATTTTTAATTGATTAATTGTATAGAAATTATGTTAAGCCATTTTTATTGACTTGTGATGATTGACTATGTGTTTGGGCCTTGGTCAAGGTTGATTTGAATTTTGTTGAGTTAAAATCATTGGATTTAGGGGATTGATGAAACATACATTTCATCTCCCAAAATGAATGAATGATTTTAATTTGATAAAATTCCTCCCGTGACCAATTTGTGTTTCTCTTATCTCCCCTCCCTCTTCATCTTCAATCCCATTCTCTCCCATCCTATCCATTGACCAATGAAGTCTCAATATCCTAAGGCTAATTGGTTCATCAATAACTTTGTGTTAGATGAACCAATACAAGTATGGATGAGATAGGTCCATCATTTGATCTTTTTCTCTTCGTGTGTGGTATGTTTTAGGAGTATGGTTCATTATACCATATCTATAACATGCATTAACACCAAAATTTCTATTGCCCGACCTCAGATAGTTGTGACTTCTACATAAGTCCAATTACGATTACTTAACATAGAGCTAAATTTTGACCCTAAAGGCATAACATTCTAGTAAGTGAGATTGTAAGTCTCCCCCCTTTCATGGTATTGTATGGGAACTTGGCCTTTTTTCCTTCCTTTGGAAGATATCTTGGTTCAAGGATTCATGCTTGTGACTAGAGGGTTGAGTGTTCTCCAAAGAATGACTTAATCAATTGAAAAGCAAAACATCACCAACATCTAATCAACTAACAGTTAACTAACTTTTATTATTATTGATTTTATTTTCAAGTCATTTACTTTATGCAATTTAAATTCAAGTTATTTACCATTTCATTTGTCATTTACATATCATTTAACTTGTTTATATTCATGTCCTTTTCAGTTTGCTCACTTGAGCGATATATTGTGATTGTATGTATTTGTTTGTGTATTTTTGTTTGTGTTTATGGCCTTAGGACCTTAAAATACTTAATAAACAACAAAAACCCTAAAAAATGTTTGTGTGGACTGTTGGGTTTGATATGAGCTTTTGGACTTAGAATTATGCAACATTCCATATGCAAAGGGATTTGGCCAATGCCAACACTTCAGAAACTAAGTTATTGTGATTTGAGCTTTCATCTGATGCAAGTATTGGGATCCTCATGAATCCATCTGCTACATGGTCTTGATGCAACTGTTACTTTGAACCTGTATCTAATACCTTATTCTAAGCTAATCAAGGAGTATGTCATCTGACACATGAGAAGACAAAGAAGATTGTTAGCTATGAAGTTATTTGCTTAGATGTGGCCATCTTTATTTGATGCCTGACTCTTCATATTGCTATTTGCTTGTTGATATTGCTTGATTCAAAGTCCAAAGGGAATGTGAGTTTTCTATATGACATTCTTGTTTGTTGGATTGCATCCCATTGGTTAGATCTTTTCAACTCTCAACTTTTAATTTTATGCTTAGGATTAGTCTCTTCATCTCCTCCCACTTCTTAAATTTCAAAATCTCTCCCCCTTTTCAAAACCTTTATGTGCTTGTGATTTCAAACTTAGACTCTTTTGCAAATTAGAAACTTTGGCCTTAGGCCATTGCATTTTTAAACTCTTTTCTTAATCAAATTTGTAAATAAACTTAACCATATTGACTTAAAATTTCAAAAGACAAAAAAAATTAACACTCATTCAAACTCTTTTAGGCTCTTTTATGCCTCTTTTAAACTTAATTTTTGATTAAAAGCAATCCATTCATTTTGAAATTGATACCACAAACTACGAGGTTTTGATCCCTCATTTTATGTTGGTCTGAAGGTCTTGTCAAACATAAAAGTATAATTAATGAATTCTTTTTTCATCTCCATACTCCATTTATTGTAAACATCTTTTATGCCAAAAACACATACATACATAAAAAAGGGCTCCCTAGGAGTACCTAGGACACTTTGGATGCTAACATCTTCCCTCTGTGTAACCAACTCCCTTACCTGTAATCTCTGGCATTTTATTAGTTTTGATTTGAAAACTTCTTATCTTTGGGTTTTGTTCGTACTTTTCCTTTTTCCTTTGGAAACAATAAAAGCGCGGTGATGACTCTGGTTTTATTGACGTTAAGTTTATCCATATCTTAATGGTCATGAATTTACCGCTACAGAAATTAAGTGGCGACTCTGTCGGGGAGTAGTCCTCAGTGGGTTTAGCCTACTTTTTTATGTGTGTATATAATTGTATATTTGATGTTTGTATATTTGTTTGTATGATATGATCTGCTTGTTGTGCTTGGTGATCTCTGAGTGGTGAGATAAGTTCTAACCCGAACTTGAGTGCAATTAAGATAAGAGGATGGTATAGTCATGTTTGTGTGGAGTAGTCCTTAACAAGTTGACTTGAGATCCATCTACTCAGTGGAGACCCTTTTAGAGTTATTGATGTCACACGAGTTATTTATCGTTAGACATTACTTTCTCTGATTTGGGGTCCGAGAGGCTGAGGACCGTAGAACATTAAACCCAACTTAGCCTATTTAGGACGTAGTGCGGAGACTGTTCAGGTGTAGACCTGATAACAGTTGTTACTAGGGGTGTTCGTGGTTCATGAATTGAATTGAACTGAACCATATTAATGGTGCAATGCAGTTTTTAAAAACCATTTTAGTAAAAAGTGGTTAATTTGTTTAATCAATTCAATTCGGTTTAAAACTAATTCAGAACCGGTTCTTAATTTTAAACCAGTTTAATTTATTTAAACCAGTTTAAAACCAATTTTTTAAAAAATTGGATTAATTTTTTCACCAAATTCCAAACTGGTTTTTTTATATATTTAAAAAAATTGTTTCTTTTTTGTTTTTATAATAAAATTGAATTTAAAAATTGAATTCAAATCTGGATTTTTTAAAAACTGTTTCTTTTTTGTTTTTAAAAAAATTGAATTCATATTCATCATAGCGAATGCCACAGCCGACAACTTTTTCTGCTATGCACTTATATCATATCAGAAAATTTGACTTCACATTTAAAAACACTACATAAACTTGTGATTACAAAAAGAATCAAAAATAAGAAGGTGTTATTGTACGAGTTTTAGTATATACTCCGTATTAGAAATCTTGGTACGTATTTGGATTCATAAGTCTTAACATAGAAACATTGATTTTGATATATTTAGAATTTTTCAATTAGAATTGACTTTGAATCTAATATTAATTCTAACTAAAGTAATTTGTATGTGTCAAAAGAAAAACTAAAACAATTTGTAATTTTTGCCTCCAAAAATAAATTTTACACATACATGTTCAATTTTCACATGAATATGTCCGATGATAAATTATTTTACCTTAAACTTCAACTCAATAAAAAATATTTTAGGTATTGGTAATGAATTTGGCAAAATTACAATGTGCCAAGTAATTTTGACAAAAGCTACCCTCTAAAATTTATTTTAAAAAAAATCTCTGTAATTTTGCCAAATTCACCCACAAACATAAACTTAGTTTTTGGAGTAGTAATGAGGATTACGCCAAATTCACCCACAAACATAAACTTAGTTTTTGGAGTAGTAACGAGGATTAGATATTCATGTGAAAAAACTGTAATTCATCAATAATAACATAGTTTAAAAGAGAAAAATATCTAGCATCTCAACAAGAAACTACATTAATTTGCTAGATCTCAGTGACTGTCTTTAAATACTGTTTCATAAAACTCATGTAATATTATTGATCTTTATCAACCGAGGGTTCTCTTGGAAATAACAAAACTGCACCAAACCAATTTAACCAAGGAAGTTCATGATCACCAAATGAAGCACCAAATTGCAGAGAACAAAATCAGCAAAAGCACGCTCGGGCGCAAGATCCTGCAGAAGAATGAAGGACTAGATTATTAAAAGAATATATCAAGTGAAAAAAATCATATGAAGATAGCACAACACTTCTTCATTTCCTTTTGTTCTTACTTTGTTTTGTCTAGTTAAAGATGCAGGGATCTAGAAGATAGCTTCTCTAAAGTGAGTCAAGTGAAAGAGCAATGGTTGTTATTTCAAAAAAAAACATATGATTTGTTATGATATACTCACATTATCCGCTTTTAATTTGTTAATAGTCAATGGTTGATAATGTACACTTTACACTTTAAAGTGAGTTGTTCACTTCAGAGGAGCTGGATCCATGGATGTAAGTGTAAAATTGGTTGGGGAGACTAGGAAACTAATGGTCAGTATATCTTACCCTCAATCATCAACAACTGACACAAAGGATGAGCAACTTCCGGCATCTGGCGCAGAATATAGTTCTGAAAAAGAAAGAATGAAAATTTAACATGTAACGATAAAGTAATAAGACACTAGTTTTTATATCTTTTGACATCTTACCATCCTCAATTCGATCAATATTATCGAGATCCTCACTACTAAGAAAAGATGGAACTACTCCTTTGAGCCAATCTTCAGTACACATAAGTGCTTCCACACTAGCCGATGTTAAAGAACTACGATATGCATCAAGGATTCTTCCTCTGGTACTGAAAGTTGATTCAGAGGCTACACTGGATATCGGTATGGCTAAAACCTCTCTTATAATGCTTGCAAGTATTGGATATCGGCTTGAATTCACCTTCCACCACTCTAGCACATCAAAATTTGGAGGACGATTTTCTACTTCTTCTTGAATATACTTCTGTAATTATGTCTCTGATGTGTTGCACTCATCTGATTGGTAGAATTAAGCACAATGGTACGAATCATTAACTGCATTAAAACCACTTGATAGATTAACTAAACTACCTAGACGAGACACTGCCCTACCAGAGTATTCATCAAAAATAGACTTCAAATATGAACCCAACTTGGTTTTCAAATATTCTGCATCACTAGTATCATAAATCCTAGCTGCCATCCATACCACAAGCTTCAATTTACATCTAGGGTCTAATACCATTGCAATCAATAACAACATGTTAAGGTGGTCAGGTTTTCCCCAATATTTATTGTACTTTGCCTTCATCTTTATAGCCATTGACCTTACCTTTTGATCTTCCGAATTACACATGTTCAGAATGCTTCTTCAAACACCAAAAACCTCAAGCATATACATGTTGCTTGTCACATAAGAAGATCCTGAAATACGCTCTGTAGCTTCATGAAATATCTGTAGAAATGGAAGGATTAACTCAACATGCTCCCAATCTTCCGGTCTAGGCACTCCTTTGTCCTTACTCATTTCATTAAAATATTTCCGATCTCTGAATTCTAACTCTGTAAAGGTCTTATTATGTTTTAATGCACCCTTTAACATTAGATATGTTGAGTTCCACCGAGTCTCACAATCTCTCCCAACATAACCTTTATATCCAATTGTTTCATGATCAATACATTTCTTAAGTCTCTGAAACCTCGAAGGAGTATGCCTCACATACCTCACTGCTGCACGAATTCTTACAATAGAATCATCAACTTCTTTCATCCCATCCTTTACAATAAGGTTTAATATGTGGTCACAACAACGTGTATGAAGATATTCTCCATTCAAAACTATGTCGTTCTGAGAGTGAAGCCATCTTTTGAGATGTTGAATTCCAACGTCATTTGAAGATGCATTGTCCACGGTAACACTAAGCACACGATTTAGTTCCCAACCATTTAAGCACTTCTTAACTGTTTTGGCCATAATCTCTCCTGTGTAGTCTGTGACTTGAGTAAAATTCAAAATATTTTTTTGTAGCTTCCAATTGTTATCAATGTAATGCCCTGTGAGACACATGTAATTAGAGTCTTGGGTAGATGTCCATGTGTCTGTAGTGATACAAACTCGGCGACAATTTTGTGACAAAATAGTCTTCATCTTCGCTTTCTCCACGTCCCAATTCTTCAAAATATCACGTGCTAGTGTATTGCGTGATGGGAACTTAAATTTTGGTTGTAAGCCATAAATGAACCTATGTAAATATGGATGCTCTACCTTTTGAAACGGAAGTTCCATGGCTACAAACATTTTGTCAAGTCCATTCGGCTAACTTTGTGGTCAAATTTGGGAGCCAAAGGAGATGAATTAACAATCGCTTCCCTATTTTCCATTGAGCTTGAAGATGGTTCATGCATCGTCACATTCACCGCATTATTTGGATTATCACTACATCTTCTCAAATGAGCTAGCATAGCGCTTGTTCCACCATTATACTTGATTAAGGAGCCACAATGCTTGCATTTTGCTGACTTTGACATTTCTGTGTTCGATGACATCGGTGTAAAATGATTCCATGATTCTGACCGATTTTTACGCTTTTGAGGCAACAAACCAGCATTATTAGAAACTGGAGGTGTAGAAGCAATATGTTCTTCTGTCTCAAAGTCCATAACACTGTCATGACCATCCATATCGAAGTTGCTAGAATTTTACTGAAAAGTTTTAAGCATTCGTCCGATCTATAAGGAGAAGCTAGCTGCAAAAGCCATAAGATAAATTGTTATTCACTTATATTCTTACAATAATCTTCTTTTGTTATGTAAATTAGAAGCAATTTTGTTTATAATTATTATAACCACAGGTTGTTCATTATTACAAAAACACTGAATAAAGAATATTAATTGCGTTATTAGACAGTTTCCAATATTGGCTTTTTGTGCAGTATTAGACAGTGTTTTAAATCCTTGATTCTCGGTAGCCCCTAAAGTATATTAATTGTCAAGTTCCTTAAGTATATAAAATTTTTAATTCAGTTCCTAAAGCGTATACATTTTTTAATTCAGTTCTTAACATATTAACTACATAGGCTAAACTGATAGATTTTATCTATACATTAGACTTTATTGTATAGAGGTTGAGTTGATGGTTGATTAATATCAGTTGGTTTATTCATTTCAGTTCCCTATCTTGTATTAAGACTTAATTTAAGTTCAAAAATTGAATTGAATTGTAGGAGGATTACAAGATTCTGAAGTTTCAGGATTTATCATTCTAACTCTACAGAATTTAAAATAAAAACAAATTCTCATAAGGATTAAGACTAGCATATATACAAACAATGATTTAAGACTTACAACCCTGCTATATTCTGGTAAAATATTGTTTGTGCTGGTTAGGAATGGTTTTCCTATCTAAGACTAGCATATATCCAATCAATTGGGACTTACAACCATGATATATTTTGATTAAATACTGTGTGCTGGTTAGGATTGGTTTTGCAATTACGTATGACTATCGCATCTTCAGGATTAGGGCAGTTTCAGGAGAACACAGATTAAAAAAATCCTATCAAGACTAAAATTACTGGAACCGAACCATCATTTTCAGGAGAACACAAATCAACCAGTAGATTAAAATTCAAATAAAATCCTATCAAGACTAAAAGCCATTTTCAGATATTATTTCAATTCAAAGTGAAATTGAGAGCAGAAAATAACATGTTTACCTCAAAAAGAGTCGAGACAAGAGTTTCTACGAGCAAGATCCGAGTAGAGAAGGTGAAATCAGGTGAAATCGAAACCGAGTTAAATCGAAACCCAGTGAAAATGGAACATATCGAAAATGAAATCGAGTGAAATTTGAAATCAATTGAAATCAAAATCGATTCAAAACAAATAGAAGGTGAAATTGAAATTGATGTTGAGTTTGAATTGGAGAGAAGATGATTTAGGGTTCATATTTCATATTTGGGGAAGAACACGTAATGTGAAAATGAAAATGTTATGATAATAGCAACTGACTAAAAAATATTAAAAGATTATAATTAAAATATTTATCATTTTAATATAATGATTTATTAAGTTTATTGAATTTGTGAAATAATAGTATTTATATTTTAGATAAAATTGTGGAAAGAGTTTATAAGAGTTTAAACTGGTTTTTAAATTCAATTAGATTAATTGAATTGGTTAAAATAAACAATTCAATTTATTAATCATTTAAATAGTTTAAGTTTTTTATGATTCAATTCAGTTCAGATTAGGTATTTGGATCAGTTAACCAAATTTTTGAACACCCCTAGTTGTTACGTGATACTACACTCAGACGAGTTTCTCTTGAGAATATTATGGGTTGATGAGTCAGTCATCCTAACCTATAATATCCGATAGATGGATTTAAGACTCGGGGAAATTTTTAGAACATGATCTACAAGTTTTTATCCTTAGTACACTCCTTTGGGATGATTCTTAACCTGACTCCATGCTCGTGACTCACAACAAACCCTTTGATTCTTGGTTGATCCAATCAAGTCTTGTCAATATCAATGGAACTTGGGTGTTGATAAGGTGAAAACCATAATCCACAAAAATGGATGATTGATCTTGATAATGACTTGATTCATCCCTTGACCTTTGTTTGTTTGCCTTGTGTGTGATCCCTTATTTGTGATTGTTGCATTCATGCATTCATGTGCCTCATAACATTCATCACACGAAAAATAACTTCAAGGAATTGAGGCTTTATTTGCAAATATTTTCAGACCCTGGATTGTGGACGAAGGAACACTAAGAAGTACAGTTTCAGATGCCCCGACTTGAAGGAGTTAAGGAAGTTGTCATCCTTTGTATTAGATCTCTTGGACTTCAAGCAACGTCATGGGAAACTATTGTCTGTGTTATCCTCTGATGTAGTTGAAGGACTCTTGAGTGTTTTGGTTCAGTTTTATGATCCTCTCTACCGTTGCTTCACTTTTCCCGATTATCAGCTTATGCCTATGTTAGAGGAGTATGCCCATCTCTTGGGAATACTTGTTTCTGACAAGGTGCCTTTTAGTAGATTGGAGGAGATTCCCAGATCTCATATTATAGCTGAAGCTCTTCATTTGAAGAAGTCTGAGATTGAGGCTCATTGGGTTAAGAAAGGAGGTATTTTTGGGTTGACTTCTAAGTTCCTCATTGGAAAAGTTACTGTCTTTGCTCAAGCTGGTAGTATGGACGCTTTTGAAGTTATCTTTGTGTTGCTCATCTATGGTTTAGCTTTGTTCCCTAACGTTGATGGTTTTGTTGTTATTAATGCCATTAGAATCTTCTTGATTGGAAATCTTGTGCCTACTCTGTTGGGTGACATGTACTTCTCTTTGCATATGAGGAATTCTAAAGGTGGTGGGACTACTATTTGTTCTGTTCCTCTTCTGTACAAGTGGTTTATTTTGCACTTGCCTCAGATGCCTATTTTCATGGAGAACAAACAATGTCTACGGCGGTCTCAGAGACTTATGTCCCTCACTAATGATGATATTGTTTGGTATGACTCAGCATTGAGTAGTTTGGATATTATAGATAGTTATGGTGAATTCTCTAATGTGCCTCTCATTGGTACACAAGGAGGAATCAACTACAACCCTGCTTTGGCTCGTCGTCAACTTGGGTTCCCCTTGAGAGGCAAAGCTAATAACACTCAGTTAGAAGGTCTTTTCTATCAAGAGGGTAAAGATCCCCAACATTTGAAGCAAAAGATGATATATGCTTGGCATAAGTGCATAGGAAAAGAAGCTCCGAGCTTGGTCCGTGCAACTGTGTAGCTTTGGAAGCTTACACTACTTGGGTGAAGAAGAGAGCTTTGGAGTTGAAGATGTTGTATGATTGTGAAAGACCTGTGTCTTTGGTTGTGGCTGAGCCATTAACTCTCCCTAACCAAGATGTAGAGGAGTTAGAAGACGCACTCACCAAGATGAAGCAAGAGAGAGATATGTGGGAAGAGAGGTTCCATGCTTTGAACCGAAGGATGAGGAGTTGCAACTTGAGTCAAAGGACAAGGACACACTTATTGAACTTTTGAAGATCGAGCAGTGAAGAGACATAGAGAGCTAGAAGGTCCATATTCCTCTAGTATGTCTCAGTCTTCCGGTGCTGGAAGAAGATTATTGACCAGCTTGTCCTTGAGAAGGCTCAGATGAAGACATCTTTTGAGACCGAGATTCGACGCATCTGAAGGAAGTACACGCCTACAGCTAGATCATCTGACACTGCTATTAGGGGACCCTTAGGATGATTAGTTTCATTTTCTCTTGTGTTTGTACTTTGGTTTCTGAAATTGTACTTAGTGTAATCCTTCCAAATTATATGAATAAAAGAGATTTTTATGATCAATAAAATTGTTACTATTGTTATATTTGCAAATAAAATAATATGTTCCTTGAAATAAAATAAACAAAAACATTGCATTCCATGCATCATTTTCATAACAGGTTTTCTTCCACCAGATGTCTTATCAGTTATTCTTCTGTGCTTCAGCCAAGCTGACTCACCGATACAACACTCGCGCCAATCAACCCAGAATTATGGAGCATTTGGAACAAGAGAATAGAGAAATGAAGGATGAGATTTCTCGTCTAACTACTATGATGGAGTCTGTTCTTGCTATGCAGAATCAGTCTTCACCAACTCCCGCAACTCCTCATCCTCAGAGGAATGTCATCTCCGAGGTTGCTACCTCAATCATGCCCGTTGCTGCTACTCAATACGGTACGTCTATGCCTGCTGGATTCCCGTGGGGAATGCCACCAAATTTCATGCCTGAAGGGTTTGCGCCCACGTTTACTTCTATGCCGACATCTAGCTAGTCATGTTTGTGCCACCTCTAACTGTTCATACCTTGCCTCATGTTGAGGACACCATCTACCATTCTGAGCCGTCTAAGGGCCCAGATGTTTACGAGAAAATGGACGAGATGAAAGATCAGTTCCTTGAGCTACGCAAGGAATTGAAAACAATGAAAGGAAAATACCTGTTTGATAAGAGTGTTGCTGAACTCTGCTTGGTGCCAAATGTGGAGATTCCAATGAAGTTCAAAGTCTATGACTTTGAAAAGTATAAGGGAAACATTTGTTAAGCCACCTTGTTATGTACGCATGAAAGATGTCAACTCAAACTGATAATGATCAGTTACTGATTCACTACTTCCAAGACAGCTTGACTGATGCGGCTTTGAGATGGTATATGGGGCTAGACAATGCAAGTATTCGTACGTTCAATGTTTTAGGTGAAGCTTTTGTGAAGCAGTACAAGTATAATGTGGACATAGCGATTGATAGAGACCAACTAAGGTCTATGTCTCAGAAGGATAAAGAGACGTTTAAAGAGTATGCTCAAAGATGGAGAGAACTTGCTTCTCAAATTAATCCTTCATTGAAGGAGAAGGAGATGATGAAGATTTTCCTGAAGACCCTGAGTTCGTTTTATTACGAACGAATGATTGCCAGAGCCCTCCGTGAAGGACGTTTGTCTAAGGAAGAGGTGTCGTTCAGTAGGAAGTATGGTAGTGGTTTTCCCAAGAAGAAGGAAGGGGAAACCAATGCAGTGTCTGTAGGGAGGCAGAGGAGGCCTCATGTCAGAAGAAATCCGCAACCGCGTCAGCATCAACATCTAGTTTCATCAGTAATTCTAGTGTTTTCAAACAATTCTAACAATCAATCAGTACCAATTCAACAACAACGTCAATAACAACCGCAATAAATAACTAACAACAACAATAATCAACAACAAAACTTTGAGAGGAAAAAGATCTCTTTTGATCCTATTCCTATGTCATACGCCGAACTTTACCCATCTTTGGTTCTCAAGAACCTACTTCAACCAAGAAATCCACCGCAAATTCCCGAACCCCTTCCATGGTGGTATAATTCTGAACTCCGTTGTGCCTTTCATCAAGGAGCTCCTGGCCATAATATTGAGAACTGTTACCCGTTGAAGTATGAGGTATAGAAACTAGTGAAGAGTGGGATGGTGTCCTTTGAGGACCGTGTGCCGAATGTAAAAGCCAATATGTTGCTCGCCTATGGTAACTCCTTTGTCAACATGGTAGATGGTTGTCCTGGAGAATATAAGGTTTATAATGTTCGCTATATCAGACAGTCTTTGGTTGTAATTCATAGAGATATATGTTTGGTCAGTGAATGTGAGCATGACCATGATGGTTGTGATGTATGCAGTGTGAACCCTCAAGGATGTGTCATTGTCAAGAGGGATATTCAAAGATTGATGGATTAAGGGCTTATCCAAGTTTATCAGTCAAGAGAAGTAGATGATGTCAATGTAATAGTACCAGTGTTTAAGACCCCTAAGCGGGTAGTCATTCAATTTGATAGTAGCAACAACAACAACATCAATAGATCGGTATCGCTATTAGTGATATGGTTAGCGGGTCTCGTCCTGTATGCATCCGATAAAGCTATTCCTTACCAGTATAATGCTACAATGATGGAGAATGGTCAAGAGGATCCATTGCCTACGACAAATTCTGTTGTGAATATAGCTGATATAGCGAAGGTGACCCGTAGTGGTCGTGTATTAGGCCCAGTATTTCCAAAGGATGTAGAAGAGGCTGCAGTCAGTAAGAAGGTGGATGTACCTGTGGTGAATCCGATTAGTGCTCCAGTATGTCAGTCTGGTGAATCCAGCAAGTTGAACACTAATGATGATGATGAAGTGTTAAGGTTAATCAAGAGAAGTGAGTTTAATGTGGTGGAGCAGCTACTCCAAACTCCGTCAAAGATTTCAGTGTTGTCTCTGTTAATGAATTCTGAAGCGCACAGAGAAGCATTGCAAAGAGTGTTGGAGTAAGCCTACGTTGAGCACGATGTTACTGTGGATCAGTTTGACCACATTGTGGCTAACATTACCTCTTGCAACAATCTGAGTTTTTATGATGAAGAACTTCCCGAGGAAGGCAGAAATCACAACTGGGCACTACATATATCAATGAACTGCAAAGAGGATGCACTTTCCAATGTATTAGTTGATATCAGTTCTTCTCTGAATGTACTCCCAAAATTTACTATGTCCAGATCATCCTATCAAGGCGCCCCAATGAGGTACAATGGTGTGATTGTCAAATTGTTTGATGGTTCTCGCAAAACCGTCATTGGAGATGTGGACCTTCCAGTGAAGATAAGTCTGAGTGATTTTCAGATTACTTTTCAAGTAATGGATATCCACCCGACCTATAGTTGTTTATTGGGAAGGCCATGGATTCATGATGCTGGAGCTGTAACATCCACTCTGCACCAGAAGTTGAAATTTGTGAAGAACGACAAGTTTGTCGTTGTTGGTGGAGAGAAAACACTTTTGGTGAGCCATTTGTCATCTTTTACATACGTTGAAGCTAAGGAGGAGGCTGGAACTCTGTTCTAAACCTTGTCTATTTCTGAAGTGAAGAAAGTTGGGGCACCCATGTCTTTTTTCAAAGATGCTTAGAAAGCTATTGAGGCAGGCGGTACTGATCAGTGGGGCCGAATGACAGAGATTGCTGAGAACAAGAGTAGGGCCGAATTGGGATTTCAACCATGGTAATAAACAACACTATTTGCTTATTGATATTGCTTGATTCAAAGTCCAAAGGGAATGTGGATTTTCTATATGACATTCTTGTATGTTGGATTGCATCCCATTGGTCAGATCTTTTCAACTCTCAACTTTTAATTTTACGCTTAGGATTAGTCTCTTCATCTCCTCCCACTTCTTAAATTTCAAAATATTTCCCCCTTTTCAAAACCTTTCTGTGCTTGTGATTTCAAACTTATACTCTTTTGCAAATTAGAAACTTTGGCCTTAAGCCATTGCATTTTAAAACTCTTTTCTTAATCAAATTTGTAAATAAACTTAACCATATTGACTTAAAATTTCAAAAGACAAAAAGAATTAACACTCATTCAAACTCTTTTAGGCTCCTTTATGCCTCTTTTAAACTTAATTTTTGATTAAAAGCAATCCACTCATTTTGAAATTGATACCACAAACTACGAGGTTTTGATCCCTCATTTTATTTTGGTAAGTAGGCACAAGTCCGAAGGTCTTGTCAAACACAAAAATATAATTAATGAATTATCTTCTCATCTCCACACTCTAGTTATTGTAAACATCTTTTATGCCAAAAACACATATACACATAAAAAAGGGCTCCCTAGGAGTACCTAGGACACTTTGGGTGCTAACACCTTCCCTCTGTGTAACCAACTCCCTTACCTGTATTCTCTGGCATTTTATTAGTTATGATTTGAAAACTTCTTATCTTTGGGTTTTGTTCGTACTTTTCCCTTTTCCTTTTGAAACAATAAAAGTGTGGTGGCGACTCTGGTTTTATTGATGTTAAGTTTATCCATAGCTTAATGATCATGAATTTACCGTTACACTATCATTCCTAGAGACCACAAAAGTTAAGCCCGCATATGCCAAGATGTACCTGAAAACTTCCAGAATTGCATCCATATGTATATGTACCTGAAAACTTCTAGAATGACTTAAGGTATGTATTTTTTGTGTACCAATTAAGTTGTAATAAGATATCTAGTTTATATTTCATTTATCGTCCAGTGAACTTGAAAAAAGAGTTTCAGTTTTGGTTTAAAATTTTATTGTACTAGAACACTTGAAAAAAGAGTTTCGATTTTGTGCCAAGATAACCTGTGTTCATTTTTTGTGTACCAAAATACTTGATGTCAAGATATCTAGTTTGAATTTTAATTTTAGTTTTAATTTTTTTTATGTTCCAAGTATGGAAATTCTTCTACAAATATGCGATAAAAACCAAATATATGTAGCAACCTTTGAGACATTCTTAACTACACAAAGATTTGATAAGCAGGAAAAAGTGATAAGATGGATCAAAGAGGTTGAAATTAGAAATAAAGTAACTTTTACTATCTCTCCTTCAGATACCAAAACAAGTAAGATAGAGAGAAGCAAAAACGTAATATTTAGTTATTCAAGACCTGTTATAATATGTTAATAAGGAAACGTTAAGCCAAGGTCAAACAAATTTGCACAAGAATATTTGCAACAAAAGTATTACATCATGTTGAAAATGCAAGCATCAAGTACCGAGTGGTATACATTTCCAAATTCTCAAAGGCCTAGAGTCATGCTTGTGATTAGAACCTGTCAAAACAACAAATGCTATTCAAAATCAGTTGATAATAGATGTTTGCATTATAGGCGAGTATATGCGAATAGACAATGTAAAAAGAGAGAAACAAGACACCTTATAAAAGACTTCATAGTTTACACTTAAGAATTCAAGTTTTTCTCACCTCAATGCACAACTCACATTCTCTCACCTCAATCCACCTCAGTGACCAATTTATGTGCCGTTTCAACTACACAATTTCCTCTATTGTAAAATTTTCCCACTCCATCAATTTTCTCTAACCGCCTCACATGTTCAGAGGGAGACACACGAATCTCTCACCCTCTCACTATAACTACACACGAAAGAGGATGATGGACTGGAATTTTTGGGACTCGGCAGAAAACCCCCCATACACCTTCACAAAAAGCTCAAGCACCCTACACTTATTCAGTTTTTTCACATTGAAACTCTGCAATAAGTTGAGCTAGACCTAAGCATATTCCATACAACCATAATCACGCAGCGACAAAAGCACAAAAATAACAATACAGAGACTGAGCACACAAAGAGAAAGGGCAAGAGATTGGAGGAAGAAGAAGAAGAGATTTGTACCTGCTCGGAGCTAACACCGTTGTACGGGAGCTACAACTACCGTCGAAAACCTCATGCGTCGGTATAATTGTCGGTTTATTTCATTTTTCTTGTTGATTTGTGTTTCTGAGAATGATTTGAATATTTTTCCTAAGTAAATTTGTGGTAATGAGGTTTAATATGGGGAAATAGCAACATGTAAAAAAGAGAATAGTGGGCCTCTGTTTTGCTTGGCCCACACGGTTTTTGCTTATGCACCACCTTGTTTCACTGATCTCACCCCATTGGGCCTTCTTTCTTTACTTCTTCAGCTAGGCCGTTTGATTTTATTTATTTGTTATTTTTTTTATATAATTTGTTATGTTAAATATAATTAGTTAATTTAATTAATTAATATCCCCTTATCAATTTTGTTAATCAATTTTAATTCACTTTCCTAATTAATTTTAAAATTTTGAATGTGATTATTTATTTTTATTTTAGACTTAGATTATTTGTGTGGTTTGAGTTTTTATTTGTTATTTTATTTTATTTTTACCACATTATCCCCATTCAATTAAAGTGTATCCCCGTCCCCATGACATGTAATAATTTGAATGTATTCATTTATTTTGTTTTTGTTGTTTTATCTATTTGTTAATTCAAGATAAATTCAAAATACCTTTTCAAAAAGAACAAAAACACGCTCGATCCAACGTCAAACCCTTTTCCAAATCAATCCAAATGAATGTAACTCGAATGCTTGATCCAACGTCAAGCATCTCTCCCGTTCGATTCAAATTCTTTCATAAATCAACTTCAAACACTTGATCCAACGTCAAGTCGTCCATTTTCAAAATCATTTCATAATAAACTGGAATGAAAAAGAAGGTGATTGGGTTTAGATTTATTCTCTTCCTAAATACTCGAATATTGTT
This sequence comes from Lathyrus oleraceus, assembly GCF_024323335.1. Classification (NCBI taxonomy): domain Eukaryota; kingdom Viridiplantae; phylum Streptophyta; class Magnoliopsida; order Fabales; family Fabaceae; genus Lathyrus; species Lathyrus oleraceus. The sequence continues at coordinate 41,924,587 of NC_066581.1, forward strand.
GTAAAACTCACTGTTTGGGTATTTGAATTCCTAATATGATAAATAAACAAATATTAATTCGTCTTACATCTTTTCTTAATAACTTTTTTGGATGAAAACGAAGGTGATTGAGTTTAGGTCTCTTCCTTTCTAGGTGTTTGAATACTGTTGTAAAGCTACCTGTTTGCATACCTGTCTCCACCTAAAAGCAATTTAACTCATCAAACATCCTCTTTTCTACCCTTGTGTGATTTTGAAAACCTTTTTCAGATATGAGTATGCTTTATCCATTTCGACGCTAAACAAACAATGACTTCAACCTCCAAGAGTGAGCAGCAAGTAAAAGTTTAACCGCTCAAATGCGATCAAAGTAACACTCTTTAAAATCAGTCAAAAAAGATTTTTTTTTTACAAAGAACTGCATAGTTATGATTTTCTCATTTCCCCATGAGAATACGTAGGCACAAGATTCTGAAATTTTAGCGAGTTCAAGTTGGAATGCAGGTTCACAACACCTGTGTTTACCTTTTGATCGTTCGGATCTTCAAAACAAAGCCCGAGCTGAGAGATAACTACTTCACACTGAAGCTGCAAATTTAGATAATCTTTTCAGCTTTTTGATTCTTATTTGTAAGCTAGTTTTCTTTGTGATTTTGCGGTTGTTAGCATTAGTTTGTGAGTCACTTTACGACTCTCTTGTACTCTGATTTGATTATAGTGAAGTTATTTCTTTGGTCTTGACAACTAGTGGGTTTTACCCTCATATTGAGAGGTTTTCCATGTTAAAATATCGGTGTTCCCTAGTGCCTTTATTTGCTCTATTTGTTATCATTGGTTTGTTATCCATTAAGAAGGTTCTTACAAGTTTGAGAATTTTATATCCATTGTATATTGATTTGTTATTGTGTGTTAATTTTCCATCACGAAAAACCTTTAGGTAACAAATTCGCTATCATTATTGTACCAATGTGAACATATGAGACTTTTTATACATAATATAATATTGACTATGTGTCAATGCAAAGCTCTCAGATCCGACGTTATTGATCTCCAATATAGTGGAGCAGGGGTGCACCTTCAAAATTAGCACTCTAACATCCAAGTTATATAGGTGAAACTTTGCAATAATGAAATGAATTGTACCTATTATGATAGGTAGACAAGTTTATATATGAAGGGCGCTTAAAACCATTCTCGATGGGTGCGAAGCAAAATGTTTAGTTTGAATCCAATAACTAATGATAAACAAATCGGTTGAATCTTGTATTAAGTCTTTTGACAAGGGTCCATCTATCTATAGTTCTTTAGTAAAGATATTAAACCTTTAATGCTTTGACCGGCTCAAAACAATTTTCATTATATAACTTTAAATTTGATGTGTTACATATTATGTAAAGAGATTAATTGTTATGCATTGTCAGTGTAAAATTTTTTACACTGTCAATACATCACAATCATCCGTTTGTATTACTTTTTAAGTGGTTAAAATAAAAGTTAAACATTTTAAATAAATCAATGATTGTGATTAACTGACTGAGTAAAAATTCTTTACACTTTCAATGTATATCAATTAAATTCTTATGCAAAACATATATAAAAATTATTATAATTTATTAGTTTCAGATATAAATAAAAATTATTAACTTCAACTTTATTTAATATAATTATTTTACAGTTCTCATATTTTTAAAATTAATTCATAGGTTCAAATAAAAAGTTATATGAAAATTATTTTAATAAATAATATTTTGGTAAATATAACAAAATTTAAATACGTATGAAAGCAATACTATAAAAATTATGAACGTTGTTTTTCTCTTTTCTGGTGAAGTTTCGCGGCAAAATATTTCTCTTGGAATCCAATAAACCAACGCTGAGCCAATTCACTCTTCGATCTCAAAGAGTAACAATTTCAACTGAACTTTGCTCTGATTCTTGATCTTTCTTTTGCGTTAATTGATTATTTCTATTTCAAATTCAATTTGTTCTGATGATGTTGAAAACTGAATAGTTATCAAGAAAATTGAATACTTGCGTTGTTTCTTTTATGCATTTTCGTTTAAAGCTTGCTTTTTATATTAAGTATATGCTGTTCTCGTTGCGCAGATGAAGAAGTTGTCTAATAAATTGGGATCTCAATGGAAAAAAGATGAACTAGTGCGGTTTTATGAAGCGTATAGGAAGTATGGGAAGGATTGGGAGAAGGTGTGTATGTTTGTTTACTAGTTATTTTCTTCCAGAATCTTGGTTGTTCATCGGAAATTTACGCGCTGTTGTACTTGTTGCAATTGATCTTAGTCATCCGTGCATTGATATTGTGTAGCACCGACACCTCTAAGAAAACACGTGTGTGTCTGTGTCCGTGTCCGTGTCGGCGTCAGACACCTGCACCAACACTTGTGATTACGTTTAATTTATTCATTTTTGCAAGTTATTACTGGTATTGCCGTGTCAGTGTCGGGGTCTTATTTGGGGTGTCGGTTCATATTAGTATCTATTCTTATTGATTTATATGGATTTCCAGGTGGCTGCAGATGTAGGCAGTAGATCTGTTGAGATGGTAGAGGCTCTTTACAACTGGAATCAGGTACGTGAATACTAAAGCATCTACATGGTACATGATCTTATCATTATACACATTATCTTTAGTTGCAGCGCTTTGGTGTTATTTATGCTTTAAGAATAATTGAAATTTGAAACTACAAGTTGTAATTTACAGACATACCTATGTCTGCCAGAGGGGACAGCTTCAGTTGCTGGCCTGATTGCAATGATGACAGATATGTTGAGATGGTCGGAGCTAACTTAAACCTTGACCTAAAATTTGATGATTGTTTATGATTTTGGCTGTAATATTATTTTGTTTTAGAAAGAGGATGGGAATTTTATGTCAAAACTAAATTTAAAAGTTGTTGTTGTTGTTGTTTTGGCAATGGTTTCCCTTATTCATAGAAAATATTACACTCATTTTTCTCAGCAACTATATTATGATTATTTTAAGTGATGCATTTCATGCTTTCATCTCAGTTTGCTTAAATTTGAGACTGGTTGATGTTTGGCAAAGTTGATTTCTTCTGAGTTTTATTTGGATTTGATATTGTGTCCTCAATTTTTTTTTTCCTTTATCTTCAATTATGTGTTTCTGAATTAGTTTTGGGAATTGGAAATTTACAGGAAGAGAGTGATAGTGAAAGAACTGAGACTATTAATGAAGAGATGACGCTCTCTAAATTGAAGAGAAGACGCGTTAATGGTAAATTAACAGTCACAGTTTCCCATTTTCCCCATCTTCTGGAAGGAATCTTTCTTTGCTTTCCACTGAACTTTTATCTTTTCTTAATTACTAGAAGACATATCTGTTTCTTCCAATGTAGCATCAAACCTACGTTTTGAATACTTCCCTTGAACTTATTCAATTCAATTCATGGTACTCTATTTCCATAACATGTGACATTCTAGAGTTGATTGAAATTTGATTGTTCAATTGATCAGTCAGTCATCCTCGAGCTATTGGGAAAAGGACACCTCGCGTTCCAGTTAACTACTCATATAGGAAGGATGATTGGGGAAATTATGTTTCATCTAATAAAACAAATATGGATTCAGCTTTTGATGCTAATGATGATGATGAAGTTGCACATGTTGAAACTGTTACATTAACCCGTGCTGCTCAAAGAGATGGCTCTCCCAAAGCATCTCAAATTCCATACAAAAGATCAGAACAGAAGTCCTCTCCTGTTCATAGGCGGATAAAACTGGTATTTACCTGTTCTCCTTAATTTTTTTTCCTTTAGTTGGTATTTGTTAGCTAATTTATTGCTTCAAAATAAAGTCTGAGTTTTGATTTTGTAAACAGGTATTAAAATTGTGGTATAAGCTTATGAGGCAGACTTTGTTGTTGGTCCTTCGTACCTTTTTTTTTCCTAGTAGTTTTAGATTTGAAGTATATATTTTCTTTTTCTTATTTGTTAACTTAGCACCAAGAATCTGAGACAGTTCTTGGCAAGTTATATGCTATTTCAGTGGATGAAGACTGTTTGGAAGGTAGTATGGAAAGAAGGAACATGGAAGACATTAAAGATCACAAGAAAGGGGGAAATAATTACAGAAAGAAGGAACAAGGAGAAACTGTTAGAACCCATCTTCTTGATGGTGGTGGAGGAGCATGTAGTGGCACAAAAGAGGGACTTGATTTTTGTTTGAAGGAAAAGATAGATATTGATGCTATGAATTCCAAACTAAAGAAACGCCCAAGAGGTAATTCTGTCACAGCTACACATGTCTACGTGAGTTTGTTTGTGCAAACCATCTATCTTTCACGTTTTGTTAACGTTTTCACATTCACTGTAATTTATTTTACATTCATACTCTCGTTCACTTGCTTTATATGACTTGTCTCATTTGAGTGTATATGTTAAGAAGGAAGCACTCATTTTTGAATTTTTGGACTTCACATTGGCTACTTCTGTTCATGTTTATTGTGATAAAAATTTTGCATATTTTCTTGTTCAACTTAAATACCATTAAGTCCTGAACTAAAATTTACTTCTTATGGCTACTTCTGTTCATGTTTATTGTTTAAGTCATCATTGGTATTTAGGAATTTCCATACTAGGTCCAAATTCGTTCAACTTATTGATTCCCTCTTGTCCTTTCCCATCTAGAATCATCTACCCGATTGAAGGAAGAAAGAATGACCGTTGATAATGATGAAAAGTTTGTTTTACCTGAAAGCACATCATCAAGCCAGAACAAAAGTGAAGCTAAATTACCACATTCGAACCAAAAGACTAGTCGTACAGTCTATGGATCTAAACTTGTAAAGGAATCAAAAGAGAAGATCCTCTCAACTGATAAAACAAGGAAGAGAAAGGGTAAATCCACGGTTTCAAAGGTAAGTAGAATTTATTATTTTCTTGGCATGTAGTTAAGAATTGTACAAAATAATAGTTGATATATATTCACAAACAAAAATTTAGATTTTGAGAATCAGATGTGATGATAATAATGCTGGAGATGTATAATCATGATTTACTATTAATTTACTTATTTTATTGAATTTTGTTAGAATTAGAGGGTGCAAGAAAGTGATAGAAATTGAGAAAAAAATCTGACTGAGAATTCATTATAATTTGCTTAAATGATTACAGTGATGTATTTATAGCCGATACAATTTTAACCAATTGTAACTAACTCTTAACTGACAAGTTTGTTTTATTTTGACACAAAATGGGACAACAAAATTTAACAACTATTTGGATGGTTAATGTAGTTCAAAAACATGGTTAATTATGTTGAACAGGAATGAATTTAAATCGCTTAGGATGCATAAATGTACTCATCGAAGATGTGATGCTTGCTGTGTAGGCTATAGATGAAGAGAATAACCCAGTGATTATGGAAAAACACATTGATCAGAATTTCAGCCTAGCAAAACAATTGAAGTTAGCCAGATCATTGGAAAGTTCTCTGCCTGGTGACCAGAAATATTTGAGAGTATCAACTTCAGATATTCCACTTGTGAGTGAAGTTAATTTAGCTTCTAAACAAAGAAGTAGACGTAAGAGGGGTTTTTTGAGAACGTTCATGCCTTCCGAGACCATATTGAAATGGCAACCTAAGATGTGTTTGACCTCTGTCCAAGATAAGGCAATATTTGTTAAGGTAAAAGCTTTTGCTAAATTTATGTAGACTAAGATTTTTTGAAGTTTGGAAGGACGTTAATATTTGGGGTGTATTGTTACTTGCAGGATAAGCTATCAAATTGCTTGTCATCCTACATGGTTCGTAGATGGTGTGTGTTTGAATGGTTTTACAGTCCAATTGATTATCCATGGTTTTCCAAAAGGGAGTTCTCGGAGTACTTAAACCTTGTTGATCTAGGGAACATTACAAGGCTAACACGTGCTGAGTGGAGTGTCATAAGAAGGTATGAAATTCAGTTGTTGCTAGCATGAGCTAATACTTAACCATGTGAACAGTGAAATACATGATAGGAAAGGCCATTGTTTATTCAGCGTTTACTTGTTTCTTGCAGTTCCCTTGGTAGACCTCGCAGGTTTTGTGAACGTTTTCTCCACGAAGAGAGACAAAAACTTGAACAGTATCGCAGATCTGTTAGGGAGTATTACACTGAAATAAGGGCTGGTAACAAGGATGGACTTCCAAGAGATTTACCTAAACCTTTTTATGTTGGACAACTAGTTATTGCTCTTAACTCAAAAACAGGAGAGATTCACGATGGAATTGTGCTTACAGTTGACCATGACAAGTGCATGGTTCAGTTTGACCATCCTGGATTGGGTGAAGAATTTATCATGGTAACATGGTCTCTTATTTTTATGCTATCTTAAAAATGCTATAGCCATTCTTCAAGATATAGTTGCAAATGAGACTAGGTTGGGCCGGTTTGTACTTATAATGAGTTCTAATTTTTGTACAGGACATTGATTGCATGCCTTTGAATCCATTTGATAATATGCCAGAAACTTTGAGGATGCAGTTTGGGGTACTGTTACAGAAGAAATTGCCTATGGAGTTTCAAAACACAAGTGGTGACAAAGTAGAAAACCAAAATGACATTTTTAAGGATTCAGAGACACTAACTCAAGAACTAGTTGAATAGGTCTCTAACTCAAGAATTAGGGTCAACTGTCATTGAAAGTATTAAAGAAGTGTCACGGTGAATGCTGCATTTCAGGTATGGAAAGGCTGTGTATGTTTCTGCCACATTCTTAAATTTATGCAGCTAGACACATACAAAGTCAGACTCAGATGTAACGATCTTATCATTTTTCTAAACCTTAGTGGAGCACATTGTACATTTCAACACTTTTCAAGAATTTACTCAAATTACTGCTTCTAAAAACTCGATTTGATATTATAATTCAGGCATTAATAGAGGAAGGCGAAGATGCTTTTGTGAGGATTGGCAGGCATTGGATTGTATTGATTACCAGAAGTTTGTCACCAACTCTAGGTTACCTGTGATCAGTTTAAAGAGCAAGTGAAAGGCACTTTGGATTACCATACTAAGCCAATTTCCGGTTCATGTGAGTCTTTAGTCAATGATACATCTGGTATTAGAGGTTAGAGTTATTCATTCCATAGTTTCTTCATTTCTCTGTTTTCCTCTAGTATAACTTGTGGTGGTTATTGATAAGAATCAATTAGAATTAATGTGTATCAATTAAAATCAATGTGTATCAATTGTATTACCTTATTATATACAATTCATATGAATATAAATATAAATATACATTAGTGTGGTCGCACTAGACATACAACATTATACCGAAAATATCTTTTCAATATGGTATCAGAAGTTAAGAGTTTCACGATCCCTTCTTTTGTGCCCTAACAACCTTATCGTTCACAATACACACAACTCCGTTGCATGTCTTTATTCTCAGCCACCACGCATCTGATCATTGTCGTACAACCACCACTAGGTTTGCAACCCTCCGACGAACCCATCGATGCAACACCCGCCCCCAGTTGACGTCTCACACGCTTTCACGCGCAGCCACATTTTTGGTGGGTGAGTCCCATGTGCGTTGCACTAGATCCATTTTTTGACGCATTTTTTCCCCATTTCGCCATTCGTCATGACCGTCATTATTCTCCCACCACTGAGCGATCATGTTTGCACGTTTCTCGGCCATCAACTCTCATGGGAAGACCACTCCACCACCAATTCCGTTACTTTTATCAAAGTTCCGCTTATTCCGTGTGAGAAACTAATCGGGACAGTCAACTACAACATATGAGCTTGTGCTGTCAAGTTGAAATCATGCAATCAAGTTATGGTTTCAAGGTCAAGGACTTGAAGATCACCTAACGAAACAATTGAAAGATATTCCAGTTGTCAATCGCAATAAATGGAAGCAAACTGATGCATCTCTATGCACCGTGTTATGGCTTTCCATAACACCTAATCTCCAAGCTCGGTACCAATCTTTTACCACTTGCTATGAGGTTTGGGAAAAGGCTAAGAAAGTCATCTCCAACGATGTTTATTGTCTCTATGGTGACATCCTCAAACTCAACTCTTTGAAATATGAGAATATGGATATGCAACCTTACATGAGGCAAGTTTTGTATCTTTCAAAGAAACCATCTAATTTCTTTTTATACCTGAAAATCCACAAACTTTGAATGACATTAGCATTAGCCGACGTTGTACTAAATCTAACGTAACAAATATTTTCAATAAGCGCGTCATATTCGTCTTTCATAGTCATTTTTCAATTATGATTTTGTAGTACATTGATGGGATTAGTGGGCAAATGAGGAATGATGGGTGAATTAGATGTGTGAATGTTAAAAAGTTGGCGTGGTATGAAAACGCCATGTTAAGCTCGGGTGTTCATTTGAGGAGATAATGGAGGATTAACTAACAAATGAGTAGGCGTGGGTATGGTAGTAGGAGAAGGTGTGTTAGAAGTAAGGTCGGTAGAAAATTTGTGTTGTTGATGGTATGGATTGGCGTTTGACGTGATGTAGGTGAGGTGTGTAAGGGTGGGGCCAGGGGTTGGTTTGAGGTGGGTCGTGGTATGTGGCGTGTTAGGTGTAGGAATGAGATGCGATGGTTGGTTTGTGGTCAATGTAGGTAATGTGTGATATGGAAAAGGTTCATTATTTGTATTTAAAAATTCATAGCGCGAGGGCTCGGGAGCATGTGAAGTAGAGAAGGAAAACACATTTTCATAAAAAATAACATGTCTAGAAATGGTTATTTTGCAATTAGACAATTCAAAACACGTATATCCTCTATGGTTGGAGGAATATCCTTAGAAGACACGTGGTGTTGACCTTGACTGAAGTTTATTTATAGTAATGGAAGGGATTAATGGAATACAGATACACCCGGAAACTTTAAGATGAGAATATGATGGCAAATTTTGATAAATAAATGTAGTTGGTGTTTGAATAGCTAACTTTTTATTTAGAAGAATATTTAACAGATATGTAGTCATTTGAAGAGCATGATACCGAAAAGAATATGGTAGGGAGGCATGTGCAAGAAGTGTACATATGCTATTGTTTATAATACAAATTTTTCTTTCGGCTTTTCCATTTTGAGGTGAGGTGTGAGGACATGAAAACTTGAAACTCATTCCATTTAACTTACAAATTTATGAAAAGAAGTGTTGTCATATTCTTTACCGTTATCACATTGAAAATATTTTATATCTCTTTCAAATTGTGTTTTAATGTGATTACGAAATTGGAGAAAAATGGAGTAAGATTGAGATTTTTTGCAATAGGGAAGTCAATAAGAAATTCTTAAAATCATCAAGGAATAATATATAATAACGATGACCACCGGAATTAAGAGTTGGTGATGTTCAAAGATCATTATGCACAGTATCAAATAGAAATGAAGTGTGAGATAAAGAGTCATAAAAGGATAGTTTTATTTGTTTTACAAATTGATAAGATTGACAAACAAAATTGCTAAGAAACTTATTAAAAAAATAAAATTATTTCGATGAAGAGAATTCAAAACAAATTTGCATGCATTTTAGTGTCATTTTTTATGTTTTTTTATGGTGTTATGCCAGTATTTTATGTCTGTTTCAGGTGCTAAACAGTTAGAGGTCTTCGTGCGAGAAAATGACAAAAAAATGGGGAGAAACTGACAAGTTTTATACTGTCATGATGGGTTCACTGCCAGCATTACAATCGTCATGGCGTTTAAGGTCAAGCCCGTCATAGAATGTCAACCGAAAAAAGAGAAAATGTGCCTAAGTTGGATGACAGGTGGGTCATCATCTGGATGACGCCCGTCATCTTTCCCAATCTCGTGACGGACTGATCGTTATTGCCATGACGCTCGTCAGGTGTGTTAAGGCCAGAAAATCTGCCCACGTATCAGGACTCAATTTTGGCACTCCTTTCATTTTCTCTGATTCTCATACACGATCTGAAGCAATTAGGCATGGCAACGAGGCGGGTCGGGAACGGTTTTTACCTCCCCCAAACTCAAACCCAATTTCTCAAACAATCCCCGTTCCCCGCCCCAAACCCAAACGGGGATGGAGAATTAAAACCTAAACCCGTCCTAAACGGGTTCGGGTTGGGTTCGGGTATCCCCGCACCGCCACCATTCATTTAGTGAAATCATTTTTTTAAATATAAATATTTATTTTTTTCCAAAATAAAACTACATTACAAAGGGCTCGGGTATCCCCGCACCGCCACCATTTATTTAGTGAAATCATTTTTTTAAATATAAATATTTATTTTTTTCCAAAATAAAACTACATTACAAATAATAAATAAAACAATCTAAAAAAATTTCATACAATACATTTCAAATATTTTAAATAATAAATCAAAATTAAAATATCAAAATATTGACCACATATTTAATATTCTAAATTATCAAAAATAAATAATAATGTACATAATAAAACAAACGGGGTGGGTTCGGGGACGGGTTTGGGGTGGGTACTAGTGTCCTCATTACCCGACCCGTCCCCATATTTTATAATCGGGAAAAACCTTAACTCGAACCTAAACCTAGTCAAAGCGGGTTTTCCCCGTCAACTTCGGGACGAGTTCAGGTGGGTACCCGCGGATATGAGTTATGTTGTCATGCTTAGAAGCAATCCTAGTATGATTTTTGACACTATAAATATGATATTTCAATTTAGAAAAAACATCATACAAGTTTATTGTTATTTTTGAGCCAAAAAAGTACTTGTTGTAAAGCCATAAATTTCTCACATCGGAGAATTATTGCAATATTTAGTCTTAGTTTGGACCAATTGAGTTGTTAGTTGAGACCAATTGAGTTCCTATGTACTCTATCTTTTGTCAGTTGGAACAATTAGAGCTCCTATGTGCTCTAAATGTTGTCATTTGGGACCAATATAGTAAATAGTGAACTCTGAAGAGATTAATTTAATAAAAGGAACAAACCATTATTAATAAGTACAAGAAGGGACATTCTGATAACATTAATAATTTGTCAATTGGTACTAGAAGACAAAATATCAATTGAGATATTTTGTATTACTACCTAATATTATAATATATATTAATTATATGTTATATATATTTGTGTGGTATAGAAAGAAAGAAGAAAAGAAGAAGTGGATAAGAAGGAAAAGAGAAGATAGATAGAGTTATCAGAAGAAGAAGAAGAAGAAAAAGAAAAGAAGATAAAGGTAGAGTATAGGAGAAAGAGAGAAAGAGGAAGGAATCCATGGAACCACCACCATTATCATCATCTCATCTTCTTCATCATCTTCACCATCTTCTTGATTCAAGGTGAGTTCCATAGATAGTTAGCTTTTGGGGGAAGAAGCATGAAAATATTGGGTTAGGATTTTGTGTGTATTGAATCATGAAATTTGTTGTTGTCCGTACTTATCTTTGCTTATTGTGATAATACATGTTGTTCTTGATGTTTTGTGATGGATTAGGGTTTATGTTGTGGTGTTGATTCTTGAAGCTATAACTCATAATCACTTGATTTGGTGTGGGTTTGTGTTAGTCTATGGTTTGGGACGGTTTAGAATGGCAAAGGATGGAAGAAGACATGTTTAGAAATGTGATTTTTGGAAAAGTTGCAGGTGTCAATCGATTGACACCATGGACCAATCGATTGGTCCCTTCCATTTTAGTGAAAAATCGTGGCAGAATGTTGATCCAATCGATTGGGCCATGACAACAATCGATTGGTTCCCATGTTTTCACTCTAAAATGAGTTTCGTAACTCAGAATGAGGCCCGATAGGATGCGTTAGAAAGCTAGTTCAATGCTCTATTGATTGGTAAGATAGAATCATGATTATAAGTGAATTATAACTTTCTTGTTTATATTATACTATTATGTGTGTTTACAAATTATTTCACTATATCCACCATAAAACGGGAATGGTAATTGCGATAAACGTGAGGTCGAACACATTGGAAAGGTAGTCCAATGCTTCATCAATTGATGGTAAGAAAACATGTTTGTACTACAGTTATTGCCTATGTTTTGGTAATGAAATTATTATGTGTATTCATGAACTATGTTGTGAAATTGTTGTATGTCGATTGTGTAAGTATAAGATTAAAACTTATGAGTGAGGTAAACCTAGATGAATACTAGGTAAATGACTTAGAAAGATAACTTAAGTCATGAAATGAGTTAGATATTGATGCTTGGATGTAATCGTACCGTGGTGTGTACAACTAACAAGTAGTCACAAGAATGATACATTAACCTGCTTTGTATGGAACATGTGTGATTTATGTATGAGAGTGGATAATGTTATGATGCCATCAGAATTGATATGATATAATGAGAACTTGTTTGACATTTGGTGAGGAACATTTGTTCCAAAAGTCATATTTTGGTGAGGAGCCTTGCTCCAAAAGTCCTATTTGTTGTTGAGAATTGATCATGTATTCAGAATTAGTTGTGATTGTGCACATACAACTTTAAGGGCTCACGTAAAATGGTAAGTGGGGATGTGGCATCAATGATTTGTGCCTCAATTGGGTTTGATCCCCAACCATGGCGGACATGGGGGAAAGGTGGACACCTAAGTGGGTTAGAGTCCCATACAGTGAAAGATACCCTAAGTGGGTTAGAGTCCCATACGGGTGACGGTCGCTTGAACTGGGGATTAGGCCTCATAGAGGACCCGATATCCACCGTGAAAGTCGAATCATACGAGCATGCATGAACCGAGCTTGGCTTAGACGTAGGTCCGCTCGGGGATTGATGTTGTGTGAATCTGAATAGTGATTTATTGAGTTATGTGAACTCAGGTGATATGTTTCCATACATTGTGATTATCCCTTAGTTACTCAAGTCTTAGTTACAAGGTACGAGTGATTCACAAGTAACGGAGGATGGACACTTGAGTTAGAATCGAGTAGAAACCCTGTAGATCCGAGTGGACCCATAAGATAGGAGAATTCACTGAGATTATTATCTCATCCCATTATTGTTGTTATTTTTCAGGTATTCCTTGCAGGTTGAATTCAAGAGAAGCTGTCTACTGATGTTTCAAGGGATGCAGTTATTCTGATCTTCCGTTGTGGAATTGTGTACAATGAAGATATTGTACATAGTTCTTAGATTTTTATTTTTAGGCACTATTGTATAACATGTCCCATTGATGTTTTTAGTTGGACACGTGTATGTAATGATGCTATTAGGCACTTATGTTGTGTCAGTCCGAATTAATAACACTTGTATGATATTATTCTATATATATATATATATATATATATATATATATATATATATATATACATATATAATATATATATATATATATATATATATATATATATATATATATATACGGGTTGTTACACAGTAGTTGATAATGGGCATGCAACCAAAGCAAATGAGGCAATTGAGAAGGAACGAACATATGTACCTCCTCCTCCTTATAAGCCACACATTCCTTACCCTCAAATACTAGCTACGTCTAAGACCGAGGGACAATTTAAGAAGTTTGTGAAGCTTTTGAAGCAACTCCATATCACTATTCCTTTTTCGGAGGTGATAACACAAATTCCTTCGTACGCTAAATTCCTTAAACATATTTTATCTAATAAAAGGAAACTCGGTGATACAGTACTTGCAACACCATTATACATAATAAGAGGCTACCCAAATTTAAGGATCCTGGAGCTTTTCGATTCCTTGTGTTATAAGCAAGTTCTTCATCGATAAAACCTTGTGTAATTTAGGAGCTAGCGTTAGCTTGATGCCTCTCTCGATCTGTGAGAGGTTGAATTTAGGTGATTTAAAACCCATCAAAATGTCCCTTCAGCTAGCTGACCATTCAGTAAAGTACCCAGTGGGGATACTGGAATACATTCTAGTAAGGATCGAACAATTGTATATTCCTTCAAACTTTATAGTGATGGACATCAAAGATGACTCCAATATCCCGATCTTGTTAGGTAGACCTTTCTTAGCCACAATCAATGATATAATATGTGAAGAAAGGAAAACTTACTTTCGAGGTTGGTGAGGAGAATATTGAGTTTATATTATCATAGTTTATGAAAGCCCCTGCTATTGATGATACTTGTTATTTTATGGACATTATTGATGAGTATTTAAAAGAACTGTCGTTAGAGGCACCACCCGCTGAAGAGTTGGTTGCACCTCCGACACCGAAAGTAAAAGATGACGAGTTTGAGTTTTACTTAGATGAAGGTTTAGAAGTAAGCATCACCCTTACTCTCGATCTGATTCCTAACACATAATAACAAAAAGTTGAGCTTAAAGAGCTACCTGAAAACCTTAGATATGAATTTCTAGATATTGATCTTAATTGATTTGTCATTATTAATGCCAACCTAGGTAGAGAAGAAACTAATAAACTTCTTGTTGTGTTAAACAAATATCCTGAGGCATTAGGATACACCATAAATGAACTAAAGGGAATTAGCCCATCTGTGTGTATGCACCAATTATGCTTGAAGAGGATTCCAAATCCTCAAGAGCGCACCAGAGAAGGTTTAATCTCAACATGAGCTAGGTGGTCAAGAAAGAAGTAATGAATCTTCTTGATACCAGGATAATTTATCTAATCTCAGTCAGTAAGTGGATTAGTCAAGTTCACGTAGTGCCGAAGAAAGGTGGGATGACAATGATTAAGAATGAGAAAAGACATTACTTGTCCACACGTATAGTGTGGGGTGGAGGATGTGTATTGGTTATAGGAAGTTAAGCAAATACACTAGGAAAGACCACTTACCCCTCTCGTTTATTGATCTGATGCTTGAGCGCTTAGCCAAGCAATCACATTTTTGTTACTTGGATGGGTATTCAGGATTCTTCCAGATCCTGATACACCCAAGCGATCAAGAAAAGACTACCTTTACATGCCCTTATGGCACTTTCGCTTACTGGCGAATGCCATTAGGGATGTGTAACGCTCTAGCCATGTTTCAAAGGTGTATGATGGCCACCTTCGCGGACTTCATAGAGGATATAATGGAAATCTTCATGGATGAATTTTTTGTATGTGGGTCAAGTTTCGACGACTGTTTAGTTAATCTAGAGAAGGTACTTTAGAGGTGTGTGAAGGAGAACCTTGTTTTAAATTGGTAGAAATGCCACTTCAAGGTGAAGGAGGGCATAGTTCTCGGACGCTTGGTGTCCGCTAGAGGGATTGAGTTTGATGAAGCTAAAATAGAGGTTATTGAGAATTTACAACCTCCGAAAACCGTGAGAGAAGTCCGGAGTTTTCTTGGACACGCTGGTTTCTACCGGTGATTCATAAAAGAATTCTCTAAGATAACCAAACCCCTAACTAGTCTGTTAATGATGGACACAGAGTTCATCTTTGATGGACGATGCCATGAGTCTTTTCAGTTGCTGAAAAGAATGCTAATATTTGCACCTATAATGCAACCTCTAGACCAAAGTTAACCCTTTGAGATTATGTGAGACCCTAATGATTATGCAGTAGGTGTTTTTTTAGGACAACATAAAGATTAAAAACTGCATACCATCTACTATGTCAGTAGGACCCTGGACGAAGCTCAAATACACTATGCCACTACTGAGAAAGAGCTTTTGGCCATTGTGTTCGCGGTCAATAAATTTCTCTCTTACCTTGTAGGATCGAAAATTATTGTATACACGAACCACACTCCTATCTAATACCTACTAAGTAAGAAGGATGCTAACTGTAGGTTGATTCAGTTGATTTTGTTACTACAGGAATTTCACATGGAGATCCGAGACAAGAAAGGTACTGAAAATATGGTGGTGGATCACCTGTCTAGAATAAGTGATGGCAAGTCTGAGGAATTGCCAATTAATGACTATTTTCCCTACGATATGTTTGTCGCTTTTGTTAGAGTTGAGGCACTCTGTTATGCCCATATTGTTGATTACTTTGAAGAGGGGAGCTTTGGAATTAAGAAGAACCCTAAGGAGGCAGTTGTTATAGCTAGATCCGCAATACCATGGTACGTTGATTACATAAACTACCTCGTTGCTGGTGTCTTGCCTCCTGACCTAACCTATCAACAGAAAAAGTGATTTTCCATAATCTTAAACAATATTATTGGGATGACCCTCTCCTATTTAAAAGTGACATCGATGGTATTTTTCGCTGGTGCGTCCCCGATGAGGAGTTTGAGAGCGTCATGACCCATTGTCACTCTTCATTATATGAAGGGCATGTGAGCATATCCGAAACTGTTGACATGATTCTCCGGGCCTACATTTATTGGCCTACCATTTTAGGGACATGCAAATCTTCACCACAAAGTGTGACCGGTGCTAGCGCACTGGAAAAATTTCAAGGAGAGATAAGATGCCTTTTAAGAACATCCCTTAAGTAGAGATGTTTTATGTTTGGGGGATGGACTTCATGGGATCATCTCTTCCAAGGGGAACAAATTTATACTTATTATTGTAGACTACGTGTACAAATGAATTAAGGCAATTGTCTCTCCTACTAACAATGCATAAGTGGTGATTAAGATGTTTAAAAACACTATTTTCCCTGAATTCGATATACCCAAATTGGTTATCAGTGATGGTGGCTCACACTTTATCTCTAAATGCTTTGAAAACCTTCTAACTAAATATGGAGTTATGCACAGAGTCGCGACCCCTTACCATTCGCAAACCAGCAGACAGGTGGAAATCTCCAATGGAGAGATTAAGAGGATACTAGAGAAAATAGTATCCACCGCTAGGAAGGATTGGTCTACAAAACTGACTGACGCACTATGAGCGTATAGAACAGACTATAAGACTCCTATAGGAACGCCCCCTTCAAGCTAGTTTATGGTAAGTCCTGTCATCTCCCTGTGAAACTTGAGCACAAAGCCTATTGGGCCATAAAAGCCCTAAATATGGATCATACAATTGCTTGGAGTAAAAGAATGTTGAACTTGCACGAGCTGGAGGAGTTACGTTTATATGCGTATGAGAATTCCCTGATTTATAAAGAGAGGCCAAAGAAGTGGCGCCATAACCAAATTACTAGGAGGTAGTTTAATGAAGGATAGCTGGTTCTACTATTCAATTCTAGAGTGAGGTTATTTCCTGTTAAAATGTGGTCTAGATGGTTAGGACCGTTTGAAGTGACGGGGGTTAGTGAATCAAGAGCAGTGGAAGTCTAGAGCAAATCCACTGAAAATTTCTTAGTTAATGGTCATCATTTAAAGCATTACCATCCATCAGATAGTGTACTTGAGCAAGGTTTAACCTTGATCATTTATCCCCCTTAAGGGTTGATCATAATTGAGTCGAGCTACCGATGTAAAATGAAGCGTTACGTGGTAGGCAACCCACGAGTTTCAAGTTTATATTTTATTTTAGTCTTCAATAATAATAGATAGACCCAATTAAGATAGGGAAGAACAATTAATGAGCACAACTTATGTGAAAATGACTTGAAAATGCATTTATCAACGTCCTGACCATGTAAAATGATGAAAAAATGAAGCATTGACAATGTCGCGGGTAAACCGTCATCAAACCGACGAACATCGACTATTCTAAAGGTGTTGACAGGTGGGACGTCATGAGCATGGCGCCCGTCAGCGTCCTTAAGGACATAATTGGCTTTTGTTTTCCTATTTACCATTTAATCCCAAACATTGACGAGTTACCCATCATGGGTATGATGCCCATCATGATGTTAAAGGGCGCGTTTGACATTTTGTTTTGTTTCCTCATCATTTAAATCCATTTAAAATCCACTTTCTTTCAAAAATCTCAATGTCTCTCCTCCAAATCAATTAAACATGCCACTTCACTTCTTTTTCCCCACTTCATTTTCTCCACACTTCATCTTCTCCACACTCTTTCTCTAAAACTCCATTAAAACATAACTTTAAAACTTCCATTCTCTTTCATTTCTTACCCAAAATCAAATCTGAAACCTCCATTGTCACCCTCATCCCCCCAACAACCAAACCCACCATTCAAAAACCAACCTTCTCACCTCCCATAAAACCCTAAATTTGAACGTTCACACAAAAAAGTACATTTTTCTTCCATCATGCCTCCCAGAACACAAGTGGATTACATGAACATTACTTTCAAAGAGGGAACTGACCAGCAACAACGATACACAATATTATATCTTCATAAAATTACACTGACAAGGTACACTAATGACTCTTGTCTTCGTGCTTTAGGTATCTTTGACATCATTTATTTGATGTTAGATAGGATATGATGGACTCATTTTATTAATCCATGTCACCCTACCAATGTGAGACTCACACTCGAGTTTCTCAGCTCTTTCTCATATGTTATGCATCCCGTGAGCCACGACTCTATTGGGATTGTCAAGTTTATGTTGTTCAATAGAGACTATGAGTTTTAGCAAGATCAAATAGCTGATCAGTTGCGATTCCAACGTCAAGCTGATATCCCTTGCGAGGTCCCTCAATGGGGTCCTTGGTATACTGAATTTGACCACTTATGAGAGTGACTAACTAGGGACTTTGCATTTGATATGGAAGGGGAGAAATCTTCCCACATTCATAACCCGACCATATGCTATTTCAGATAAATTCTAGCCCATTCAATCTTTTGTATGGGAGATAACAATAATGTCAATTCGAAGGAATCGTTTTTCATCGACTGCTTGTTTAAGTCTACACCGGCCCATTCCAGTGATTTTATGCATCGACTGCTTGTTTAAGTCTACACCGGCCCATTCCACTGATTTTATGCTCGCATATATGAGATTAACATCCAACGCAAAAAGGGGCGTTATTGCTATTGGAGGATTGATCACGTTTATTTCCCATGCTTTACACTTAGACACTAAGTTAGCCATATTTGTGCCCATCGCCGACAACACTGCACTAGACATTCACTCTTGTGAGGCACAACACATGATTAAGTATAAGAGTGCGGAGATGTACCATCTTATGATTAATAATGCATTGGTTTGAAGCGTTGTTTTGCCTTGCCTGACGCACGCTGATGTGCAAGTCGAGGCTAACTAGTTTTATGAATTTTCTTCTGGTGAGGATGCAAATGATGTTCATATGGATGCTGATGCTGGTGGAAAGACTGATGATGAGTTAGATCGGGGGGAGCGACTCTCTCCTGCCCCCTCTCACCATTCACATACCCCCTTTCATATACACCCCCCATCCCCACCTACCTTTTCCTTTCATGCTCATTTTTCACCACATGCACACATTGTACTACATTTCCCTAACGCTTTTGCATTAACCTCCTCTTGGCATAAGACAATTGGAGAGTATGATTAAAATGCCTTTAGAAATGAGATTACTGACCTGTGCTACGAGATACAGGTACACAATGATCTTGAACCGAATGGTGATTATTTGTTTTATGTTATACGTTAATAGCAACAAGAAATGTCATAGAAAATGTAGTTTATGCAAGCATCTCAGGCTCAAATGACCAAGCAAATTCATGGTCTAGAAGCAGTTGAGGCTCAGCGTCAAGAGATGATGCATCGACTGACCCAACAGATGCAAAACATGCATGTGAAACTTAATAACAGTGCGTGCCAATCACACCATCAGACTATTTTGCTCAAGGACATGTGGAACTATTTTAAAGGGCAAGGCATGGACCCTTAAGCTGCTCGGCATCAAAACCGATGATTCCCCCCATTTCCAATTTCTACACCCCCCCCCCCTCTTGCTCTTTTATCCTTACATTTAGGACAATGTATGATTTAAGTGTAGGAGAGTAGTTTTTATCACTTTCTTTACTCTTGTTCATCTGTTTTATTTGTTTTGTTAGTTTTGATTTATTTTACGGTATCTTTTTTACTTTTTAGCTTAGTGTATCGAGTCATTGTATGTGTTGTCGAGTCCTTTATGTGTGGTTTTCTGTTTGTTATTGATCCTCCCCAAATTCTTGATCCCACCGATTCTTTTAAAAATACTTTGGATTCTTATCATGATTTGAAAGTATATAGGCTATAAAAGGAAGATAGGCTGTTGTAAATATTAGATTGTAAATAGTAATTATTTCTATTAGTAATGAGGCCCATTAGTCAAAGCCCATTAGGTTTTCTATTCTCTCTTATTTAAAGCATGTAGATGTAACATGTAAGAATCACTTTTTAATATATCAGTAAAATATTTTACAACATGGTATCAAGAGCTCCCGATTTTGGGGATTCGCTTCCGCCTAAACCCTAGCCGCCTTGTAGCGGAGTTTTTTTACTGCAGTTTGCAGTTTGTTGTTGTTTTTGGGTGTTTGGGTCATTGTTGTTTTGTGTTGTAGCACATCGTGCTTCTTGTTTTTTGTTCACTCATCTTTGAAACCCTAACCCATCCCGTTTCTTGGTTTATTTTCTCTCGATTGTCCTTTCAATGACTGAGATTACTGGTAAGAGTTTGTGTTCCCGATCTCTTACTGTTTGTGGTAATATTCCTAAGAATGCGTGGATTCTTGACTCTGGTGCTACTAATCATATGACATTTGATTCCACATTATTATGCTCTTATACCACACCTTCGAGTATTCCTTATATCATTGTTGCTGATGGCTCTCATGCTTGTGTTGTTGGCACTGGAAATATTGACTTGCAACCTCCATTCTAGTTGCAATATGTGCTTCATGTTCCCACACTTTCCCACAATTTAATTTCCATCCATAAGCTTACCCGTGATCTGAATTGTAAAGTAATTTTTTCTATGTCCCATTGTGTTTTTCAGGACCTTACCACGGGGCAGACGATTGGAATTGCTAAGGAAAAGGAAGGGTTATACTACTTCTCTGATGACCATCCAAAGGTGTTGTCCTCCTGTTTCCAGTCTCAGTCTTCCTCTTCAGCCTCACAAATTTGGCTTCAGCACAAGCGTCTCGGTCATCCTCCATTTTATATAATTAAGTCTATGTTTCCGTCGTTGTTCTTACACCATTCTGTTGAGTCTTTTAAGTGTGATGTTTGTCAGTTGGCAAAACACAATCGTGTATATTTTCCTTCCAGTTTTAATAAAAGTGATGAACCTTTTGATTTGATTCATTCTGATGTTTGGGGACCTGCCCCTACCTCTAATATTTTTGGTGCAAAATGGTTTGTCTTATTTATTGATGATTGTACTCGGGTAACTTGGATTTTCTTGATGAATACTAAATCCGAAGTACCACAAATATTTATCCAATTTTATAATATGGTACAAACGCAATTTGGGAAAGGCATAAAAAGAATTCGTTCTGACAATGGTAAAGAATATGTCAATCATACCTTTTCCAACTTCACTAGTAAACATGGCATTCTCCATGAATTCACATGTGTTGACACCCCACAACAAAACGGTGTCGCAGAAAGAAAAAATCGTCATTTACTTGAAGTTGCTAGATCTCTCCTTTTTCAAATGTCTGTTCCTACCTCTTATTGGGGTGAGGCAATTCTTACTGCTGCCTATTTGATTAATTGGGTCCCATCTCGAGTGTTAGGTAATAAAAGTCCTGCCCAATTTATGCTTTCACGTTTTCCATCTGTTCCTATCTTACACACTCTTGAGTCTCGCATTTTTGGTTGTGTTGCTTTTGTTCATGTTCACAAACAATATCGCAACAAATTGGATCCCTGTGCTGTCAGATGTATCTTTCTGGGTTATGCACCCAACAAAAGAGGGTACAAATGTTATCATCCTCCGAGTCGAAAATTCTTTGTCTCCAAAGATGTCACCTTTCATGAAAATGTGTCATATTTCACTCGTTCTCAGTCTCAGGGGGAGAACATAAGTGACTTAGAGTCAGAGTCAGAGTCAGAGTTTGAGTTTCTGATCCTTGGTCCTAGCCTCCCTAGAACACCTATCAGTGTTCCCTCTCTTGAACCCGAGTTGTCACCTAGTTTGAGTTTGAGTCCTAGTTCAACACCTGAATCTGAGCCAGTAAGTGTTCCTGGTCCTTCAAGGCCTTCTGTTTTACAGGAATCAGCACCTCCAGCACCAACTCTAGTGTATCAGAGAAGAAGTAAACCTGACCTTCTCCAGAAACAAATTCAATCGCCTAAACCGGAGGTAAGTACTGAAAATGATTCCTCTAGTGATGATTGTGCCATTTCTGATACTTGTGACACTAATCCAGTTGATTTACCCATTGCTTTGAGGAAGGATAAAAGATCTTGTCCCTCCCTATATCGACACCCTATCTCTCAGTATGTCTCCACTAAACATCTTTCCACACAATATCAAAGTTTTATTGCAGCTGTTGATTCTGTGAAAATCCCATCATCTATTGAAGAAGCATTGCAAAATAGAAATTGGGTCCAAGCTATGGATGAGGAAATGAGAGCACTTGAAAAAAATGGTACTTGGGAGATTATTGAAAGGAAAAGAGACAAAAGTCCAGTTGGATGCAGATGGATCTATACTGTAAAGTACAAATCTGATGGTACACTTGATCGGTACAAAGCAAGACTAGTGGCAAAAGGTTATACTCAGACGTATGGTATTGATTATGAGGAGACATTTGCCCCAGTGGCAAAGATGAATACTGTTCGAATTTTACTATCTCTTGCTGCTTCATGTGGATGGGAATTGCAACAGTTTGATGTTAAAAATGCATTCTTGCATGGAGACTTAGAGGAAGAAGTGTATATGGAGATTCCACCAGGTGTTGGCATAACAAATGGAGCTAACAAGGTGTGTAAATTGAAGAAAGCCTTATATGGACTAAAGCAGTCCCCTCGGGCATGGTTTGGAAGATTCACAAAGGCAATGATGTGTTTGGGCTATAAGCAAAGTCAAGGAGACCACACTTTATTTTTTAAACATTCACAAGGAGGAAAACTGACTGTACTTCTTGTTTATGTTGATGATATTATTGTTACAGGAGATGATTTGATTGAGAGACATTTCCTCAAAGAGAAATTATCAGCAGAGTTTGAGATGAAAGACCTTGGGCAACTCAAGTATTTCTTGGGAATTGAGGTAGCCTACTCAAAGCAAGGCATCTTTATTTCTCAAAGGAAGCATGTGCTTGATCTTTTGCAGGAAACTGGCAAACTTGGATGCAAACCTGCAAGTGTTCCCATTGAACAAAATCACAGGATAAGCTTTGAGGAGGAAAGTGACAAAGTTGACAAGGGTCAATATCAGAGATTAGTGGGAAAATTGATTTACTTGGCACACACTAGACCAGATTTGGCATATGCAGTCAGTGTGGTGAGCCAATTCATGCATGATCCGAGGGTGAGACATTTTCAGGCTGTAGACCGCGTTCTACAATATCTTAAAGCAACTCCAGGGAGAGGACTTTTGTTTAAAAGAGGTGGAAATCTAACTATGGAGACTTACACTGATGCGGATTATGCCGGATCAGTGAGTGACAGAAGATCTACGTCAGGCTATTGTACTTTTCTGTGTGGTAACCTTGTAGCTTGGAAGAGTAAGAAGCAAAGTGTAGTTGCTCGATCAAGCGCCGAGGCAGAATTTAGAGCTATGGCACTAGGAATTTGTGAGCTATTGTGGATGAAACAAATTCTAGAAGACTTGAAGATACAATGTGAAGGTCCTATGACATTGTTTTGTGACAATAAATCGGCTATTAGTATTGCTCATAATCCTGTTCAGCATGACAGGACTAAACACATTGAGATTGACCGACATTTTATCAAAGAGAAGTTGGATAGTGGACTGATAACTACATCTTACGTTCCTTCTGGGCATCAGCTGGCAGATGTGTTAACAAAAGGCTTACCAACAGAAAGATTCAGGCAACTTACTTGCAAGCTGGGAATGATAGATATCCATTCACCAGCTTGAGGGGGAGTGTTGTAAATATTAGATTGTAAATAGTAATTATTTCTATTAGTAATGGGGCCCATTAGTCAAAGCTCATTAGGTTTTCTATTCTCTCTTATTTAAAGCATGTAGATGTAACATGTAAGAATCACTTTTTAATATATCAGTAAAATATTTTACAACATAGGCTAAGTTGAGGAGACTTGGGAAAATTTGACAAAATCGGTATTGTCCCAACACCTCAAGCCTCCTGAATATGCATGCCAATTTAAATACCCGTTGAGCCTTAGTATTGGACTTCTATTTGGTAGTAATCCTCAAGTAGTTTCTTTATCTAGTTAGGCACCATTTATAGTCATACACCAAGTAGGTCAGTCGATGAATATAAGTGAATGCTTTGTTGTGTAAAAAATGAAAAAATGGGAATACTGCATCTACTAAGTTGTGACCTTCACCCGGTCATTTATCCCAACGGTGGTTAAACCTTAAAAAAATATATACATCTTTGAGTCAAAAATGTGTAAATTTAATAATATGTTTTGATCATAATCGCTAACTGGCTTGCCTACCATGTGTGTGAAAGATAAAGGGCCTTAATGTGACTGTTTCGAATGAAAGAGGATGAAACGAATATGAAAATTAGACTTTGATTCAATGACATGATTTTAACTCGTATGCATAAGAGGGAGGCTTGTGCTCTCAAAATATGGTATATGTTGTCACAATATCCTTGGTGTCGACACTAGTACCAATTGAATCAACTTTAGCCGAATCAACTTTTGTAGCCACATATGAGTATATGAGTGTTATGTTTCCTTTAAGTCTTTATATCTTTAATGTTGCATTACAATATTTTACATGCTAGATGACTTGCTTGAGTACGAACAAGGGTTCAAGTGTAAGGAAGTTTGATAACTATGTAAAGACAAAGAGTCATACAACATACGATCGCAAGTTTCGATGATGACAAAAGACCATCATGCACGTCTACAAACAAATGCAACACATGAGCCACCATATCCTTTGTTACGTTTTTCTAAATATGTTATAATCATTAAAAGCATGTGGACAAAGTGTGATCATGACAAAATGCATGAAAAATCACAAAACACTTGTTTTTGCAGATTTGAAGGCTTTGAGTCGACCATAGGGGTCAGCTCAAAGCTCACGGGTCAGCGCGAAGCTCAGCCCAAACTGGAGGTGGTCAGCGCAAAATTGCTTGCGTCGACCATAAGGGTCGGCGCTTGGCTCACGGGTCAGCGCACAAACCCCTTGCGTCGACCACACGTCGGCGCATGACATAGTGATGCTGTCCACGGCTCAGCGCATGGAAAGATAGGTCGACCATAGGGGTCGGCACATCACTCACGGCTCAGCGCACGCCGACTATGGTCGACCGCTCGCGCGCAATCTCAGTTTTCTGAGTTATTTCAAATGTTTGAAATTTTGTTATGTTTGATTGGTTTTGTCAGTTACTATAAATACAAGTCAAAACACTTGTATCAACCAACATTTGTCAATTTGTATTCAAGTGTTCAAGGAAACAAGAAAGAGTGAAAAAGGTGTCAAAGATTCATCATCTTCATCTTCAACAGTTCACAATACATCAACTGCACACAATAACTTTTGATGTGATTCGTGATAGATTGAAAGTGATAAGGTTCGTAGCTACGATTGGAGAATCGGGTTCGAGTTGAAGTCTTGGCAGGTTCTTTCTTGAATAAAACCATTAGGGTTTTATCCTCCAATACCGGTTTGTGTTTGGGGGTTTTTGGACGAATTGCTTCATTAACATTCAGCTGAGCGAAGGTGACTGATAAGAGAACGTCTTCATCAGTTTAGTAGCGGAGTCGGTGTTTGTGTAGTGAAGGATTCGGGTTTGATTCGTTCGTGTTCGTGATCAGCCGGGCCAAGGGGTTGAAGAACGGAAGGTTCCTCAACGAGTGGCAGGAAACGGAGGTCCAGCATCAACGATCAAAGGTCTTGATTCATCTTGAATCAAGGAGCAAGGATAAGAAGTATCATTCAACACATTGGAAGTTCTGTTGTTTACATACTTTGCAATCCTTGTAAAAACGATTAAATCTCACAGGTGATATCTAATTAATCATCTCAATTCTATTTTTAGAATTGAGGGCAGACGTACCCCGAAGCGAGGACGGCGGGGGAACTGCCTCATCAAATCTGCGTCTTCTTTAATTTTCTGCATAATCTGTTTTTCAGCTTAAAATTTAAGTGATTTTAGTTTAAGCAATTTTTACCAAACGTTGATATAAGTTGAGTAAAAGATTAAAACTGTTGTTTGAATACTAAGTACAATAATACATTGTACTAGGCTAAATTGAATTACTTACTCAACTCAAATATCACTTGGAGTGTTTATGCACACCAAGTGTTTGTAAATTTGCTTAAGCCAAAGTTGTCTTAAGATTGCATCAGTTTAAATTTGGTGTTTTGATTCATTGGAACTAGGCTTGCTAGTAAGTGAATTATATCATTGATTGTGCAATTAGTGTAGTGACTTGTATCTCAATTTATCACTTATCCATTAGCTTAACGCATATCCGGTTTTTCAATAACGGTTCGTTTTAGACTAAAATTTTCCTCGGCTGCTTCCGCATTTAAAACAACTTTTCAAAACCAATTTTCTTTCAAATTGGTAGCGCCGACTCAAGTTTTTAATTGGGATCTATTCAACCCCCCCTTCTAGATCCGTGCCATAGTCTAACAAGTGGTATCAGGAGCTCCGGTTCACTCCGTGCTTCAAAATACAACGTTGATAGAAAATGGCTAACGAACCTAAAGGGGCTTACAATAGAGCTCCCGTTTTCAATGGTGAAAATTATAGTTATTGGAAAGACTGTATGCGGGTGCACATAAATTCCATAGATAGAAAAATATGGAATGTTATTCTCAATGGTCCAATTGAAATAACCATGACCAATGAGAATAATGAAATAGTGCCTAAGCCCGAAGCACAATGGACCGATGATGATGAAAGAAATACAACTATGATTGGAAAGCCAAAAATATCCTAATCTCCTCATTAGGTGTAGACGAATACTATCGTGTATCCCATTGTCCTACTGCTAAGGCGATGTGGGATTCACTTCAAATTGCCCATGAGGGGACGAATGATGTTAAATTGGCTAGAATCAATACACTAACACAAGAGTTTGATCTCTTTTTCATGGAGCAAGGGGAAACCATTGCCGACATGCAAAAGAGATTCACTCATCTAATCAATCGATTACATTCACTAGGTAAACCTATTTCCAATGATGTTGCTACTAATAAGATCTTAAGATGTCTTAACAGGGAATGGCAGCCGAAAGTGACCGCCATCAAAGAGGCAAATGATCTTACCACATTGGACTTGACAACATTGTTCGGTAAACTACAAGAGCATGAACAAGTTCTCTTAAGCTTGGAACAACACGAAAGGAAAGAAAAGAAAGACAAAGCTAAGGTGAGTGAAAAGAAATCAATAGCTCTAAAGACTTCCTCCTCAAAGTCTCAAGCAAAAGAGCAAAGTGATTATTCATCGAGTGACGAAGAAGAAGAGGACAAGAGTGAAGATATGGGGCTGTTCGTCAAACGCTACAACCGTTACGTGAGAAAGAACGACATCCAACATTCCGAGAAGAACTTGGTAAACTTCCGGAAGCAATCTAGGTTCTCTAAAAATGATGACTCAAAAGGAAAAACAACTAGAGGGTCGTGCTATAAGTGTGGAAAGCCGGGTCACTACAAACCGGACTGTCCGATGAACAAAAAGACAAAAGAAAAAGACTCATACAAATCACATAAGAAACCATCAAAGCCAAGGAGGGCATACATAGCTTGGGAAAGCGATAGCGACTCCTCCGATGATGAAAGCTCTAGTGATGAAGATGAAAATGCAAATCTATGTCTCTCTGCTCATCAAAAGAACAAGAAGAAACAGGTACGACATGCTAAATATGAAAATTCCTCTGGTATGTCTCATCATGAATTGCAAACTGCTTTTGACACTTTACACTATGAAGCGAAAGAGGCCTTTAAAAGGCTTGCCTCAAATAAGAAAATCTTTTCTCATTTAGAACAAAAAATTCAAGAATCCGAAAGGAAACTTGAGGCACTTAAGGCTTCTATAGTGGAAAGCACAAAAATAAGTTATGAGGACCTTAAAAGTAGAATGATGAACTTTGGGTGTGATACTTGTTACATTTGGCAAGGTGAAGTAAGGAACCTAAAAGCCAAACTTGACAAGGCTCTTGAGCCCAAGATTACATTTGCTATTGATAAATCTAATTTTCGAAAGAGTATGGTTAATCCATATCAAAAATACAAATATGTTATAAAGGATGAAGATAGCAAAAGTGATCAAAATGAAAAGTTCTCTTGTCTTTATTGTTGCAAGAAAGGCCATTCCATTGCCAAATGCAGATTTAGGAGATTTTTGGTTCCTAAAGGCATTTATCAATGGATGCCCAAATGCAACCATTTCGTTCCTCACCACTCAGGACCCAATAAGCAATTGGGTACCTTCTCTTGTTAATTATCTTGTCACAGGTACAATGCCTCGAGACTACCGAGAGAAGATGGGTTCTCGACAGTGGATGCTCAAGGCACATGTCAGGAGACATATCTCTCTTCATTGACTTCGTGGCTAAAAAGAAGGGATATGTAACTTATGGTGATAACAACCGTGGAGCAATACTTGGTAAAGGTAGTGTAGGTAATCCTTCCTCTACTACTATTTCTGATGTGTTGCTTGTCGAAGGTCTTAAACACAATCTACTTAGAATCAGTCAATTATGTGACAAAGGATACAATGTATCGTTTTCAAAAGATTGTTGCAAAATTGTACATAATGATGATAAGAAGAGTATGTTTAATGGTCTTCGTGTGAACAATGTCTATATGCTTGACTTAAATGAAGTATCGTTAACAAGTGACAAATGCCTCGTAACAATGAATGAAGATTCATGGTTATGGCATAGGCGTTTAGCACATGTTAACTTTGACTTACTCAACAAAGTAGTCTCAAAAGATCTAGTCCTAGGTCTCCCCAAAATTAAGTTCACCAAGGATCACCTTTGTGATGCTTGTCAAAAGGGGAAGCAAACGAGGATCTCATTTAAATCCAAAAATATCGTTTCAACAACGAGACCTCTCGAGCTTCTCCATATGGATTTATTTGGGCCATCTAGGATTAAAAGTCTAGGAGGAAACTATTACGGTTTCGTAATAGTGGATGACTTTTCTCGATTTTGTTGGACTATTTTCTTAGTAAGTAAGAGTGACACATTCGCTGCCTTTGAACGATTTGCTAAGCTTTCCCAAAATAAACTAAATACAAACATTGTTGCAATTAGAAGCGATCATGGAGGTGAATTTGAAAATCACCTATTTGAAGAATATTGCGGTAACCATGGTATTGATCATAACTTCTCCGCTCCACGTACTCCTCAACAAAATGGGGTTGTGGAGCGTAAAAATAGAATTTTGGAAGAATTGGGAAGAACAATGATCAACGAAAGTGGCTTACCAAAATATTTTGGGCCGACGCCATTAGTACGGCTTGTTATGTTTTGAATAGGGTGCTTATACGCCCCATTCTAAATAAAACACCGTATGAACTTTTAAAAGGGCGAAAGCCAAATGTTTCTCACTTACATGTCTTTGGTTGCAAATGTTTTGTCTTGAACAATGGAAAGGAAAACTTAGGGAAATTCGATTCCAAGGCCGACGAAGGTATCTTCCTCGGATACTCTCAATCTAGCAAAGCATATAGAATATACAACAAGCGATTACTTACTATAGAAGAGTCTGTACATGTTACTTTTGATGAATCCAATCCGAGAAACGTCGGAAAGGGTAGTGTTTTTCATGGTGCAGGTACATCTACCGAAGACATACTCAAAGGTGGCGAGCCGGGGATTGATCAACCCGACATAGCCAAAATTGAGGAGGACAAAGATGTACACCATGAGGAAACCGAGGTAGTTCATCCGCATTCAAACGATGATCTTCCTCAAGCTTGGAAGTCTTCCAAAGACCATCCAATCGACAACATTATCGGAGATATCTCAAAGGGTGTAACAACTCGATCTAAGCTAAGTAATTTCTGTTATCACTTCGCTTTCGTTTCGCAGATGGAACCTAAAAACCCTAAAGAAGCCCTACTCGATGAACACTGGTTTTTATCAATGCAGGAGGAACTTAATCAGTTCACCAGAAATGAGGTTTGGGACCTTGTCCCTCCTCCGCGAGATCATCGAGTAATCGGCACCCGATGGGTGTTTAGGAACAAGCTGGACGAAAACGGGGTAATAACCCGTAATAAGGCGCGTTTAGTCGCGCAAGGGTATAACCAAGAGGAAGGCATCGACTATGAGGAAACTTATGCGCCGGTTGCCCGACTCGAGGCTATACGCCTTCTCCTTGCCTTCGCTTGTGCAAAGGATTTTAAGTTATTCCAAATGGATGTTAAGAGCGCTTTCCTTAACGGTCACATAAATGAAGAAGTTTACGTCGCACAACCTTCGGGTTTCGAATCCCATGAGTATCCTGATCATGTTTATAAACTGAAAAGGGCTTTGTATGGCCTCAAACAAGCTCCTAGAGCTTGGTATGAGAGACTGAGCAAGTTCTTACTCGATCAAGGTTACTCAAGAGGAAAGGTTGACACAACCCTCTTCATTAAACGTCAAGGAAAGCACTTGATATTAGTGCAAATTTATGTAGATGATATCATTTTTGGGTCTACTAACATGAATCTTGTGAGAGAGTTCTCTGACCTTATGCAGGGCGAATTCGAGATGAGTATGATGGGGGAGCTCACATACTTCCTCGGTCTGCAAATCAAACAGCTCAAAGAAGGAACCTTCGTGAGCCCGACAAAGTATTGTTTGGACCTCATCAAGAGATTTGACATGGCAAAAGCTAAGGCCATAGACACCCCCATGCCTACGTGTACAAACTTGAACAAAGATGAAGACGGTAAGGAAGTAGATGTAAAACGGTATAGAGGTATGATTGGTTCACTCCTTTATCTCACTGCTTCTCGTCCCGATATTATGTTTAGCGTATGCATGTATGCAAGATATCAATCATGTCCCAAGGAATCCCATTTAAAAGCCGTTAAACGGATACTTCGATATCTATCCGGTACTCCGAAGTATGGACTATGGTATTCCAAAGGTAATGATTGTTCCTTGGTAGGTTTTTCCGACTCCGACTTTGCCGGTTGCAAATCGGATAGGAAGAGCACCAGTGGCACTTGTCACTTATTTTCAAACTCTTTGGTTAGTTGGCATAGCAAGAAACAGGTTTCAGTTGCTTTGTCAACCGCCGAAGCGGAATACGTTGCCGCCGGTAGTTGTTGTGCCCAAATCCTATGGATTAAGCAACAACTATTGGACTTTAACCTCAAACTTGAACGTATTCCCATTTTTTGTGACAACACAAGTGCTATTAACCTGACCAAGAATCCTGTGCTACATTCTCGCACCAAACATATCGAAATTCGACACCACTTTCTTAGGGATCATGTAGAGAAAGGTGACATTGTGTTTGAACACGTCAATACTGAAAATCAACTAGCGGACATTTTCACAAAGCCGCTAGCCTCTGAACCTTTCTTTCATATCCGCCGAGAACTTGGGATTCTCGATATTTCGGAACGGGCACTCTAATCTACTGTTTTACCTTATTCCATATAAAACCTTAATCCTGTACTTCTGACAAATCTATGTTGTTGTAAGCACAAGTCTACAGTTCACTAAGTCACTCCGGCATTAAGGTGATAATGTTCCTCTTTCTCTCCCTCTGCAAAATCTCATGACTACAATAGCTTTATCTCATAATGATGTTGCTTATACATATATAATTGATATCTCTCTTTGGTTGTTTATTGCTGTATGAACTGTTAATTATGCATCAAACTGGTCATTGCATGTGCTAAATAGTGAAAAATGGAAATTTGAACTGTATGAGTCGACCGCAGCAGGGCTATGGTCGACGCATGATTAAATAATTTTTGCATTTTCTCAAAAATCAAACAGTATGCGTCGACGCATACAGGGGTATGGTCGACGCATCGCTCGAAAATTTCGTTTTTCTGCAGAAAAATTTAAATCATCTCTCATGCATTCCCATTCAAAAACCATCATTAAGTGTGCATTTACATTCCATCACCTTTCAAACTACCCACTACCTTGTAACTTGCATCTACCTAGTGGCTATTATTCTTTGTCCCTCCATCTTCCCAAAACCCTAACCTTTCCACTATAAATTGGGAAAAACCCTCTCTAGAAGAATCACTCTCAAAACCCTTATTAAACCTTCTCTCTACATCCAAACACTTAGTTTCAAACCTACTCAAATGGCTTCCTCATCACGCAGACCTTCCGGCAAGAGAACCCGAGAATCATCCGCCGCATCTCTTCCCTTATCTGCTGTATCACTCGTTCCACCCACTCGTGTTGAAACCTTCAACAGTGATTTCAGCAAAAGAGGTGTTGTGCAACAACATGCGTTCTACAAACTTGAAGCTGAACGCATGCACCTTCCGGAAGTCCTGTCTCTGCTGCAGCATCAAGGCTTCATAAACTTCTTGGAGTGCAACACTAAATACAGTGAAGACCTTGTCCGAGTTTTCTACGCCGGTTCATTCAAGAAGTCCTTACAGCAGCCAACGTTCATCATCCGCCTTTCCCATACACCTCTATTTCATCTGACAAAGAGTTTAGCACAAAAACCATGTCTATGATGGGATATCTTTGGTGCAATGAGCGGAGAAAGTATAAGTTTGTTAGAAGAGGATATGTTCCTCCAAGGGTTGACAGTGATGAAGGCGAAGAACAAGACGATGATGTGGAAAATGAAGAAGAAGAAGAAGAAGCAAGGCACGATGCTGCTTACAATGGTGGAGATGACAGTCCTTCACCCGTTGGCACTCATGACTACTCCGGCTCTGCTTGGGTTCAGCAGCCGGATACAAATGAAGAAGATGTTCCACGCTGGGGTAGCTGGGGTGATTGGCAACATACGGGCTGGACAACTCAACGTGAATCTTACCAGCCGTATCACCAAGTTGAGGAAGAATTTCCTTCGTCCCCTCCACAGCAAGCAGATTCTTCAGAGCTGTTGGATATGATGCGAAACATGCAACTTGCCCAACAATCCTTCATGCAAGCCCAGGATGACCGATATGCTCAGATTAACAGTCAACTTCAATCCCAAAATGAGCGGCTCGACAACCTCTCCACAAGCCTAAATGGACGGTATGCAGATTTGGAACGGTGTGTCGACAGGAGTCTCAGGCATCTGGAAGGTGTTTCGGATTACCTATCAACTCTGGCTGACCCCAGCAGAAACCCAGGCGTCTGCTACCATCCAGGCCACCGTCACCTAAGACAATAGACCTTCATTTGCATATTACATGTTGCTTGTTGTTTCTGAATGCATTCCTGTTTTTCTCTGTTTTGCCTGTTTATGCAACCATAATCTCTTTAATGTATTTTTTATCTAATTAATGACTATTGACTTGAAATGATATAAGTGTGATATTATTCTCTGTCTCTGCTATTATCTGTGAACTTTTCATTGTTATCTTGAATAATCACTCTGTCTCTCTTTTTGATGTTGTCAAAGGGGGAGAATAGTGCAGACAAGACAAAAATGCCCATAACTAACAGTTGCTTTCGCTTTCTGCAAATAGCCTTAGATTACAAAAGAAAGGGGGAGTATGCAAAATGTGTCAATACCGCATGCTGTTTGTCACGTGGATTTATACAGATTGTCATCATCAAAAAGGGGGAGTATGTAAAGACAAAGAGTCATACAACATACGATCGCAAGTTTCGATGATGACAAAAGACCATCATGCACGTCTACAAACAAATGTAACACATGAGCCACCATATCCTTTGTTACGTTTTTCTAAATATGTTATAATCATTAAAAGCATGTGGACAAAGTGTGATCATGACAAAATGCATGAAAAATCACAAAACACTTGTTTTTGCAGATTTGAAGGCTTTGAGTCGACCATAGGGGTCAGCTCAAAGCTCACGGGTCAGCGCGAAGCTCAGCCCAAACTGGAGGTGGTCAGCACAAAATTGCTTGCGTCGACCATAAGGGTCGGCGCTTGGCTCACGGGTCAGCGCACAAACCCCTTGCGTCGACCACACGTCGGCGCATGACATAGTGATGCTGTCCACGGCTCAGCGCATGGAAAGATAGGTCGACCATAGGGGTCGGCACATCACTCACGGCTCAGCGCACGCCGACCTATGGTCGACCGCTCGCGCGCAATCTCAGTTTTCTGAGTTATTTCAAATGTTTGAAATTCTGTTATGTTTGATTGGTTTTGTCAGTTACTATAAATACAAGTCAAAACACTTGTATCAACCAACATTTGTCAATTTGTATTCAAGTGTTCAAGGAAACAAGAAAGAGTGAAAAAGGTGTCAAAGATTCATCATCTTCATCTTCAACAGTTCACAATACATCAACTGCACACAATAACTTTTGATGTGATTCGTGATAGATTGAAAGTGATAAGGTTCGTAGCTACGATTGGAGAATCGGGTTCGAGTTGAAGTCTTGGCAGGTTCTTTCTTGAATAAAACCATTAGGGTTTTATCCTCCAATACCGGTTTGTGTTTGGGGGTTTTTGGACGAATTGCTTCATTAACATTCAGCTGAGCGAAGGTGACTGATAAGAGAACGTCTTCATCAGTTTAGTAGCGGAGTCGGTGTTTGTGTAGTGAAGGATTCGGGTTTGATTCGTTCGTGTTCGTGATCAGCCGGGCCAAGGGGTTGAAGAACGGAAGGTTCCTCAACGAGTGGCAGGAAACGGAGGTCCAGCATCAACGATCAAAGGTCTTGATTCATCTTGAATCAAGGAGCAAGGATAAGAAATATCATTCAACACATTGGAAGTTCTGTTGTTTACATACTTTGCAATCCTTGTAAAAACGATTAAATCTCACAGGTGATATCTAATTAATCATCTCAATTCTATTTTTAGAATTGAGGGCAGACGTACCCCGAAGCGAGGACGGCGGGGGAACTGCCTCATCAAATCTGCGTCTTCTTTAATTTTCTGCATAATCTGTTTTTCAGCTTAAAATTTAAGTGATTTTAGTTTAAGCAATTTTTACCAAACGTTGATATAAGTTGAGTAAAAGATTAAAACTGTTGTTTGAATACTAAGTACAATAATACATTGTACTAGGCTAAATTGAATTACTTACTCAACTCAAATATCACTTGGAGTGTTTATGCACACCAAGTGTTTGTAAATTTGCTTAAGCCAAAGTTGTCTTAAGATTGCATCAGTTTAAATTGGTGTTTTGATTCATTGGAACTAGGCTTGCTAGTAAGTGAATTATATCATTGATTGTGCAATTAGTGTAGTGACTTGTATCTCAATTTATCACTTATCCATTAGCTTAACGCATATCCGGTTTTCCAATAACGGTTCGTTTTAGACTAAAATTTTCCTCGGCTGCTTCCGCATTTAAAACAACTTTTCAAAACCAATTTTCTTTCAAATTGGTAGCGCCGACTCAAGTTTTTAATTGGGATCTATTCAACCCCCCTTTCTAGATCCGTGCCATAGTCTAACAGAAAACATTTCATATTTCCGACTCGATTTACATGCATTTTAGTGTCATTTTCTATGTCTTTTTATGATGTTATACTGGTATTTTATGTCTGTTTCAAGTACTCAACACTTAGATGCCTCTGTGCGAGAAAACGGAAAAAATAGATAAAACAAGAGAAAATGACAAGTTTTCTACTGTCATGACGGGCTCACTGCCAACATGATGGTTGTCATGGTGTTTAAGGTCAAGTCCTTCATATAAAGTCAACAAAAAAAAAGAAGAAAACACACCTGAGTTGGATGACGGGTGGGTCGTCATCTTCCCCAACCTCATGACGGACGAGTCATCATTACCATGACGCCCGTCAGGTATGTTAAGGCCAGAAAATACGCCCATGTATCAGGACTCAGTTTTGGTTCTCCTTCCATTTTCTCCACTTCTCATACACGATCTGAAGCAACCCCGGTTCGATTTTTGACACTATAAATAGGATATTCCAGTTTAGAAAAAACATCATCCAAGCTTATTGTTATTTTTGAGCCAAAAAAGTACTTATTTTAAAGTGATAAATTTGTCACATCGAGGAATTATTATAATGTTTAGTTTTCCTTTGAATTTCATCTGCCTATCTTTCAGTTGCTGCTATTGTAATCTTGCCGACATAATTTTTCAGGAATTTATTTCAAACGTTTTCTGTACTAAATTCAAGTCTCTAGTTTGGAGCAAGTTATTATTTTCTTGCATTTCAATTCATACATGCTCTTTATTTTTCTACTTCTTTTAATTTGCTATTGTACCTGCATATTTCTATTTAGTGTTATATTTATTATGTTAGACATGAACATGAAAATCATTTACAGTAACATTAACGTAACAAATATGTCTAGCTAAATCTGTCGAATCTAGAATGTAAGGACCGTCGTACCGATGGTGCTTTAATTAGTCGACATAAATTATAATTAAAATATAAATTGTTTCTGGCCTGAATATTTTTTGTTTTAAAATTAAAGTTTGTTGCAAAAGAAAAAAGAAAAAACGTAGAGATATCAGTTTCAGCTCGAAATAATGAAACCTTTATCTAAATGTAGAAAAACTCGGTTTTTTATTTTAAACACGGCAAAAACATTTTTTTATCAATTAAGAAAATTCCAAATTTCAAAAAGGCAATTTTAAGAGTATAAGCGGACACACGAAAGCGGGCGTTTATACGGTTAAAATCTGATACCGAACATGCGAAAGCGTGCGGTACCTTTAAATTAATTTTCTATCTTAAGAGACTTTTTGAGTAATTAAAAGTAATTATGTTCCAAAAAAGAATTTTACACTGTAACACGTTACACACACAAAAGTGTGCAGTTAAATTACAGACCTAAATTCGTTATCGGTTACACGAAAGCGAACGGTACCTTAAAAATTAATTATTTTTCTACAAGAAAATATTGTCTCATTTTAATTATAAGTAACGATTTTGTGAATGCTAACGATCGACGAGAGCCACATTACAGTCTCTCGTTTCATAATTAATTCAAAATAACTTATTTTCCCTTTTTCTGCAAACGAGAACACTTATTCATCGCCTTAGATACACATGAAGGATAAATAACTGTAGTTGACATTGATTTCTGTGGGTTAGACACTTTTTATACTATAACTGATATTTCCATGCACTTGCTGACCTATCAGCTCTTGGATGTCCCAATCGATTATGCCATAAATTATTAGATAAAGTAATAAAGTAGATGGCGTTGTGCTTTGAGTGGATGGTCTTGGAGTAAGAGGGTAAAGTTCACCTGAGCTATTACATCTCATTAAAGACATCCATGTCTGAAGACCCTTCACAGAAAAACCAAATGGATCAAATTCAACATAAACTTCATTGCTAATGGTAAACTTTCGTACAGAAACAAGATTTTTGATTAATTTGGATACATACACGACACTATTCAAGGTTAAGGGAGTATGAGAATTTGTTAATAATGCATTGCCACGACTGATAACTGAAATATTATGACAACTACCGACAATAATATGATTACTTATGTTAGAATAAGACGTTAGGTTACTTCTATTTGCTATCATGTGAGATGTGGCTCATGTGTCCATGTACCTTTGCTCATAGTGTGCACTGCAGCCTAAATATTTATTGGTGTGTATGACTGTTGTGCTGAAGCGACATGTGTATGACTGTGGTTTCTGACCAAGAATGTTGGGTTGACGGATTGGAGTGACTAATTACTGCCAATTTCAGTTGTAGGATATGGGCAAGGAGGGGTGGCCCATGGTTGTCAGTGTGTAGCCCAAGGAGGATAGACCAATGTCTGTTGTGGAGATGGTTGATTCCATACCCTTGTTAATAAAGGTGTGATTGTTCGCCTCGACCACCATCACGATCGCGATTCCATCCCCCACGATTGTTGCCTAAACGACTGTGTCCGCCTTGACCACCAGTGTTACTTTTGGTGTTACTTTTTGCTAGTGTCGTTTCTTCTAAGACAACCATAGATCGGACCTTGTAAAAAGGAGAGAGAGTTTCATAATGACATATTTGAGAGTCAACAATAACATATGCATCTCGGAGTTCAAAAACAAGTTAAAAAACCATACGTTTATTTGATACAAGTCCACAACATTAAATAATTGATCGGAAAGAGATTTAATGTGTTGGCACTATAAGAAAGCGTCGAGATGTATACATTTAGGGCCTGTTTGAAACACTTTTCAATTTTAGTTCTTAAAATTTGTTTTTCAAATCTATTTTAAAAAACTATTTTTAAGAAGAAAATTAACAAAAAATTTGTTTGATAAAGTAATTTTTAAAAACTGTTTTAAAAATATGAAAATGAAAAAACTTATTTGATAATCTAATCTTTTAAAATCACATTAATGTTATTAATGAAAATTATAAATTTTTTATGTTTTTTCTTCGAGTTTTATAATACTAAAAACTAAAAAGTGAGAAGCAAAACACAATTAAACTGTTTCACTTTTTTACTTTTAAAAACTGAAAAATAGAAAAGAGTTTTTAAAAACACTTTTACAAAACATTATATTCAAACAAATTTTTAAATTTTAAATTTTCAAAAACTAAAAAAGAGTTTTTAAGATGCATTTCAAACAGGCCCTTAGTGAGCATCCAAGTATTCAATCCCTACTTCATATATATATATATATATATATATATATATATATATATATATATATATATATACATATATAACAACAAAAATTAGCATCTCCATCAAATAAAAATAAAACAAAATGCAGGTGCACTGAACGCAAGTTTGAGTCACACTGAAGGCAACTGGCTGGCAAACGCAGCGGATTTGGTCATCGGCCGCCACAACCGGTGAGAAACTCCGTTCAACTTTTCCTCTTTCCGATTTTGTTTCACTCGTCTCTACTGTCTGTAGCGCCCGCGATGATGCAATTCCAGTGCGATTTGCGGCCGCCATAGCCGCCTCTGTTAAATACAACACATCAGTCAATTGCGCCGGAGAAGAACTGCGCTAAAACTGCGCATTTTCTCCCTTGTATTTATATCTATGGTTATGTATTATTAATATTTTTCTTATTTTTGTTATCCAATATTGCGCATTTATGAATTCATACTCAGCCTTGGTTGTAATTTGCAAAACACCATAGATATAGCTTGAGCTAGTTATATTTTGAAAATTCAGGATTATTGTTTGGTTTGATTTCTTTTTCTTTGATGTCTTTTAAAGCCAGATTTACTTACCCGCCGTAGACGCATTTTTTCTGTTGTGACGGTCAAAATGAACGATGGATCTTGATTCAGTTCTATAATAATCTGCGACTATTTTGAAGTAAGAGTAAATTAGATTGTAAGGCTTTTTTTTCCTATCTGGCTCTGGAATGATGTTAATTAGCCAAATCAAACAATAATGTGCTCCATGACGCAACCGACTTTATCCGTTTGGATCATGTTGATGACTCTCATGTTGAAGCGCATTTCTCTGATGATAAACAAAGAGATTGGTTTTTCTATTCCTGACCAGAACTAGTTACCATAACACTTCTCTTTCTCTAAAGAAAAGAAAAGAAGTTACCTTTTATATTAACTCTTATCTATATTTGATGTTTGGTAGCATTTTTGTTCATAATGAGTCTCTTGCTATATTAAATTCTATCCAATTTGAAATGTTTCAATTTGGGCTGAAATAGATTAATTTTGCAGGTTTGAGTCGATGATTTGGGTGACATCTTAATTCTCATATCATTCCACCATTTACTTGTGCAATATGGTTATTCTGCTTTGCATTCTCCTCATCGTCATAAAGGGTCCAACCCTTTGCTCTGGAAATATGTGAGTGTATAAAAATCCTCAATCATGTCTTCATCTTATTAATCTGTAGTTTCGACTTACAAATTAGAAATATTTGTTATTAACTTGATTATTATAGTGGTTGGTTGATTATTATTATAGGGCCGAGGACAAAATTTTGAAAGTTGGAGAAGAGCTATGGAGAGAAACTCTGCCGTTACGAGGTGGCTCTTGTTTTTATCAACTACAAGGTCTGAAACCTCAAACGTGGTATGAAGTGAAGATATCATATCCAGCAACTGTATGTCTATTATGTGTTCTTTCAGTTCTTTGCAGAAGATTTTTCCTCTAGAAACTAACAGACACGAAATATATTACAGATACCCGCAAGCTTTTCCTTACAATTGAAGAGAAACAAGTCAGATGTTGTACTCAACAATAACAGGAGATTGCTCAACACCGAAAAACTCATTTTTAAGACCTATGGCGATCAGGTGCAATGTTAGTACGAAGTCATACTCCAAACTTTCCGAGGCTTAGCTTTATTATGCATTATTCTTACGACCTTGACTTGACTTAATTCAGGATGAAGCCCATTTAGTATTAGTAACTGTGGAGCCAGAGGGGTTTCCTGCAAAACCGCATGTACCCGAGAGGAAGTTTATTATTTTTAACATAGGTAATATTATGCATAATATATATTTAGAATTTTGAAGTTAGTAATTGCTGCTTCTCATGTTTCATTGCTAATTTTCCTTGTTCTATTATTCTTCTGTTGTTACAACAGTGTGTGATGAACTATTGTTGGGCATACCCTACAAAGCTTGGTGGGTGGTGGCACTGGCATTACTGTGTCTAGGAGTTGCATTCGCGGTTCCTTGTTTTCTTCCATTGTATTTGCTACCAAAGAACCAAGTGCTACAATCAGACCGTGTTTCGAAAACTTCTTGACAAGCTTCCCAGGATGATATTGTTACTGTATGACTGTCTATCCAAATGCTGAGGCACACTTCATGTCATTGAAGATATAATTTTGGAATTCATCTAACCACTAATATTTCAAGTTTTCTATTTGTGCCTGACTGCCTTTGGTTATAATGTAACAAAACTATTAGTCTCTGATATTTTAGCTTATGATGAGGCTTATAACTTTAGACTGTTTTTTTAGCATTTCATTACATAGTTATCTTTTCTGTCTTTCTAAGTCCATTCAACCGTAATCTGAACTGTTATTTTAGCTTATGATGAGGCTTATAACTTTAGACTGTTATTTTACTTATATTCTGTTTCTTTTTTATTACTCCCACCACTCTATTTTCAGTTCTATTGTTTCTCTTTTATTCTACTAGTGTTTTAGAGTGTCGTGATTTCTAAAGTCGCTTATTTGAGAGCCAAAAGAAATATGCAGAAAAAACCGAATCTTCTATGACCGACTCAATGATTAGTTTCATAATAAGCCTAAATATTCTAAATTATGGCAATATCTTGAAGCATACTGAGGGTCAAAAACTTTAATTGCAGTAACTTAGATATAAACTATTACATATGTTTTAAAATTTGTTGAGATGACTACAACTTCATTTTTTACATATTAAACTAGATACTTGTCTCTTCAAATTTCTACCATTTCTTAATTGGAAATGAGTATTTTAGACGTTGGAGTACATCCTAATTGTTAGTGAGTCTTGTTTAGCCATGTGGACAATATTCATGTACAATTTGTCATTTTGCTTTGGCAGCTACCTAATCTTTTTTTAATAGATAAAATCATAGAAACACATTATCTATATCTATTTTGTGGATATATTATCAAAACAAATATTATATTAATCAATCAGAATGTTATTTTGAGGAGCCAAAAGAACACGATCAATTTGTGTTTGATTACATATCAATAATAACTCTTGCTTGAAGTAGCAGTGTGTGTTCATGTTCAATCTTAGCAACTTCTGAGGAAAAAAGACTAAATAAAAGAGTATGGCTGAAATCAAAGGCGAGCACAATGTCCATGTTGTTTCGGAAGAAGAGCCAGTTTCAGCAAAACCACTGCCTAACAAGCCAAAGCGAGTTGCGTCGCTTGACATCTTCCGGGGTCTTACTGTTGCAGTATGTTTTCCATATCAGTGTAGTTTTTAAGCCACCTACATAAACATCATTTAATTTGCATTACCATGTTGTGATGATATGTGTTGGTTGCAGCTTATGATCTTGGTTGATGATGCTGGAGATCAATGGCCAGTGATTGGTCATGCGCCGTGGAATGGCTGCCATCTTGCTGATTTTGTTATGCCTTTCTTTTTGTTCATTGTAGGAATGGCCATTCCACTTTCTCTCAAGGTTGGCTAAGATTGCTTCAATTTGTTTTTTCGTCCTTGGTTCAAACCAGTTCTTTATTTGCTTACGTCTTCTGTTTTATGTGCCAGAAAATACCAAATAAACTTCTAGCTGTTAAAAAGGTGATAGTAAGAACACTGAAACTCCTCTTCTGGGGTCTGCTCTTACAAGGTTAGTTTTTCTAACATAAAGAGAAGTTATTAGAAGATATTATTTCATATTCTAACAAAAATCATTAATATTGGTCTTGTGAAAGTTATTCTCTTGAAATGTGTTATAATAATTGAAAGACAACATCAATATGCTTTGTTTTTGTTGTGATGAATGCCTGTAACAATGAAGGTGGCTTTTCACATGCTCCTGACCATCTATCATATGGAGTTGACGTGAAACACATAAGGTGGTGTGGTATTCTTCAGGTGATTGATTTCGATCCCCTTTTTCCCGGTTATTTTGGTAGGGTAGGATAGATTTTCGATATAATGACTTTAAAAAAGATAAATCTTGTGTTTGTACTCATAGAGAATTGCTCTAGCATATTTGGTCGTGTCACTGGTGGAGATAATTTCAAGAAGTGGACAAGCCAGAGATGATCCGGAACACACAAACCTCTCGATAGTTAAGCTGTACTATTGGCATTGGTTAGTCTGTAATGGCATGGTTTTCGTTGATGGCCAGTATGATCTGCTTTTTTTGAGTATTCTGTAAATTACAATTTCAGGCTGGTAGCGGCGTGTATAGTTATAGTTTACATGACTTTACTTTATGGAATACATGTTCCAGACTGGACATTCACTGTTCATAATCCAGACAGCATATATAACGGCACAACTTTCACCGTAAGCTTCAGTTCTCGCCTCTTGTTTTCCATCTTCTTTTCAACTCTCTCTAATTTGTTTGCTCATCTGATTTTAGGTGTCGTGTGGTGTCCGAGGGAAACTTGACCCTCCTTGTAATGCCGTGGGATATATTGACAGAGTG
The DNA here is from genome assembly GCF_024323335.1 of Lathyrus oleraceus. NCBI lineage: Eukaryota > Viridiplantae > Streptophyta > Magnoliopsida > Fabales > Fabaceae > Lathyrus > Lathyrus oleraceus. The sequence goes on from NC_066581.1 coordinate 41,967,465, forward strand.
GTGCTTGGAATTAATCATGTGTATAAGAAGCCAGCTTGGAGGAAATCTGAAGTGTGTTGTTATTTTCTACTAACTTTTTTGAATGAATCACTTTTTTATGGGTTGTGATAATTTCAAACACTTATTGCCTTTCATGCAAGTCTCGCAGGCTTGTACCATGAAATCTCCGTATGAAGGGCCTTTTAAAAAAACTGCTCCTGCATGGTGTTATGCTCCTTTTGAACCAGAAGGAATTCTGAGGTCTAGATTACTGCAGAAATCGCAAACATGGCGCTACAGACTTTATTATGATTATGAATACTCCCCTTTTGTTGAGCCTATTCCTTAGATTAATATCATTTGCATCTGCAGCTCAATATCTGCTATTCTATCCACGATCATCGGATTGCATTATGGACATGTACTCGTACACTTGCAGGTAAAACCTGTAACTCAAAGTAATCCGTGTTTGAAATCTTAACTTCGGTTCACCTTTTAACTTTTTTGATTTTAGGATCATCTTTCTAGATTGAAGCAATGGATTCTCATAGGCCTAGCTCTCCTTACTTTAGGATTTGTTCTTCATTTCACCCACGGTCCGAAATCTTACCCCAGTGTTGGTTTGAACTTACTACACAACCAAAAAATCTGACGCTTCCCATTTTTCTTTCCTTTCTTCCATTTACTGCAGCCATTCCTTTGAATAAACAGCTCTACTCGCTAAGCTATGTTTGCGTAACATCTGGTGCAGCGGCTTTAGTTTTTTCAGCCTTCTATGTAATGGTATATTTCTGGAAATAATATTTTCTCCCTGTGGCTATTTTTCACAATTGTCTCATTTGGGTTGATTTAGAAATTGTATTATGACATCGCAGGTTGATATTCTCGGATTAAAATTATTGTTCGTCCCTCTTAAATGGATCGGTATGAATGCCATGTTTGTCTTTGTCATGGCAGCTGAGGGAATCTTCGCAGGATTCATCAATGGGTGGTATTATGACAACCCTCAAAATACACTGGTACATTTATCTTAACTGATTTTCTATATACTTTGGTTCATGAACTCGTGGATACGACACGAACCATAATTGACACAAACATAAGATCACCAACAACAAAGTTATATTGACAACACATCAGTAGAACATGATTATTATCATCGATGTTTTGTAAACAGATCTATTGGATCCAAGAGCATGTCTTCATTAGAGTTTGGCATTCAACGAAACTAGGTATGTTACTGTATGTGATCTTCGTCGAGATCCTATTCTGGGCTGTCATAGCAGGCATTTTGCACCAATTGGGAATATATTGGAAGCTTTGAACTTTAAAAATAATGAACGTGCATGCTGTTTTTTATTTATTGATTGCTGAATGTAATCTTGTTTTTTTGTGTGTGTAATATAAGTGAGATGTCGTGGATTGGAATTCACGCCCCTGCAATAAGATGTATCTACGGAGCTACCAATTGAGCTAGCTATCAATTAAGTTGATTTATCATATTTGTTACTCCCTCCGTTCCTTTTTAAGTGTCATTTTTTGATTTTTTACACATACTAAGAAAACTAATCATTATTGTTACTTTTCAAACAATAATTCTTCTTTTACCTATAATACCCTTAATTATTTATTACATTCACTTTACTTTTTCTCTCTCTGCAATCATTATTTAAGGGTAATTTTGAAAAAATTGCAATTAATACTACCTTGAACTTTGCAAGTGACAATTAAAAAGAAATAAATTTTTTGTAAGAAAGTGACACTTATAAAAGAACGGAGGGAGTATTTAATAATGTTAATTTTAGTATGTTTATGTATTGGAAGTTATTTGTTCGTTTTTAAATTCACATATTGGCATGTTGTCTATATGTAAAATTTGAAAAGCCGCTAGCTGCCTCTATTATTTCATTGGCTAATCAGGGATATATTCTCTCCATCCCACAATTGACCATTTCCACACATATTAAAAAAAAGTGTGATACTTAAAAAGAGAGAATGAAAATTTTATTGAAGTACTATCATTTATTATGGATTAAAAGTGATGAAAGTGGTAATAACTAAATAGTATAATTAAAAAAAGGAATCCATTTATATTGTAAATTGAATTGAATCATTTATTTTTGAATATTCTAGTATCCCAAACGGATCACCTATTAATAGACCGAGGGAGTAATAATTTGGAGAGATTTCTTAATGTACCCTATATGTTTCTTAGTTATCATGCAAAAATACTTAAATGCCCTTAAATTTCAGAGATGCATCTTTGGACGTACCTAAACATAAATGAACGTTAAAATATTCTGGAGATGCATCTATGGTATAATACGGAGATGCATCTTTGAATGATTTGATGCCTAAATTGCGTCTGAATCTTTTCTCTCCCTCATTTCTCATATTTTTTAAAAAAAAACACCAAAGTTTCTGAAATTCGTTCTTATCAACAAGTCAAATATAAAGGAACCAAGGTTAAAGGAACTTCAATCAACATCATCCAACACTAAAGTAAAGTGAAAAATTGTAATTTTTTTATGTTTTGAATAGTTTTTGAGTTTTTGTGTAAATGAGTAAAAGTTGATGTATAAGTTAGGAAATGAGTAGAAATCGGATGATTGATAGTTTAGATGATTGATAACATAATGTAAAATATGATAGTTGGTTGAAAATGATGATCAATTCAATATTATTTTCGTTCAATCCCTACATTGCCTCCATTGACGCAACTTCTGAGTTGCAGAAAGTTTTGGAGATGTATCTCTGAAATTTTTCAACGTTTTATTTTTCCAGCAATCGGAGATGCATCTCCGAAATTTACTGTTATTTTTTTTTGTCTGTTAATGTTGCTTGTGGTGTTATATGCTTGTACTAATTGTCTATTTTACTTTAAGTTATAGGCATAATGGTTGATAGACACGATCGACTGAGGCACAGAAGGATTGCACAGCACGCATCGGTGCGGCGGGAGAGGAGCCAATATGTTTTGGATGCTCATACTTCCTCTGCACATGCAGAGTCATCTACTTCTCGAGCTCATGCTTCTCCCCATGTTACTTCATCCTCTTCTTCCTATAGGAGACGTGATTCACCTACTGACGCATCACTCTCTTCGTTCTTCCGCAGGCACCAGGTTTCCCCTATTCAGGTGCTTGAGGTACCCGATTCACCAGTGTCACCTCTCATTGTAAGTGCTTTTGAGTCCGTGCCACCTCTTATTGTTGATGTTGCTGATCCAATGCCACCTCTATAGGGTGAGACTGATGTGGATGCTGAGCTAGAGGCATATGGAGGAGGCTCTGTAAATTTGTCATTACTGCCTTTATACCTAAACCATGCTGCCAGAGATATCTGGGATAGAGAGGTAGTATTAGTTGGATTCATTCTTTTTTATTCACATTAATTTTAAATGATAAATGTCTGACATTGATTTTTTTTAGAAGCGTGATCCACGGAAGTTTATTATCCACAAACAAAAGATTATTGGCTTGCCTCAGTCTAATGAGGATTGGTTTCATGAGATTTTATCCTTATCTGGTCTGAATGACTTGTGCATGACCGGTTATACTACGGTCAACCACGAGATGCTTAATGCAATCGTAGAGAGATGACACTCGGAGACCTCGTTATTTCATCTCCTGCTTGGTGAGATGTTTATCACACTTGGCGATGTCTCGTGTTTGCTACATCTTCCGGTAAGTGAATAGTCCTAAATCATGGGAGGATTACCAAAGACGAGGCACTCGAGATGATGATATATTATCTAGGGGCTGACCTAGAGGAGACGAAAGATGAGTTGGACAGGATCGGGTGGGGGGGGGGGCTCATGCTAAATTTGAATACCTGAAAAAGGTATATACATATGAGTTACGGAGGGCACATCAAGCCACATGTGATGACAAATAGGTGTGGCTCCACATAATGCATGCTATGAGAGCATACCTGTTATATTTAGTTGGCACTGTGATTTTTATGGACAAGACTGTCACTTATACAAATGTCATCTATCTACGGTACTTCCATGATTTTGAGCGGATCCATAAGTACAACTAGGGGGCGCTTGTTTGGTCTACCTGTACTCAAAGTTGAGAGAGGATTATATGTGGAAGACGAAGCAGGTCACATGCAGCGTCATACTACTGACGCTAATAATTTATGGTCTTTTGATGTTTCTTTGTCATTTATGCAAAGTCATTACTGATAATTCGTGTGATCCAAACTTTTCATTTAAGACTTAGATCCTCCAGCACTACCCGCGCATCTCCGGCTGGGCGAGTGTTGAGACTTAGACTGAGGATATGTCGTGTGCTATTACTTTTTCCCCGCTCATAGGGAATCAGGCGACTAAGCCTTTCATAGTGTATCTTGATCGTTTAGTTGTCGAGGACATTCACTTCAACAGCTATGTCGATCACCGTCAGACGCGACCATTTGGCGAGATATTGCTATACTCTAGATGGTTGGCCTACAGATCACGGCTTATTACTCATCATCTGCTTGAGCACGTCATGCGATAGTTTGGCTACGCAAACCATTCTCAGACACCTTGTTGTCTATGCTCATCCTTATTTGACATGTAGACAGATATATGACATGTTTGATGATTATGAGAGTCATCTAGTATCGAAGGAGGCACATAGTATCATAGTTGTGAACGACTGGAGCTACGTCGAATGGTATATCAGATGATTCTTTAGGGTGTCACATTCGTACATGGTGCATGCTGCTCTAGGGGACCCACCTAAGCTAGCTCATCAGAAGATACTAGAGGAAGAGCAGACACGGTTAGATCATAATGAGGATGTCTTGTCTAGATATTGTCGCATTGTGGAGATTGCGCAGGCAACGATTAATATATGTATCTTCCTTGATGGGTATGATGTGAGGCATGTCCTAGATGCCATCATGACGGAGGCACATGGGGCATCGATGTACCAAAGACAGCGCTGGAGGACGGGGGGGTTGATGGCCGAAAAGGCAGAGTTGGCAAAAGAGGCAGAGGCGATGTAGTCAGACATACACAATAATGCATTATTATATAGTAGTGGTAGTAATATGGATTGTATTTTATTTTGACATCATGTTACTTTATCGTTCTTCTCGACTTTTTTTTTACATTTATTAGTCTTTTATTTATATATGACATTTTTGGACCATCTAGACTTATGTACGTCATTTTTTTGCATATCACTTGTATGGTTTAAATTTTCATATGAGAAAACATAACAAGAACAATTATGATCTGATAAATTACGGAGATGTATCTCCGTAAAATAAACGGAGATGCATCTCTGAAATATTTTAAATTTGTAAAATGGCTTCTTAGTGTGATCTATGGTAGACGTTTTAAACGGAGATGCATCTAGACTTATGTTGTACTTTTTTTTCAAAGTGGGGTACTAATAGAAAGAGAGAAATCGGAAAAAATGGAGAGAGAGAGAGAGAGAGAGAGAGAGAGAATATTACATTTTATGTAATGTTAGTTACATGATACAACAAGTTGAATATTTATAGCTTAAAGGAAGTGTGACTCGAGGAGGTGGTAAAGGAAGAAAACAGAAGGTAAAGATTATAAGTGATTAAACTCCTCTTCCTGTATAAAGCAAGTATATTTTACTCCTTACGAAAGTATATTTATCTCTCTTTAGCATATTCAAAAAGACGAGAAAAAATAATACAACCACATATATCATGTAAAACACAAAGAAGAAGAAAAAGAAGAAACGTTTGACAAATTAATTCATGCATGATTAATTTAAAATTCCTAACTTTATTCTTATGGAAAACAAATTTATTTAAGAATAAGTTTTGTAAAAATATCTACCAGTTGATTAGATGAGAACATTAACTTAATTACGTAATCCCTTTTTTCGACATGATCCATAATAAAATGATATCTAATATCAATGTCTTTAGCCAAAAAATAACGTATTTAATTTTTCGTGAGATTTATGGAGCTAGTGTTGTCGTATTTTATCATGAGAGTTTTGAGATTGACTTTGTAATCACTTAGTTATTGTTTCATCAAGATAACTTGCGCACAACAACTACTTGACACAATGTAATATGCTTTAGTTGTGGATAATGTAACACTTGCTTCTTTCTTTCTATGTCAAGAGACAAGTGAGTTGTCAATCAAATGCCATATATTGCTGATACTTTTTCGATCCAATTTGCACCAAGCAAAATCAAAATTAGAGTACCCAACTAAAGTATAATTTGTCTCTTCGGGGTACTATAAACTCATAGTTGATGTGCGAGTAAGATACCTCATAATGTGTTTGACCACAACCATATGCGATTCTTTGAAGTTTGCTAGAAAATATGGACAAAGCTGACATCACACATGACATTAGGAAGAGATGGTGTAAGATAAAATAGAGAGTCTACCATACCTCGATATTTGTCTCCTTCTACTGATTTTTCTTCTTCGTCCTTATCTAAATTGCATGACATACTCATCGGGGTTGAGATTGGATTTGTTTATCCATGTCAAATCTCATTAGTAGTTATTTGTAGTATTTTGTTTGATAAATGAAAATACCTTACTTTAATCTACAATCCAAGAAATTATGAAAACTCCCTATCATAGACATTTTGAATTCATTATGCGTCATATTAGAAAATTCTGTAAACAATGACTCGTTAGTAGCACAAAAAATGATGTCATCGACATAAATTTTCACAAGTAAAATGTCATGCTCAATTTTTTAATAAAGATAAATGTATAAACTTTTCACTTTAAAAATTATTTTCAAGTAGAAACTTGCTCAACCATGTGTACCAAGTTTGAGGGGCTTGTTTTAAACCATAAAGAGCCCTTTTCAACTTAAAGAAAAGATCAGAGAAAGAAGAATTTATAAACCAGGAAGGTTGATCAACATACACATCCTCCATAATGTAACTGTTCAAGAACGAGCTATTTACATCCATTTAGTAGAGTTTAAAATCCAAAATACATGAGATGGCTAAAAGCATTCTTATGGCCTCTAATCTAGCTACAAGAGCATATGTTTCATTGAAATCTATGTATTTCTGTTGATTGTAACCTTTCGCAATGAGTCTTACTTTATATATTAAAATATTTCCATTTTCATTAAGCTTGTTGTGAAAGACCCATTAAGCTTGTTGAGAACGAGTTCCGAAATATTCTTTCTCTCAAATTGATTTAACTATTCTTGCATGATGTTCTTTGCCTCAATTTAGGAATCAAATGTCATAAAGTTACATACCCGATTAAGGGAATGTCGTGTTGTGCCTCTCTTAAAAATATCTCCATTCTTTGGGAAGATCCGAATGATCAATATTTAAAGCTTCATTTTGATGCTCTTCTATTTGACTTTGATTTTTATCTTTATATTGATATTTATCTTGATCCTTGTCTTGATCTATCTTGATATTTATCATAGACACAATTCTTTTATTGAAAATTCTAAATTATTTATAAGAAGTGGAATATCCTAAAAATAGGCATTCATAAGCTATAACGTCAAACTTTATAATATTATCCTTTATGGTATAGAGAGCAAAATGTTTGCATTTGAACATATGAAGGTGAGAAGTATTAGCTTTCCTTCCTTTGTATAAGTCATAGGGAACTTGCTTTAGAATTTGTATCATCAAGACATGAGTCATCATGTAGCAAGCAATGTTTATCACATCAGCCTAAAATTACTTAGGAAAGTTAGTCTCATTGAGCATCACTTTTGATATCTCTTCAAGAATCTATTTTTTCACTCCACTGCCCCATTTTTTTGGGGGAGTACATGGAGAAGAAAAAACGTGCTTAATTCCATTATCATTACAATAGTTCTCAAAATCCACAGTTTGGAATTCACCACCATAATTGTATCAGATTAATATAATGTTTAGCTCTTTATCATTATGGATAACCTTGGTTAACTTTTAAATGAATCAAACACATCTCTTTTATAAGATAAGAAAATTGTTCATGTATAGCAAGAGTAGTCATCCAGAACTATAAGGGCATAGTAATCCTGCTAAAACTAATGGTTTTGGATAAGCCAAAAATATCCATATGCAACATTTGTAAACCTATTTGTAGAAACAATATTTTTAGATTTAAATGAGGCATTTACTTGTTTACCCTTCTGGCATGCATCACATAATCCATGTTTTTCAAAATGTAAGTTTGGAAATCCAATTACTAAATCCTTGTGGACCAAATTATTCAGGTGATCCATGTGGATATGAGCTACTTTTATATGCCATGGGCGAGATTCATCCTCATTGATCAAAAGATATCCATCATTTAATGAGATTTTGATAAGTTTTACGAGGTAAATACTCATATTTCTAGTACTTCTAAAAAAACAGTTTGATTTGACTTAGATTTTATAACCTTGCATCTAGAAGAATCAAATGTTTAAATATTACCTTTGTCACATAATTGACTAATACTTAGCAGACTATACTTTAAACCATTTGTACTTTCTAAAAGTACAATAGTGACAATCTCTTGTGGTTAAGAGTTGTTAGAGGTTTTTAAGGTTGTTATGGTGTTAGAGAAAGCTCACATATGAAAGGTGAGAATATATGTTTATGATGTTTCATAGGGATCCGAATCCTCATTCTCAACATCAGGGTTGGGATATTTATAAGAGCCTTTTGGGTCCAAGTCTTAGGACCGAAGAAGGAAATATTCATACTTCCCACTTTTAGGAGTGTGGGAAGTGGGTAATTATTTTCTCTATTTTTCTCGATAACATGACTTCCTCTCCCATACCATTACATATAGGGGTGCATCACTTCCCATGTTTCCACAAGATGAGCGAGTAATCTAGGAAACACGTCACATTATTAGGAAACGAGTGCACACCATGACAAACATGATCCACTAACAACAATTGGGTGAATCATGTCCCTGCTTTGGGCAAAGGTTGTTGTCCTCCTGCCTCATGGTGAATCTTAAATCACCTCATATATATCTTTTACAAATATATCAGTACACAATCCCTCAAACACGAGTTATTGTAAAGGGTGAGGTAATCTTAAACCTTTTTGTGAAACTCTGAGTGGACTTCCTCAAACGAGATTTTAGTTTGAGTCCATCGAGAGAGATTTTAAGTTGAGTCCCTCAAGCAAGACTTTAAAGTAACTACCTCATGTGATACTTTATATTGAGTCCCAATGGAGATACTTTAAGTTGTGTCCCTCAGGTAAGACTTTATGTTGAGTTCCTTAGGCGGGACATTAATTTAAATCTCTTAGGCGAGACTTTAAGTTGACTCGCTCAGGCTAGACTTTAAATTGAGTCCCTCATGCGAGACTTTAAATTGAGTCTCTCAGGTGAAATTTTAAGTTTAGTCCTTTAGGTCAGGCTTTAAATTAAGTCTCTCAAGAGAGACTTTAAGTTGAGTCTCTCAGGCGAGACTTTAAGTTGTCGGTGTCGCTCTTTGGTCCTCAAAGAATATCTTAGGGAAGTCGAACCTCTATATTGCCCTTGAGGATAATAAGGATATTCTAGTGGAACTCCATCGTTTATATTTCCTTTAAAGGTGACAAGGATATTCCAATGGAAGTCTAGTGTTTATATTTCCTTTTGAAGGCGGCGAGGATCTTCCAATGGAACTCCACATTTATATTGCCTTTGATGGAGGAAAGGATCATTTGATATAAGTTCAACGTTTACGCCTTCTTTGAAGGCAACAATGATCTTTTAATGGAAGTAAAATATTTATATTTCCTTTGAAAGCGACAAGGATATTCCAATGGAAGGCCAATGTTTATATTGCCTTTAAGGGCGACAAGGTTCTTCCGATGGAAAGCCAATGTTTATATTGCCTTTAAGGCTATGTGTTTATGTTAGGTGATGTACCAATTGCTTGGAGTTCAAGAAAGAAACAAGTAGTAACATTGTCGTCATGTGAAGCAGAATACATAAATGATTCCCTCTGCGCATGTCATGCAACGTGCATGTTGAACTTGATCGAAGAGGTTACAACGGAGGATCATGGAGCGGTTACCATGAAGATCGACATCATGTCTGATATCAATTTGGCGAAGAATTCGATAACACATGGAAGAAGCAAGCACATCGAATAAGGTTCTATTATCTTCAAGAGCAAGTGGCAAAAGTGAAGCTGAACTTGAAACACTGTAGAACTGAGGATTAGATTGCAGACATCATGACGAAAGGAGTACATGTCAAAGTATTCAAGAAGTTAATATCTATGATGAACATAAATAAATTAGACATAATGAATTAGGTGGTGTGTTGAGAATGTAATTCATTATGTCAATACAGTAATTTCGACATAATTAGTTGTTGTCGAAATGCATAAGTGTGTCGATTTGTAATAGTTGTCAAAATGTCGAAAGAAGTGTGTTTTCTACATATTCTTTAGACTTAGTTTTTTGTTTTGTTTTAAAGCTGAGTTAGTTAGTTTGTTAGAGATTGCTCGGAGTGCAGGAAATCTCAAACTATAAATAGGGAGATACCTTATTATTGATTGTAACACAATATAGAAGTGCAATTGTACAGTTGAATAAAACTCAATTTTGAGAGCAAATAGAAACTCTACAGAAACAAGTTCTTCTTCTTCTTCCTTCTTTCGTTGAAACCCTAAATTCTTTCCTTCCCCAAATTCAAATTTCTTTGGTTCTTTCATTATCATTATGCAGCGAAATCTTGTAACCAAAGTGTGATTGATTCACTCGAGTGTTGAGTGAAGAATAAGAAGGATAATCAATCAAAAGATTGATTCTTGTTCATCAAGATTTGGTTCAAAATTCATTAAGCTTTTGGTGAAAATCTTGAACAAGAATTTAGCGAAATTCAAACATATACGTGCGCACGTGTGCATGTGTGTCTACTAATCCTTATAAATTTTATTCTATTTGTAAATCATGTAACAAATCAAAATGTAAACAAAAAATTAACGGGTCGGTCTGCCAACTTGTCAACTCGTTAGTAGACGAGACAAACTTGACTTTTGAGCTTGGACACCTAAATTATCCCACCCCACTTTTGGACAAAATTAAACAGGATGGACCTAAACAAAGTGCTTGCAAAGTCTAATAAAGGTAGATCCCAATCACTATTTTGGGACAATCCAACTACCCATCATACATATACATAATTGCGCGAAATCTAAAATATGATTTTTACCATGATTCCCTCTATCATTTTTGGACTCAATAACTTGAGCGTTGAAATTAGAGTTGTCAAATGAGAAGCCCGACACTAAACGAGCCGACCCTGACAGACGTCGGGCTTTATAGGGTTGGACCAATTTTTTTATTGAAATATGGGCTTAAAAATTACTATCTAGGCCGACCCTTAATTTTCAAGTTTCGGACTATCCGACCCTAAATATGTTATTTTTTAAATTAATTTTATACAAAAATTAAAATAAAATCACATAATATTTACTATAAATATAATGAAAAATTAAATTATTTAAAATATAATATAAGGACTATATTATTTTTTTTATAAATGCTATAATATGTTAATACATATCTAAATTGAATAAAACAATAATCAAGTATTTAACTTAAAAGAAATTAATAGAATATAAAAAAATTGTGAAATAAAATATAAAACAATTAAATATTAGTTTAAATATATTATTAATACATACTCCATCTGTTCCTTTTTAATTGTCTTTCTTTAACTTTTTACGAATACCAATAAAACTAATCAAGTTTACTACTTTTTTTTTTAGTAATAATTGTTTTTTTACCTATAATACCCCTATCTATTTATTTATATATCTAATTTTTTTCTCTCTTTAATAAATAATTAGGGGTAATTTTGACAAATGACAATTGGTGTTATCTTGAACTTTGAAAATGACACTTAAAATGAAACAATTTTTTTATACAAAAGAGACACTTAAAAAGGAACGGAGAGAGTAATATTTAAAAGAGAAAGATGAAATAGAATAGAGATAAAACATAATGACGTGAGAAAAATCAATAATAATTTATTTTTTGAATTCATAGTTAAGCGAAATTAACAGGCTACTCTTGACCAATACATATTAGTTCTAATGAGTAGTAGAAGTTTTAGAACCAAACTAAAAACTCTTAAAAGTTTAACTCTAATTTTAAGGTCCAAAAACTCTTAGTAGTATACATTAATCTATTTTGAGAGTTGTAGTTTAAATATTTATAGTAAAATTTATTTTAAAATGCACATAAATAATTGAGTATAAATATTATTCTCTTTAGTCAAAGAGATAATTTATTTTTAAAATTTATTCAGTAATTAATATACTTTATTTATTAATAGATCAAATATATTAGTTATTTAATAAATTAAAAAAAAGAATTATCTTTAGATATATTACATAAATTTTCATTAAAAAAATGATGCTGTAAATAAATAAAGAAAACTACCGTTAAACGAATGCGTGTATTGTAAAATTAATACATGACGTGAATACAGGTTGCTTGAAAAAGTTTGTAGTAAGTAACATCCAACTAAGAAATAGAAAGAAGAGAGAGAAGAAAACAAGGAGAGAATATTTTGGTGACGTCCTAAAACTAATCCCAATTCCCAAAACAAAATAAACTTGGTCCTTTCTCTTTCTCTCATTTATCTACTTTCATCTCAACCGAAAAGAAAAAACTAAGAAACTGTTTAGATCTATCTATCTATCTTTCATACACACACTTTCACCTTTCCTTCTGAATTCTAATTAATTCTCATACATCACAACGCAAACACAAACCCTCATCATTTCATTTTGATGCGATGAAATTCTAGGTTTTTGAATTTCAACGATGGATCTTGCAATCGATGATGATGATGGCAGAGAGATACGCAAATCCTTGGATTCCGTTTCTTGTTCAATCTGCCTCGAGATTGTTTCCGATCACGGTGCTAGATCCTCCGCTAAGCTTCAATGCGGTCATCAATTTCATCTCGGTAACTATTTCATTGATTCTTCATCTTGCTCTGCTTCGATTCAATGCTGCATTCTATTCTCAATTGATTTGTTTTTTTTTCTGAACAATTTCGAGATCTGAATTTTAATTTTATCACCGATGAACGCTTTTTTTTATGATGATTGTGTTGATGATGTTAGTGAATTAAATTTATTATTTGTGGAGTTGTGATTTATTAGCTTTAATGGCTCTGGTTTATCAGATTAGACAACGAGGTGTTTTAGTTTTCTCTGCTACGTGTTTTTCAACTTTTAACAAACTCATAGCTGTTTCTGCATGTGACTGGATCGGATTGTTGTTTGTGATGCTTCTTATTTTCTTTTTTATGTGGTTTTAGATTGCATTGGCTCGGCTTTCAATGTAAAAGGAGCAATGCAATGTCCTAATTGTCGGAAGGTTGAGAAAGGTCAGTGGCTTTATGGTACCGGCAGTCGATCGTATCCAGAGTTCAATATGGATGATTGGGCACGTGAGGAGGAAGCATATGATATTAGCTTTTCTGAAATGGTAATAGAAACTGCGGCCATTATTATACTTGTTCCTGTTGTTTTTGCGTTGTCTTATATGATAAACAGTTCTGATAGATATGATGTGTTTGTTTTGTTTTGTTCTATATCGTTTTGGAGTCGGCAGACTTATTTATTGCTTACGTGTTGTGTGTTATTGTTTCCGAAGTTGAAAGATCCAATACTCTAAAGAATAGCATTTTCCGCCTGTTTCCCGTGAAGTCACTTGGTTTGAACTTGATTCTATAACCTTGTGATACACGGTTCGAGACTTGGCACCGAGAGAGAGCAAGAATAGCATTTTCCCCTTCATTTGCTTTTACAAAACAATTGCTAATATAGAATTCTCCTGAGTAGGAAAAGTAATAACAGAAACCAAATTATATAGGTGTAAAGTACAACCATGAGAAGAACACTAAAGGGGACCATAAGGTCAATCATATTCCTTAACAAATGCTGGGGTAAAGTAACCACCTTACCATGCAAGTTGTGCAACATTGGCAGGCTACTATTTCAGAACTTGGCTGGTACACAATATGTAACAGAACAGCTTTACGAAACTGTGTTGTCTATGAATTGGTAACATGTCAGCTGTACTGGTCATCAGTGCTTTTTAGAACAATTGTATAAATTAAAGACATGACCATAGAGATTAACCCCATTCCATCCTAACCTCTACTGAGCTATGAAGCACGGACACCTCTAGGAATAGGCATGTCGTGGTGTCCGACTTGTATGACACCCGTACGACACGTGTCGGAAAAGTCAAAGAAATGTCAGAAAAGTTAGATAAGTGTCCACTATAAAATTTTGACACCCGTATGACACTCATAACATATATGTCAGACAATTCAGTCAAGTGTTTCAAACAAAAATTTGTTTTTTCTCTTTGCTTCAACACACTTTTATACATATTTTGGACAAATCTCACGCAAATTTAAAATTGTTAAACGTGTATTTAAGCAATGTTATCAATAAAGAATTAAAGACATTAATTTTGATTAGAATATTTTCAACCTTTTTAATCATAGATGGATAAAGCTGAAACACTCTCTTATATATAGCTGAAATACTCTCTTATATATAGCTGAAATACTCTGTTAGCTACTGAGTAATAAATATTTTTAAGTAAAATTAGGCACTTATTTTATATAGATGTATAAGAAATTTTAACAGACACTGCTTGATTTCTCTAAGGGTTTTGTCCAGAAATTGTTATCTTAGGATAGCAGTTAGCACTTAGCTATGCCTACTCCAGCACATACATCATATTTTATGAAAAGTATTCAGAAGGAAAAAAAGATTGAATGCTATCTGGGTTGGAGAAAAAAGATGGAATGCTATCTGGGTAGGAGAAAAACTGGATGTTGCAAGCATTTATCCACTCAAATTAATACTAGTTCATTATCTTTGGCTTGTTGTGAATCCTAACTCTCTTCTGTTGCTTTATTCATTCCTATGCTTTTTCCTTCAAAATTCAAATGTTCCAAGTGTGTAAACTAATCCTACTGATTAATTATTAGTTTTATACCACTTACTTCATCCGGCCTAAGCAAAAGTAAAAATGTATTTAGCCTAAATTTGGACCAAATACGTTTTGACTTCTGCCTTATATTTAAGACTGGGCTAAGTAGTTCTTAAATCTTTCCAAAAAAAATTTCTTTCTAATGTTTGATAGTTGGAACTGAGAATTTCAAGATTGGCATTACCTGCTTTAAATGGATTCATCTTGTTCTTTTTCATTTTCATTTTTGTGAGTGTAAATATGTTCTGTCTACCATTTTGACTAAACTTTGATTTCCAAATTCTTTCTGCAGTCCATGGGAGTTCACTGGTGCCCCTTTGGTAACTTTACCCAACTTCCTTCTTCATACGAGTAAGCTTACTACTTAAAGATAACATACTAAAATATGCATGCAGATTGCTGATTAATCTCTGTCCAAATTCCTGTTGGTGTTACTCTTTTGTGCTCTGAAGTATCATGCATAGGACTTTTTGGGAAGGCCAGTTCTAAGATACAATTGGCACTCTGAGTCTTAGTGATGCCACTTGTTATTTAACTTGGAACTGGATTAGGTTAATGAAGTCCAATGTGGCTAAAGCTATTGGTGATATTAATATTATTACCAAATAAAATTTAGAATTCAAATTATATTTTAGAATAAGATAAGAATTAGGAGATAAGATGAAAAATCCTAAGAATACTTGGAGAAAAGTATCAAGAATTTGAAGAGAGCAACATTAGTTGAGTTGGAAAAGTTATGTACTATGCCGCTCCCTGAAGTCTCACTTTTTTCATATATAATACTTTTATTCCAAATTGATCCCACAGAGTTTCCCTTCTTCTTTGCAAGTCATTACACTTCAGAATTGTATACATAATAGACCAGTCTAGTTTTGTTAGGAACTGCCAAAATGTAAGGGGATGTCTGAAAGAAGGGTTATGTTAGCTTAGTAGTAACTAGTAACCGTTTGATCCAAAGAGTGGTGTTATAGCTAATGTCTTGACTCGAGTTCAATACCTTAGGCTGTAATAGCATATACATGAACTAAAAAGGGAGTCATTGGTTCTAAGCCAGCATGCTGCCTTGGCCCAAACTCTTGAGATAGGTGCTGGGAGGAAGATTGTTGGTTGTGGTCAGCCAGCATATTGCCTTGGCAAGGCATGGGTAAGGCCAAAGTTAGAATGAAATGTGGTTCTTGACGATGGATTTAAGTGAAACAAATTATGCGTCAAATAACAACTATGGTGTATGCCTAGTGTAAGTGCTCAATCCAACAGTATTCTTTCTTAATTAGTGTATGGGAAAGATAATCTTTAGAGTTTAGACTTTCAATACAGGTGGTAGATATAGCTTTGGGTAGAATTTTGCAATTTGAAAATCTTATTTAGCACATAAAATCAAAAAAGGTGTAATGATATATCTTATCTTCATTGCTTGTAATCCTCTTTTCCTGTAATGAAATAAAATGCAACTTTGTACTATGAATCTCCCGCCATTGCAAGGGCCAACAGAAGGACATACCCATTTCAGATCTATTATAGGAAGCCTTACCTTTGCATATTTGAGAAAAGAACCTGAAACCTCCTACTCGCACTGCACTAACTACAACTCTTGTGTCAAGGCATCCCTTTTTTCTTGTAATGAAATATCTCATTCTATTTAGTAAAACAACAAAGGAGTCTAAAGTGCTATGCATGAATGGTATTGGTTTTATTATTTATCTCTTGCATTTTATCCATTGAAAGTAGTATCCAAAGTCGATTAGTTTAGAGTTTAGAATGTTAAGTTGCGTTTCAAAACTGTTCCGGTCCTCAAACTATTATAAAATGCCATTGCTAGTCATTTCCAAAATAAGATCTGCTTAGAATGTTATGTGAGGTTTCAGAACTGATATATAACTATTATTTGTGGAGCAAATCATGATCTCTCTTGGACTTGTTGAAAGAAAAGATTGGTCGTCATTTTATTAGTATGTAAGTCTTATGGATTGGGGACTTACCATTTTTTTTATGAAATGGTAACTCATGTTATGCTTGTATTGTTTTTACAGAGAACGGGAATTTGCATCAACTGCGTGTAAGATTCTTTTACCTGTATACTACCCTCCCATTCGTCAACTTGCATTTGACAATTTTATCCTGACTGAAATTTTGAGTTGCAGACCATGATGCACTGGGACCACATGCTATGTTTTCTGAGCATTCAGCTGTGTCTTCTGGTAATCATCCTTGTCCATATATTGCTTATGTTGGACCAGTACATCCCTCCACCTCCAACTCTGGTGGAACTGTTTCAGAAGTTTCTAATTTCAATCACTGGAGTGGTCCACCTACACATGGCGACATGCCAACATCCTACACAATTCCGGCGGTGGTTTTTCATTATCACAGCTGGGATCACCATTCCTCCCATTTCTCTTCTGGCAGCAGCCATCTCGGTGCTGCAGATCAGCCCTCAGTATCACAAAGTAATCAAAGGCCAGCCAGGGGTGGTTCAGAGGTCCCTAGATCCGGATCTTATATCCATCCGTTCCCTGTTGGACACAGGTATCTCTTTAAGTTCCTGTACCTTGCTAGGATGCTTTTGAGTTTGCAGTAATATATTGTTGAGCCTCAATGTAACTTCATGAAACAAATCATATTATACACCATACACCAATAGTCTGTCTAGTGAAATTGGATTAAATCAAACTAATAGATCAATGATTTAAACATATTGTTGGTCCCTGCAAATATACCACTTTTTGCTTTTAATCCTATAAAAATACAACAACAAACAAGCCTTATCCCACTATGTGATGTCGGCTACATGGATCAAATTATGCCATACACCATGATGTTCTATCCAAGACCATCTTTCTTAATAGTTTCTTAATAGTTTGTTTAGGTCGCCCTCTACCTTTAGTTGTCAAACTCATTTCCATCTTGTCTATTCCATGTGTAGAATGTTCATTTAAGTCCTTATGCAGTCAGTATTGAAGGGATTAAGATAAAATGTTTAATGTACATTTGCAAGGATTAAAAACAAAATATATTTTTTATAAGGACTAAAAGTAAAAGGTGATATATTTCGGTGTACCAAAATAATATTTAAACCTATATTAATAAAGGATGAAACTGAGCGACTTTGCTGGCTGGTGGAAATTTACCAAGGTTTTAAGGTTGATACCTGACATGTGTAATTTTGCAGTTCTATTGCTCGAGCCGGGAACTCTGCTGCATCTTCCATGATTCCTCCTTATCCAGGAAGCAGTGCTCGTGCCCGTGATAGAGTCCAGGCACTTCAAGCATACTATCAACAACAGCAACCTCTGAATTCTACCACAGTACGGGCATCTGTTGCTTCAAGCGCTCGAAGATCCAACGGTCATAGTGGGTTGGCCTCAGCACCAGACCAAAGTGGTAGCTATGTTTATGTCCCAGGAGGACGCAATTTTCATGAAGAACCCCGTCTTCCAAATCAATTACATGCATGGGAAAGGGATCACTTGCCTTCATCGTCGTCATTAAACCAAGTTGGTAGAGAATCAAGTTGGAGAGCATACCATCAGACTGGCGGCAGGTCAGACCCAGGTTTCATATCTTCTAGCTATCGATTAAGGAGTGATTCAGACAGAACACCTTCACAAAATCGGTGAGACACTTGTTTATACCAAACTACCATTATTATGGTAAATCAAAATTTATGTATGCTTAAAAAATGTTGCATAATGCTTTGGCCTGGCTGGTGTGTTATCTTAGACTCTATATATACTCTGGCTGGCCTTGGAATTGATCTTTCTGGCAGCTACGAGGCATTGTGAATCGTCTGGTTTGTTGCTTTGGAGGGCATAAAATAAGATGATATCTAGTTGGGATATCAGGTTTTGTAAAGAAATACTGAGGCATTGTCCTCTCAAGTGATCAATCGAGTGGATGTGCAGTAATTGGATTTGTTCTAGTGCGTAAACGATTTATTTTCCTTTTAATAGTAGCTCATGCAAATGCTTTGTATTGAGAATGCGCTTTAATCTTTATCTCTCGCCACTTCATTGCAAATGCCACTAAATCTTTACCAGCTTAAAAACTACTCCCTCTCTAATGCTTTTTTACCACTTTAAAATGTTTTTTTTAAATGTATTAAAAATGTAAGAAATATATTAAAGGGAATAGGAATTTTACCAAATTATTTTTATTAACTATCAATGTGTCTTATATTTTATAAATTCAAATTGTGGAAATATTTTGTAGTAGAGTATTGTATTAGTTCTTAATTATATGGTACACTGTGAAGGGAAAAAATTGATTTTGATTTCAATTTGAAAATGATATTTTTTTTAAACAATTTTTTTTAAAGTATGGTATCCGGCCAACTGTATTATAAGAGAATCAATTTTACCGTTTAATTGCATACCTATTTATAAGTTAACAAGACCTATCAAAATTTATGTGCTCAAGACATCTTTTTCAATATTATTTTAATTTATGTGAGTCGCATGAGAAGATCTTCCCCGAAGAAGCCAAAGAAAAAGGTGGGTTTAAAATTCTATGCAAAATTGGTTTAAAATTTAAAATGATTTAAATATAATTAAATACTAATGTGGTAGCAAGTTATACTAAGGGAGAGTTTAACACTCATATTATTATGTCATGAAGTCAATATACGTTCCGTATATATGGGTATCCATCCGAACTCGTTCTGAAGTTGATTGGAAAAATCCACTTTGACTAAGTTTGGATTCTTTTTCCGAAGTTGACGGGGAAAATCCGCTTTGAATGAGTTTGAATTCGGGTTTGAATTTTCCCCGATTATAAAATATGGGGACGAGTCGCGAAATGAAAACACTAGTATCCATCCCGAATTCATTCATCCTCGAACCCGTCTCGTTTATTTTATTAGGTGCATTATTATTTATTTTTTATTGTTTTATTTTTTAAAATATTTGAGATGTATGTATGGAATTTTTTTAGATTGTTTTATTTTATTATTTATAATATAATTTTATTTTGAAAAAATAAAAAAATTATTAAAAAAATTGATTTTATTAAATGAATGGTGGCATGAAGGATATAATCGAATACAATCCGAACCCTTTTGGGACGAGTTTGAGTTTTGATTCTCTATTTCCATTTGAGTTTAGGACGGGAAATAGAAATTGTTTGGGAATTCGGATTTGGGGAGGTAAAAACAGTGTCTGACCCATCCCGTTATTATGCCTATTTAATAAATTTTTGAAAATTGATATTTAATCAAACATTATTTAATTTTTCTATGAAAATAATATTATTTTATAAAACATTTTGTCAACGAGTGATTTATTTTCAAACTATTTTTTCTACTAATCTTATATTTCATACAAAAAGAATTCTAAAATTAAAATTTGAAAATTTCAACCTCTTCTACCTTTTGCATTTTTATTTTTTCAAATTTATTTTATCAAACATCAAATTAAATTGTTCTTGTCGAGACATATTTAGATTTTTATATCAACATATATATTTTTGTTCTATATTTTATGCGCGAACTAGATATTCAAAATTGAAAAGATTCAATAAAAAATGGTTTAATCGAATCGAATCAAATTGAAAATAGTAAAAAAAAATGTATTTGATTCGAATCTATTTGAATAATTTTATGATAAAATGAGCGGTTCGGTTTAATTTCTAATTTTATACATCAAACTAAACCAAATCAAATAATATAATATAACAACTCAAACTTTATTTAATCCAAATATATCAAAACTTAAATCTATTATATCTTAATTTTACTATTACAAACTATTATTACTTCTTTATATTTAGGATTACAATTTTAGCATTCTTTAATCTCTTGTAAGACTATCATACAATTTTTTAACTTTGCCGCAAGACACACCTCATCTTTTTTTCTCAAATCTATCATCTTCTTATTCTTATACTAATATTATTTCTTCTAGTTTCCTTTTTATTGCAACTCTTATGTTGTTATCATTGTTATTTGTTATACCATAATATATAAATAATTAATCATAAAATTATGTTTGATATATATATATTATATATATATATTATATAATATATATATATATATATATATAATATATATATATAATATATATATATATATATATATATATATATATATAATATTATAAAAAATTGAATCAATCGAGTTAATCTAAATTGTATTGATTTGATTTGATTTTTAAATATCAAACGAGTTAAATCGAATACATATTTTGAAGTCAAAACCGTACTTACTTAACTCCAAATCCATCTACTCCAAACATTTAAATTCCTATGAGTAAAATCTTTTTAATTAAACAAAAGTATTTTTTTAAAAGTATTTTTGATAAAACAAAAGTGACAATTATTATTAAAACTAAGAACACAATTGGAAGAACTTAGATTCAAGTAAGTATATGCCCCAATTTTAAACCCTAAATATCTATCTAAGATGCTCTCATCTCCGTTCGCAGCCCTACGCCGGTTCTCTCCAACGGTAACCCTCCTTCTCTTCTCTGTTCTGTTTACAGTTGCTTCTATTTCTTCAACAAGAGAAATGATTTTGCTCAATCCCTCTTCTACTTTTTTTAAACAATTTTTTTTTGCTATACTTCATTTTCGAATTTGTTTGTTCTGTACTATTAGATTTACTTACCGAAAGTTTGAATTTCAATTGATTTTAAGCTGTGGATGAATTTTCTTTAGTGAAGGTCTAAATGAATGGTGAATCTTGATTCAATTCTATAATAATCTGTAACTATTTTGAATTAGGAGTAAATTTGATTCTGAAAGCTTCCTTTCTTATCTGGCTCTGGAATGATGTGAATTAGCCAAATCAGACAATAATGTGCTCCGTGACGCAACCAACTTCGTTTGTTTGGATCATGTTGAAGTGCGTTTCTCTGATGATAAACAAAGAGATTGGTTTTTCTATTCCTGACCAGAACCAGTTAACCATAACACTTTTCTTTCTCTAAAGAAAGGAAAAGCAGTTATCGTTTTTGGGTTTACATGAAAAGTTTTTATTCACTCTTATTTACATTTGATGTCGGGTAGCGTTTTGGTTCATAATGAGTCTCTTGCTATATTAAATTCTATATAATTTGAAATGATTCAATGTGTGCTGAAATAGATGAAGTTTTGCAGGTTTGAGTGGTTAATTTGGGTGACGTCTTCATTGTCGCATTATCCCACCGTTTATTTGTGAAAATGATTATTTTTCTTTACGTTCTCCTTATCATCATGAAGAGTCCAACTCTTTGCTTTGGAAATATGTGAGTGTGTATAAAATCCGCAATCATGTCTTCATCTTATTGATTTGTAGTTTGGACTTACAAATCATAAACTTATTATCATTATTATTATTATAGTGGTTGATTGAGTATTATTACTATTATAGGGTTGAAGACAAAATTTTGAAAGTTGGAGAAGAGCTATGGAGAGAAACTCTGCCGATACAAGGTGGCTCTTGCTTTTATCAACTGCAAGGTCTGAAACCCCAAACGTGGTATGAAGTGAAGATATCGTATCCAGCGTCAGTATGTATATCATTTCTTCTTTCAGTTCTTTACAGACGATCTTGAATCTATAAACACATACTCGAAATATATTACAGATACCCGCTAGTTTTTCCTTACAATTGAAGGGAAACAAATCAGATGTTGTAGTGAACAATAGTAGGAGATTGCTCAACACTGAAAAGCTAATTTTTAAGACCTATAAGGATCAGGTACAATGTTAGTATATGAAGGCTTATTCCAAAATTTTCCGGGCTAAAATTTGTTATGCTTTATTCATGCAACCTAGACTTATTTCAGGACGAAGCTCATTTAGTATTAATAACTGTGGAGCCAGAGGGTTTTCCTGCAAAACCGCATGTACCCGAGAGAAAATTTATTATTTTTAATATAGGTAAGAATTTTGAAGATTGGTAATTGCTGCTTCTCATGCTTTATTGCTAATTTCCCTTGTTCTATTATTCTTCTGTTGATACAACAGTGTGTGATGAACTATTGTTGGGCATACCCTACAATGCTTGGTGGGTTGTGGCGCTGGCATTCCTGTGTCTCGGAATTGCATTCGCTGTTCCTTGTTTTCTTCCATTGTATTTGCTACCAGAGAACCAAGTGCTACAATCAGACCGTATTTCGAAAACTTCTTGATAAGCTTCCCAGGATGATATAGTTTTTCAAATGCTGAGACACTGCATGCAATTGTAAATGTTATTCTACAATTCATCTTCTGAGTTCATCGACGCTTTTAAAAGGATTGGCATGAATGCCATGTTTGTCTATGTCATGGCAGCTGGAGAATCTTTGCAGGATTTATTAATGGGTGGTATTATGATGACCCTCAAAATAAACTGGTACATTCATCTTAACTGATTTTCTTTATATTTTGGTTCCTGGCTGAACTCTTGGATACAATGCTCGATCGAACCATAGTAATATTTATCGATGTTTAATGTGTTTTGTAAACAGGTCTATTGGATCCAAGAGCATGTATTCATTAGAGTTTGGCATTCAACAAAACTAGGCATCTTACTGTACGTGATCTTCGGCGGAGATCCTATTCTGGGCTGTCATAGCAAGCATTTTGTACCAATTGGGCATATACTGGAATCTTTGAACTTTAAAAATAATGAGTGCATTGCATGCTGTTTTTTATCTGGTGCGGCGAAGAAGTGTTTGGTGTTTGAGAAATGATGACTCTAATCTTATACAATAAAGTGGTTTTAAATTCTATTGCTATGGTATAATAATGGTTATGGGCATGTTTATGAATTAAGTGGTTTTAAAATGCTATGGAATGGTACAAGTGAAATTCATTTAAATGGAACGAACCAACCTATCTGGCTTAGAAGATATCAGTTTACTGGACCAAGGTTCGGATTCAGTTTTCTGACATCGAGTGATTTTAGTTCTCTCCCGTTTCGATTGCAGGTGTGAGGATCGAATTGTGGTCTTTTCTATCAAATCCGACGTCAATCACCACTAGACAAACTAAAAGTAGTTTTAAAATAAAGATTTAATTATAACTTTAGTCTCTTAATTTTACTTTGTTTTTGGTTTTACTCTCCCTATTTTGAAATCCAGATTTTTAATTCCTTTTTAAAGCTTTTTTTAGACTTTTAATTTCCCTATCAATTTTAATATGTGGTGATTTATTTGATGAAGTGTCATAATTTATTTGTCTACTCTAATTTACATGTCATTAGATATTTTTTATACTATATAGTAATTTGGGAAAGGGAACTAAAACTCTTAAAAAAAACTTCAAAAGGGATTATAAATCTGAATTTTAAAATAGGGTGATTAAAACTGAAAAAGATCAAATAAATAAAAGTTTAAAGTTGCAATTAAACTTAAAATAAAAACATTGGTATTTGTTTTTGTTCTGTTCTCTAATAAGTAATTCCTGAATGACCTTTTTCTTAACTAATTTGATAACAAGACTATTTATTAAGTGTACGGTAAAAGAAGTAATTAGTGAATGAACTTTTTCTTAACTAATTTAATAACAAGACTATTTATTATGTGTATTGTAAAGAAACCTTCTAATTAATTGAGATGAAAAATATTTGCTTCGTATTTTATGTTATTCTTTCGTTTTAAAATAAGTGTTATATTGACGTGAAAAATCAATAAATTATAAATTATTGATATATTTAAGTTAATATTAATTTAAAATGAGGAATCAATAAATTAAGAATATTAATTAAAGTGACAACAACTAATTTTTCAAAAATATTTAATTTGGAACGGATGAAATAATACATTATAATTAATATATTATAATTTATTTCATATTTTTATTTAGAATATGTTAATATCATATCATTAGGGAAATATATTTTTCTTTTAGATAATTGATTATTGAAATATTGCATTCTAGCTAATTGATTTGTGAAAAGTATTGTCATGCGTAATCAAAGGATTAGTGTAATACATGTTTTTTTTTCTTTTTAACTACCGCTAGCGAAAGAAAAAAAGATTTTTTTTATCAAAATAATTCAATTTTTTAAATTTTTTTTTAAAATAATTCTGATTTTCAAAAAAAATCTCAAAGTACCCCATTTTTAGGAGCAGGCGCCAATTCAATTGGCGACTTCTCTTAAAAATATAGTGGAGACGCCAATTGGATTGGCTAGGGCACATGGTGTCGCCAATCCAATTGGCGTCCATGTGTATTTTTACAAATGAGGCGCCAATTGGATTGACACCTCAGTGTAAAATGCAATTTTTTTGGTTATAAATAGATGTGTTATGTGAATCATTTTTCCACATCTCATTTCATCATTTAGAAATCATGTTTGGTGTTCGTCGCCGATACGGAAAGGTGATTTATGCGAGAGACAAACCTCAGATGCTGATGCTCTTCTGGAACATCACTACATTCGATCAAATGAAGAGAGAGAGAGCTGGTTCGTGGGTTAGATGGGAAAATACCAAAAGGGGGAAAAATTAGAAGTATTGAGAGACTCGACAGTATCTTTGGTTGGATGCGAATTAAAACTGATAAGGATGCTAGGAAAATGATGTTCGATCGAGATGACATCACTTTGATTGTTGTAATCAGTTAGAAATATTTTTGTTTTCAGTTAGCTTATTTTGTACTGATGTTTGTTGTGAACCTTGTTGTAACAAAAATTTTATGATATATAATAATTGAAGGTTATAGAAATACAATGTTACAAAAAGCTTATGACCCAAATGATGCTCCTCGATTGGGACAGTTGTTCTTGTTGTGTCCTGGTTGACGACAGATACTACATAATCTTATCATTTTATATGTCGAATCCATTACTGTCATGATACGTGTGTTGTTTGGCCTTCCTTTTTTCTTTCTACGCATCTCGTCGTTGTGCCAAACTATATCACCTTCGTATGGAGACCAATATTCCTCCATTGGTAGTACTTAGAAGCTTTTATTATATACATTCATGACGGTGACGGCCTTGTACACATCAGATAAATGGTTGTAAGTGTCTTGACGAGTATATGCGCATGCTGCAATGACATGGGAGCAAGGAATGCGGAAGGCCTGGAAATTTCCATAGTCGCACCAACTTCTATTTAGTCTTACAGCACATGATAAATTTGGTTTCCCCTCGTTGTGGTCCATTGTTTCCTCGACACTGAAATTTTTCCTATGACGGTCAAAGACTGTTACAGCATGTGTGCTATCTTTGATGCTCTCCTCTTCCATGACTTTCATGCAACACTCACTAAATACTTGCCCAGACATTAACACCACACTCCATCTTTCACCTCTGGTTGCGAACGTAGAAGTCAACCTATAATAGGTCGATCTTACCAAGGCGGTTATTGGCATATTTCTAATTCCTTTGAATACCCCATTCATGCATTCCACAAGGTTTGTTGTCATGTGGCCCCATCGACAACCTTCGTCAAATGCCCTTGTCCACTGCTCTACTGGTATGTTATTCATCCATCTCCTTGCGTCTTCATTAGACAGTCTAATTTCATCACGATAATATTGAAATGATGGTTGAGTTAGAGCATACCCAACATTCACCACCTTCTTGCGAAGATTCTTATCTTTTATTGCACGCATGAAGTTTTGTGCAATATGTCTAATGCAATAGACATGGGTAGAAGGAGGATCATGCCATTTGTTGTCATGGTTGTTGTAGGCACTCTCAATGGAAGCAACTCTATCAGAAATCAAATAGAGATTGGCTTGTGGAGCCACATGCGTTCTGAGATGTCGAAGAAAGAAACCCCATCCACCAGCCGTTTCACCTTCAACCAGAGCAAAGGCAATGGGAAAGACATTGTTGTTGCCGTCTTGTGCATCCGTCATAAGCAAAGTACCCTTGTATTTGCCGTATAACCAAGTGTCATCAATTTGAATAATAGGTTTGCAGAATACGAAACCTTTGATGCATGGGTAAAACGTCCAAAAGAGACGGTGACAGATTTTATTACCTGTAACACAGGTTCCGTCTGGCATGATTGCTGCCAATGTCTCCATAATTGTCACAATTCCTAGGACATATGTTTTTAGTGCCCATAAAAACCGTGGCAATTCTTTGTATGAATCCTCTCAGTTTCCAAATACCTGTTCAACAACCTTTGTCCTCACAATCAAGGCTTTCTTGTAAGATGGAGTATAATTATATCTTGTTCTGATATGGGATATAATTATATTCACCTTCATTGAGGGGTCTTTATTAACCAACGGCAGAATGTCTTGACATATCAATGCAGCGCTTAATTTACGGTGATCTTGTTCAACGTTAGTTGCAATGCAACTGTGAGGTGGGTCTATTGAAGCTATCTTCCAAGAGTCGTTTTTCTTTTTGTAAGACGCAACCAACCAAAACTTACAAAGGATGTTACGACA